>NW_027466061.1:23955000-24405000 GCF_046127955.1 Nelusetta ayraudi | reverse complement strand
GGGATTCCATGAGTGAAAGAGGCTTGATAGGAGTCCTTCCACAGCTTGACGGCATCCCTTACTTCCGGCATCCACCACCGGGTTCCGGTAATTCTCGCCACGGCAGTCAAAAGACACCTTGCGACCACAGCTGCCAGCAGTTACGTTGACAATACAGGTGGAGAACATCTCCCAAATCCTCCCTCAGGATTTGGGAGAGGCTCTTCCCGGGGTGGCAGTTGAAGACCGCACTGAAAGAGATCTCCACCAGGTGATCACGATATGTTTGGGTCTGCCAAGTCTCTCCGGTCTTCTCCCCCGCCAGCAGATCCAGCTCACCACCAGGTAGTGATCAGTTGACAGCTCAGCCCCTCTCTTCACCCGAGTGTCCAAGACACATGGACGGAGGTCGGATGACACGATAACAGAGTCGGTCATCGACCTCCGTCCCAGGGCATCCTGGTGCCATGTGCGGCGATGGACACCCTTGTGCTCGAACATGGTGTTCTTTCTGGACAAACTGTGACTAGCACACAAGTCCAACAACAGAACACCGCTTGGGTTCAGATCAGGGAGGCCGTTCCTCCAAATCACGCCTTTCCAGGTATCACTGTCATTGCCCACAAGGGCATTGAAGTCTCCCAGTGGAACAATTGAGTCCCCAGTCAGAGCACCATCCACCACCGCTCCCAGGGACTCCAAGAAGGTTGGGTACTCTGCACTGCTATTTGGCCCATAGGCCGAAATCACAGTGAGAGACTTGTCCCCAACCCCAAGGCGCAGCCCCCTCTTCGTGGCTGAGCTATGGGCCAATAAGCAAGCCCACACCAGCCTGCCGCCGCTCACTGCAGGTAACGCCAGAGAAATAGAGGGTCTAGCTCAGGGGTCAGCAAGCTTTTCCCACTCAAAGAGCCATTTGGACCCATTTCCCCCAGAAAAGAGCACGATGGGAGCCACAAAACCTTTTTTTCTTGTGCAAAAACCTTTGTGAATACGACGTAAAGTAAGTAACTCGAAGCAGTAGTTCAACTTTGTCGTCTATCCAAACCCCCACTTTGTTCTTTCTTTTAGTTCTTTGCCGTCTTCGCCATGCATAATCTCTTCTTTTTCAAATGCTTTTCTTAACGCACACGGTTTAAAAAAAAAAGTCCTCTCCTTGTGAACTCATAAAAATGGCTAGAATGTACTTCCATGTTATTCGTTTTTTTGTTTTGTTTTGGGGTTTTTTCCCCCACACGCTAAAGGAAGCCACTGCAGAGGCGCAGAAGAGCTGCATGCAGCTCCAGAGCCACGAGTTTCCGACCCCTGGTCTAGCCCATCTCATGGAGCTGGGTTTCAGCTGTTTGTGCGTGTTTAACTGTCTTTGCAGAGAGTATTAGTTTTTTCTTTGTCTGCTTGTGGCTAATGTTTGTGCATCCTGTGTGTGTTTTTTTCTTCCCGCCTCAGGAGTGACTCAGCCATGGTTTCAAGGAGATTAACTTTTGAGAGGAAAAATAAGAACAAGAGACCTGACCCAGTTGGCAACTGAATGACTGACTGACTGACTGACTGACTGGTTGTCTGCCTGACTGACTCACTGGTTCACTGATTGGTTGACTCTCTGATTGACAGACTGACTGACTCACTGGTTGACTGGCTGACTGACCGACTCACTGACTCACTGACTGACTGCAGCTGAATCAACCTGACTGACCTCAGTGGTAGAGACCCATGCCTCAGGTGGCTCCGCCCCTTGACCTCCGACCGTCATGGATTCAATCACCCTCCACTGTGAGAGGATGAGCCAGCTGGAGCTGCCCCCCCACCTCAGCCTGTCAATCACCCGCCTCTCCTCGGCCCAAACAGGCGTGGTGGGCGGCGGCCTGGCCGACCAGTTGACCCACCACCACCAGCGCGGTAAAGGAGACTCTGCCTACAGCTCCTTCTCCGGGGGCTCTACTGCCCCCGACCAGCTCCCTTCCTCCCCCTCCCCACTCCTCCCGGACCACCTCCACTACGCCAACATCCAGTACCTCAAGTCCATCTGTGGCTCTGCCCACTTCCTGGAGCACGACGGTAGCTCCGCCCACATCCTGCACTCTGACCCTGCGTCCATCTGTAGCTCTGCCCACATCCTGGAGCCGGATCCTGCCTTCATCTGCGGCCCCACCCACATCCTGGAGCCTGACCCTGCCTCCGTTTGTAGCCCTGCCCACTTCCACCACTCTGACCCCGCCTCCGTCTGTGGCTCTGCCCACATCCTGCAGCCCGACCCCGCCGCCATCGTCTCCCAGCGGTGCCACGGTAGCCCCGACCCTGTCGCCGTTGTCTCCCAGCAGCACCACACTAACCCCTCCCCTGGCATCAACGACGCCCTCCAGTCCAACAACAGGATTGGCTCACAGCAGGAGGCTCCGCCCCCTCTCCATCCTCCTCCAATCCCAGCACGGCTGGACAGTTTCATCGCTATCAAAAACCTGGAGAACCTCCGACCCCGGCAGGATGCGGAGCCTCAGCAGGCACTCAGGCCCCGCCCCCCTCACTACTACGACCATACTGCTCTTACCCAATCACAGAGCAGCAGCAGCAGCCGCCAGGAGCACCGCCGGCTGTCGGCTGGCTGGAACAGCGGCGGCGGTGACCAGGACATCCAGAAGAAGAAGCGCTCGCGCTCTGCTCATGACTGGCTGAGCTCAGAGTCAGGCCGCGCCCCCTCTGACCCCGCCCCCTCAGATCCCTTGAGGAGCAGCAGCAGTGTCCAGCACAAAGGCCACTTTTACTTCGTCACTGGGGTGCGTCGGCCAGCAGGGGGCGCTGTCAGGACGCGATCGGAGGCGACAGGAAGTGGTGGCGGTAACGAGTTGAGAGAAAGAGAGGACGACCTTCGCTTGCCTGCCACCCCTCACAGTCCCGACGAGGTTTTCCACTCTCCGGTAAAAGACGTTGGCGCCCCCAGGTCTCACTCCCCGCCGACCTTTGACCTCCGGGGCCGCCACACTCAGGCCAACCCCATCTTCTACTGCGGCCCCCCCTTGGAGGGGGACAGAGCCAGCGAGAAGATCAGCAAGGAGGCCACGCCCCTGCTGTACCAGCTGACTGCCAGCAGGGCAGCGCTCCAGCAGCAGCAGCAGAGAGGAGGAGGAGGAGCTGGGGCCAGAGGGGAGGCGGGTGCAGCAGGCGGCAGCAGCAGCAGCATCCGCCCGCTGGATGACTCCTCCCACAGGTCCTACAAGGACAAACTCAAGGTCGCCCAGTCGAAGGTCCTTAGCCGCACCTCCTTCCAGCGGAGAGACCTGCAGCTGACCAGGCCGCCCTCGCTGACCACCTCTGAAGGGACAGAGTCAGGCGGCATTGTGAAGGGGCCAGAGCCAGAGGCCCCGAAGGTCAAAGTGGCCCAGCCTCGTCTGGCCCCAGAGCAGCAGCATCAGCAGCAGAAGAAGAAGATGTGCTACTCTGAGCCTGAGAAACTGCACCAGCTTGGCTCCACTCCCAGCCACTCCCCCAGTCACTCTGTCGGCGGCGGCAGCGGCCTGGTTGCGGAGCGGCGCCAGATGTTTGAGAGCAAAGGACGAGCGCTCTCGGCCTCCAGCGCCACCCGCAGCCACCTGAAGCACCTGCAGCACCAAGCGGTGTTGGACTACATGGTGCGCAAGACGGGCCAGAAAGTGGGGGAGGAGCCGAAGCAGCAGGCCCCGTCCCTGGTCCTGACTCTGCCCCCTGCCCAGGCACCGCCCCCTCCTCCGACCAGACAGAGACACTCGCTGGGGGAGAAACCCTTTGACTGGGTCCCAGTCCAGCAGGAGGAGAGCAGCAGCAGCAGCAACAGTAGCAGGAAGAAGAGGCAGCAGCTGCAGCTCCAGAGGCCGCACTCTGCAGGACGCATCCTGGATGCTTCCAGCAGCTCCATCAGGTGGGACACGGAGCTGCAGCATAAGTTTGTGGTGCTTAGTCGTCGTGCTCTGTGGTTACACGTTAACTCTTTTTTTTTGATGTTTTGCCACTGCTGCTGCTCAGGTACGCCCAGTTCTTCTCCGCCCAGTCAAGTCATGGTGGGTGGGGGCGGAGGCAAGGGGGCAGAGCCTCCGGCCAGGGGAGGTCAGCCTCGGTGGAGAGTCTGCTGGAGCCACCGCAGCTGCAGCAGAGGCAGCAGCGGAGGCAGCAGCAGCAGCAGGTGCCTTTCTTCACGAGGAACAGATCCACGTCCACGCCGCAAACCCTGGAGGTGGGTCGACCACCAGATCTCCTTGACCTTGACCTTGGCTTTGAACTGTGCAATCAACACGTGGCTTTATTTTCTTGCAGGATCTGCAGGCGTGTGATGGTGACAAGAAGCTGTTAGGAGAGCAGCAGGGCAGCAGCAGCAGCAGGTGAGGTTGGGGGGGTTGCACACTTTGGTTTTCTGGGTCAGATTTGAGATCAGAGGTCGTCTGGTTTATTGCCGCACTGAGAAGTCACGAAATACACGAAACTCTGACAAGCTAGCAGCAGGAGAACAAAGTAACCGGGTACAAATACTTGTTACTTTAAATACTTGCTGAGAATAATAATTTGAAGTACGGACCTCAGTTCATTCCAAGTGATTCTGTCACAACTTTTTACTTTTTCATAGTTTTATCAACAAATATAATGTTTCATTAATACTTTTTAGTGAAATACATGTCAGAACCTGAACTTTCTAAAGCCCCTTTCCCACTGTCCAAAAAACGTAAGTAATGTAGTCCCGCTATTAATCAGCATTTGGTACCAGTGGGAAAGGCTCACCAAGCCGCGCCGAAACGCGTCAAACAACCCGGCAAGGGACCCGGGTTGAAATCGGCTCCGATCGGCTTATGGTGGGAAAGGGAGACCTGCGACGACCCCACATATTTTTTCTCCATGGGATGATGCTAAGTCATAATGTCGCGGCAGTCGCAGTGTATATCACCTACTGATGGAAAGGTGTTTGATTACGTTCCATCAGTGCTCGAAAATTGTTCATTGTCCTCTGGCTTTTTCCCTCGTGGCTCGCACACAAAATAGACCAGATGCTGAAACGATCGCTGCACGGCGTGAACGACACCATCGTTCCGTGGCTATTTGTGGAATGATTCTACAGCCAAAAATGCACAACAAAAAAGTTCACTGTACTGGACTCGCTTCCATGTTGCTCTCCATTGTTAACTTCCCTGAATTCTGTTGCACTTCATCTACGCGATATCAGCGCAATGACGTCAGCAGACACACAGCGGTGAAAGCAGAGGGGGTGCAGCTTGCTGGCGGGGTTGAGACCCCGCTGGTTTTGGTCCGTGGAGAAGGGACGAAATGCCGATCGACTGAGAGTCGGCCCGCATTCAAAAGACACAGTGTCAACCCCCTCATTTTAGTGGGAAACGGGTTGAATCAGACCTTTCACTATTACACACATATTGGTACTTTTACTTCAGCAGAGAACGTGAATACTTGTGCCACCTCTGGCAGCCAGCTGGTTTCTCAGGTGTTACAGTGATGAACGTTCTCCTCTGGTCCTGCTGTCAGTCTGCAGAAGAAGAAGACCGCCTGCACCTCCTCCCCCCAGCCAGCAGAGGGCCAGGTGCCCGTGCGGAGGGTCTCCCAGAGGGGGCGGTCCATGGAGGATCTAGGGGGGGCATTGCAGCTGAGCAGCAGACCATCAGCCCTCAGCAGGAGCTCTGAGCAGCTGGAGCAGCTGTGCAGGAACCCCAGGAGGAACCCGGACCCTGAAAACCCAGAGGAGCCCTGGATCCACAGTAATGTCCCCAAGGGGAGGAGCTCAGACCCATCAGGGGAACCCAGGAGCATCCCGGCCTCCTCCTGGAACTGGACCAGGACCAGGACCTGGACCCAGCCTGGACCTCCTAGTCCTGCTGAAGACATGCTTTCATCCAACCCACTGTCGCCCCCTGCTGGAGCGGAGGTCAGGTCCCAATCCCCAAGCCCCACCCAGGCCACACCTCTTCATGATGATACACCTGCTTCCAGGTAAGACCAGCTCTCACCTTTCTGGAGGGTGTCTTGTTTTTTTTGTATAGTGGTTCTGCGTTTCTGCAGGTGAATTCTTGGAAATGTTTCATTTCAGTTTTGCATCTCCTCCTGGAGCTCCTGAAGACAAGGCCTTGCAGCCTGGAGCCCCGCAGGAGGTCACACTGAGCTGCGGCGTCACTACAGACCCCTCACTGTGGCTCCTCCCTCCAGAAGAGGAGGAAGAGGAAGAGGAGGAGCAGCAGGAAATGGAGGAGGTGGAGGAGGAGGAGCAGCAGGAGGAGGAGGGGGAGAAGGAGGAGAAGAAGAAGGAGGTTCTGCCGCCGCCCACAGACTCCTTCTTGGACCAGCTGGAGAGAGAAAGTGCTGCGTCTCCCTGCACCTCCTCCTCTGACCAACACCTGGAAGAGGAAGTGAAGAATGAGGTGGAGGAGGTGGAGGAAGAGAAAGAAGAGGTGGAGGAGGAGCAGTCAAAAGCTGAAGAAACAAAGGAGAACCCAAAGGAGAAACAGGAGACGAATGAAGAGAAGGAGGCGCTGGAGACGGTGGAGGAGCAGAAGCCCTCAAAACAAGCTCAGTGGGCGGAGTTAGTCAAGGCCGTGGTTGACACCGACCAATCACTAGCCAGAGTGTTCTACCCACTGGCCAACCGCAAGACGGCGCGGATGCTGATGGAGCAGCTGCTGTGTGAGGACACGCTGTTGATGGAGGAGCACTACAGGAGGAGTAAGAAGGAGCAAGAGCAGCAGGAGGAGGAGCTGGGAGGCAGAGCTACACCCAGGTGAGCTGCTGCTAATGCTGCTAAACTTCTCAACTCATCACCTGTCACTGCTCCTCCACACTGTTCCTTCTCTTTGTCCCACCCACCTCCCCATAGCACTGAAGAGGCTGAACCTGCTGCTGCGCCTGCTGTGGCTCCCAGCAGCCGTCCAGACCTGCGAGGCCACGCCCACATTGACCAGCAGAAGGTGAGATTGGACGTCTCACGATGTCACATGATGATGCACCTGCTTCCCTCGCAACTCCTCCTCCTCACCTCCTTATGCTCCTCCCTCAGCTCCTCCTCCTCACCTCAGGCTCAGCCCTTTTGCTCCTCCGCCTCACCTCAGCTCCTCCTCACCCTCATGTCCCTCCCTCAGCTCCTCCTCCTCACCTCTACATGCTCCCCCCTTAGCTCTTCCTCCTCCTCCTCCTCCTCCTCCTCATACTTCTCGTTCTCTCCTCAGCGCCTCCTTTAGCTCCTCCTTCCCCTCTTCCTCTTGCTCCTCATGCTCCATCCTCAGCTCCTCCTCCTCACCCTTATGCTCCTCCCTCAGCTCTTCCTCCTCCTCCTCCCCCTCCTCTTGCTTCTCCTCCTCAGCTCCTCATGCTCCTCTCTCAGCTCCTGCTCACCTCCTCATGCTCCTCCCTCCTGATCTCCTGAATGCAGTATTTTTCTCCTCTAAACATGCTACTCTGTCTGTGACCTCCAGCGCCACCTGGTGGCCCTGATCGAGGGCCGTCTCCGCCGACTGGAGGAGAAGTGGCCGCCGCTTCGGGCAGAGCAGGAGGAGAATGCTGCCCGGGGGCGGAGCCTGGAGGCACTGGTGCAGGAGCGCTGCCCCCCGGTGGAGCTGGAGCGCTACCTGCTGTTCGTGGGTGACCTGGAGCGGGTGGTCAGCCTGCTACTGTGCCTGTCGGCCCGCCTGGCCCGGGTGGAGAACGCTCTGACCACCGTGGACCAGCACACCGACGCCGAGGAGAAGGTCAGTTCCCCAGCCAGCCACAGGGGGCGCTAGAAATCGCTGGCTGGTTGCTTGATTGGATCCCCAGTCCAAATAGTGCTAGCTAGTCTCTCTGGGCTCCTTAAATTCATAAAAACACATATATTATTTCAATAATTCGAGCATAATATCACATACATTTTCAACCTGATACGAGACAGTACAAAACAAGATATCAACAACAAAATATCCCAAAACGAAGATAATACAGGGGATAACAACGACAGATTGATAAAACAAGCTAATAGATCAACATAAAACAAGCAAAAAAATAGTAACAGTCGATGATAAAAAGACAAATATAAGTTAGAACAGAATATTAAGCAACACAATGTACTTACAACAGTAGATTGAAATAATTAAAATCATGCAAACAATATAGAAGGAACCCAAACGGAATGTAACAGCATCTTGTCATTGCACATAATACATATTTAATAGGTTTTTTTTTATTATTATTATATTTTAGAATTCATAATGTAGCCTAGTGGTTTATTCCACTGATGAAAGTTCAACATGAATAAAGCATCATCACTGTCACCATTATCATCATTATTTTCATCATCGTCCACACCATCATCATCATCATCTCAGACGCTTTTTATTCATGTGTGCTGGTTGTGAGCAGGTGCTAAAACTACAACTGCGGCCATAAATGTAGTTTTTTACTTAGAGCTGCGAAACCTAAAGTCATTTAAGCTCAAAGTCACTCAGAGCTACGAGGTAGAAGCTGTGTGTGTGCGTGTGTGTGTGTGTGTGCGTGCGTGTGTGTGTGCGTGCGTGTGTGTGTGCGCGTGCCTGCTTGCGTGTGTGTGCGTGCATGTGTGTGTGCGTGTGGTGTGGTGTGGTGTGGTGTGTGTGGCCACTTTGCTCCTAAACCTGCAACAACTCCACCCATATGTTGACTTTAGATCAGCAAACACTGGCAGCCGAGGGTTGAATTCCAAACTAGTTCCCATCATGACGCCATCAAAATGAATCCGTCTGCGTCTCTCTCTCAAGTCTCTCGCCGACTGCGAGGAGTCGACTCTGACATCGAGAGGCCTTTCTGATGGTAGATCAGAGTCAACTTTTTGCCACTTTGTCACTACATTTAACCAGTAGTCAGCGCCCTCGAGCCTCAACTGGCACATCTGTTGTGGTTCAAACAATCACTTTGTTCTTCTTGACAATGGTTCTGGTTCCTCATGTGCTTCTTTGACTGGTCACTAGTTGTCGCCTCCTAGTGGACCGTAAAGTCATGAAGGTGAAAAAAGTATCTCTGTTCTCTTAGAAGAAGTTAATTTGTAGTTCTGAGCATATTCAACTATATTTATTTGTCTCTCCCACCACGTTATTCCTCTCACTGAGTCCTGCAGTTTCCAGCACTGTGACATCAGTGTGACTGATTGTGTTAATTATTAACTCGTAAATTATGCAAATGAGGGATGGTGTCATTCAGCCACTTTGAGTGCAGCCAGTAGCTACTTTTCTCAGTAGTTGGCAACACTGACTAAAGCAGGAACCAGGATATTTCATGCTGCTGATCCATAAAGGTCATAAAGGTCAAAGGAGCCTCCTGAGCTGCTGCTGCTGCTGCTGCTGCTGCTGCTGCTCCTCCTCCTCCGCCGCCTCTTATCAGCGCTGGTATTTACACTGACTCACCGAAACTCCTGCCCAGTTTCGGTGAGGTTTTTTTTATATCTACGCTGCCCCCTGCTGTTGACTCCTGGAAACGCTGCGCTGCAACTTCAGCCTCAAACTCAATGCGGCTGTTTGGCTTGTAAAAACCTTTATGAGCGACACAACATGTTGAACTCATGACTTTCCTTCAAATAAAAAATTAAAAACCAGACAACGGCACAAAGCATGCAGGGCCACAAGTCACATGACCTGCAGGATGTACAGGAACACACACAGGAAGTGATTTTTTTTTTTTATTGAAATGACTGGTGGGTGTTTCCTCTTTACATCTGAACGTGTGAATTGTTATTGTTGTTGTGTTGTTTTGCATTGCGTTGCCTTGCCTTGCCTTGCATTGTGTTGTGTTGTGTTGTGTTGCATCTTCTTCAGCTGCCATCATGTCTTTTTATAACCGACCCTCAGGGACAAAATGCAGTGATTTCATTTGATTGGAACTTTAGCGTTAAAAGTTCCCATATTCACCATCATCAGCATTTCTGTCCACCCTTCGACACTAAAAAGCACACGCAGCCCTCTTTGTGATGTCACAAAGGGTACTGAAAGCTCTCCCAGGTTAGTGAACCCCATCCAGCTAGACAGACAGGCGTTGGCTCCGCCCCCTGTGAGACCACCTTGGTTTTGTTTACATGTGGAAGTGTTACAAGTGGAAGAGTTTTATCTTGAGGCTGTAAACAAGAGGGTTGACTGCTGCTTCCCTGAACACCTAGAGCAGATTTGTGAAAGGAAGGGAAGAATGAAGGAAGAAAGGAATGGAAGAATTGAGGAAAGTGGGAAGGGAGTTAGGAAAGTAGGAAGGATGGAAAGCAGGAAGGCAGGATGGGAGTAATTGATGAAAGTAGGAAAGGAGGGAGGGAGGAATTGGAAAAACTAAGAAGGGAGGAAGGAAAGTAGAAAGGAAGAGGGGAACGTAGGAAGGGAGGGAGGGAGGAATTGAGGAAAGTAGGAAGGTAGAAAGGGAGAAATTAAAAAAAGATAGAAGTCACTCGAGGGCGCTAAATACTGGATAAATGCAGCCTCAGCGTTGCTAAGTTGTGTCCTTCCTTTTTTTTAAATTCTCTTCTTCCTCTTTCTTTCTTTTCTTTGCAGCGCTCCCTGGACAGCCGCCATCGGCTGCTCTGCAAGCAGCGGCGGGATGCCAGCGAGCTGAAGGAGAACCTGCAGCGGCGGGAGAAGATGGTGTCGACCTTCCTGCAGCAGCAGCTCAGCAACCAGCAGCTGCTGCTCTACCACTGCTTCCTGCAGACCACAGCCTACCTGCTCATCAGGAACAAGGAGCTGGAGGAGCAGCAGAGGCTGGCCCAGGAGCAGCTGGAGGCGCTGGGTGCCGGGCCTTGAGGAGGAGCAGGAGGAGGAGGGTAATGAGGAGGAGGAGGAGAAGGAGCAAGAGGAGGAGCAGCAGGAAGAGCCTGAAGACTTTGCTCCTCCTTCCTCCTCCTCGTGTTTGATGGACTTTTTCTTCTTCGTGCCTTGATATCGACATTGCTTAGGAATATTATTTTCCCCGCGTCCAGCATCTTCTCCTGCTCCACCCCCAGCTCCACCCTGCATCATCTTCTGATTCTTTGAGACTGTTCAGTGAGCCAGTGAGAGGAAGAGGGGGAAGAGAGGAGTTTGCGTTTCTGTCATTTTTTTTTTATTGTTCCTGTTTTTAAAGGTTAAGACGCAAAGAAAGAAGAACCAAAAGGGTGAATGGATTCAAAAAGAAACGAAAAAAAAAAAAAAGAAAAGCACTTTGTAATTCTGCACATTTTTTTCTTCTTCTTTTTCCGAACTGAAGAGCGCGGCTGACTGACTCCGCCCCCCTGAGAAGCTCCTCAGCTTCTGGTCCTGCTGGTCCTCTCAGTAGCTCCCTCACTGTGTTTGGTAGCAGTTACGACTTCCAACTGCAGAGGAGGAGATAATCGCAGAGTCTTTCACAGAGAGGGGGTGGAAATAGAAGAGGAGGAGGAGGAGGAACAGGAAACTCTGTCCAATCAAATCGTTGTCCCACCCAAAACTGATTAAATATTCTTTCGTTGGAAAAAAAGGTCCTGTACCGTTACGCTCCACTTCAATGAACCCTTTGTGATGTCACTCACAGGTGAGGCTGCTCCCTGCGTCACTATAATATGGGACCTTTAAGTCCTCTGTACACAACTGGGAACATCAGAGTTGTTATTAGCTGTGTGCGTGTGTGTGTGTGTGTGTGCGCGCGCGTGTGTGTGTGTGTGTGTTGATTATATTTTGTAGATGAATTAGCTGCTGATACATTTCCTGTCCACAATTTCAACATAGCTCAGAGTCAAGTCTTCATGTCGCTCCACAGTGGGACAAATGCTTGTGTGTGTGTGTATATGAGTAAAAGTTGCGGACAGTTTTTTATTCTCACGCACTGACACTGCTGCCCCCTGCTGGCCGCTCAAGTTCCTAAAAAGAAAAAAATGCACTAAGGACCGGGATCCGCTGGGGGGAGGAGGGAGTGACGTGGATGCGGCTGGGTTGTGACTTGTTGTTTTGCACACACACACACACACACACACACACTCACACACACACACACACATACACCTGCAGCCCCTCCTCATTTATGGAGTTGTAAAATCTACTGTGTTACTCATATTGTGAATAAATTAAGGCTCGTTCCTGTCTGTGTTGCGTTTCCTTTCTCCCCCTCTCCCACTCCTGCACACACACACACACACACACACACACACACCTGCACACACACACACACACACACACACACACTTTTCCGGCCTCCTACCTAACTACCAGGAGCGTCAATGAGAGTCTCAGTTAATTTATTATTAATTCCTATTATTATCTCTTTACGTCGCTATAAAGTAAGTTTGGTGGAATGAACCTTTAAAAAGTATCTGCTGTGGTATTAAAGGAGATTATTTTCAGGTCCCTGTACTTTACTGGAGCATTTCCTCTTTATTATTTTGACAACTTTTTACTTTGATTTCCTACATTTATAGGAAGGAAGGAAGCATGCAGGTTATTTTTGTGTTTAAAAGATACAAATTGTCTTCAAACTCATTGACTCATTATTTATTCTAGTTGTTGCTACTTGAAGTGGAGCTATTTCAACATTGTAGTTGATTATAAAACCTGTACTTTCTTACTTTTAAAGGTGTTGAATCAGAACTTTTTTCTTTAATTTTTTCCTTTCACCATTTTTTTTTTTATATACAAGTACCCGCATTTCTGCTTAAGTACAGAATGTGAATACTTTCTCGTCACTGCGTGACTAAGACACGTCCCAGCTGTAGCATAATAATAATAATGATACATTTTATTTGAAGACGCCTTTCTGGCGCATAAATACACATCATAATTAATAATCATAAAAACACACAGGCTGTAAAAAAGGGTTAAAAAATACAAACAAGTAAAATTTGCAAGACAAATAAAATCAGAGAGAAAAGGCAGTCCTGAACAATGACTAGTTTGACGTTTTCATTGTTGTTTTTAATTATGATTATGTTTTTTACAACATGGGCGTTGAAGTTTACTGAGACTGAGGTCAGTGGTTGTTCAGGTCAGGACTCAGGTGGAGCCATTGTCTGATTACTGCCATTACTGCAGCCTCAAAGCCCTCCTGGGCCAGATGACCCTTGTCTTCTCGGTCTCCACCCCCCCCCCCCAACCCCCCCCCCCCCCCCCCCCCCACACACACACACACACACACACACAGGAATGTCAGAACACCTTCAGTCCACTGACAGCAGAGTCATCACATCATCACACACACTCACACTGTGCAATGGATTACAGGGTGGGAACATTCCGCACCTCCCTCTTAATGCTTCCACACTAAAAATAAATAATGGCCTTGAGGTTGAGTGACATTGTTGTAAACCTACTTTTCATTAATGTGTCAAGACTTCACTCAAGTGTGTGTGGGAGGACAACAAAGATTAAAGATTTACTCTCAGTGCCGTCGACAACTGGAGTTGCTGACAATCAAATCCTGGATGGTCACCAATATTATTATTATTTGTATTATTTTTCTTCATTCATTACACATTGCAAAAGAACACGTTGGCTGTCCTGTCTGTGTGTTTGACGTATGTTCGAAACAAAATACAGTTGGATGTCTTGAAGCCAAGCTAAGCTAAGCTAATTGCTTCCTGGCTCTATTTTTAGTATTAGATTTTTTGTGGGATGTGCTACTGTTCCATTTGGGTAGAAGGCGCTCTAAACCCCGGCTGTAGCTCCACCCCCCTCGGAGGATGCTGATTGGTTGGCTAAGTCTCCAACCGGCAGGTTTTCAGGAGGGACTTTGGACTGATCCAGGTCTCAGTCGTGAATTGTGTAAGATCAAAGGGTTATTAGTTCCACTGCAGCAATGTTTCCAATCGCTCAAAAGGCTTTTTGGTTACAGATATTTTCCATGCTCTGCGTTCTTAAGAGAAACACAGCTCCAGTTTCTGTCTCTGCCGCACTGGCTCCTCTTCCAAATCTCTTGACCTTTTCCCTCCTCTTCCTCCTCCTCCTCTTTCTACCCAGCAGAAAAGAACATTTGCCCGGCAAAGCCATGCGGCTTGGAGATAAAACATCGGAATGACGTCAACATTTATGTTGAAATTATTTATTTTCAACCCATTTTTAGTTTATTATCTGGACAAATGTGACAAATATGACATCATTTTGTGAAATAAAAATAATCGGGCAGAAGGTTGCGCTATAACGACCTGAAATCACCAGCTGTTCAGTTGATTGACATCAGTTCCACCTCGGCCTTTGAGTCTCGGTCAAGTCTCCAGGATCCAACTTGGCCGCCCACTCAGTTCAGTGGTGTTGCTCACTCAGCGAAGATGCTAAAAAAGTGTTGCTTCCTCATTATGTGCTTCCTCAGAGCATGTAGCAGCAGCATTACTTCGCATCGTGCCTCTGTAAGTCATTGGATGTATCAGGATGCAATTCTTACCTGAGGATTTTCCGTTTTTTTTTTCCCCCACATATACAGGTATATATATATTTTTTTAGAACGACTGAAAGTCCATGATTGAAAAATCTACAATAGACAGATTTATTATGAATAGCATTTTACGTCATAGGTCGTCTTGTCAGCTGTTTTATAGGCCTTTATTTTTGTGTTGCAGTCTAATGGGGGAAAATGTTTTTTGGGTAGGTTGCAGTACCTCGAGTGGCCATTGGGGAAAAAAAAAACCTCGCCACGCTGCCATATTGTCAGTTCGGTATCCAGTTCTGACGATAACACCTCCAAAGTCCGAGCCTGGTCTTGAGGACAGAGTGAGGAGACGATGCCTTCAGGGCCCCTCAGACATGTGGGGACACGCTGTCTCATGCATCATCCACCCTGATTCACTCCATGATACCTTCACACATACACAAATGCTGCATCTGTCTCTCACATCCAACACAACAGGTTGGAGCTTTTGATGTCAAATATGATTTTTTTTGTTTTGTTTTGTTTTTAATATTTTTTTCATTTCAAACAAATGAGATTTATTTTTTTGGTGTTAACTTTTTCCTTTTCTCTCCTGCTTTACTGCTCCTCTTCAGCTGAACAGAGAGCTGCGTCCTCGGTTTGGGAGGTGAAGGAAGATAAGGAGATGGTGGGCCTCTGCTTGTGTCTCCTGTGCGCCACCGTGTGGGGCTGGAAGAGGCGGCTGATGGAGTGCAGGCGCCCCCTGCTGGGCTCCAGAGGGAGCAGCTCCTGCTCCTCTCTCTGCTGCTCCTGCTGCGGGATCCTCTCCCGCAGAGGGACCTTAGGCTGACCCAGCATCTCTCTGATTGAGGCTGCTGCCCCGGACCGCAGGTAGTGGTAGGCCCGCCTCCCGCTGTGGTCCCGGGCGCCCACATCGGCGCCGCACTCACCCACCAGTATGGTCACAATGTAGTCTTGGCCATGCAGTGCGGCCACATGCAGCGGCGTGTAGCCCCCGTGCGACCTGGTGTCCACGTCCACGGCCACGCCCCCCCGCTGCGCCATGTCCAGAATGGTGACGAGCATGCGGCTGTCGCCGCTCTTGGCCGCCCAGTGCAATGCCGTGAAGCCCGAGGTGAAGTCCCTCCTGCTGGCCAGCTGACAGTCTTGCATCAGCAGGCCCAGCACGTGGCTCCAGCGGCCCGCCGCGCACTGGACCAGCCACTGGTGCTCCATTGGGTCGAGGGGGACCGCCGACAGCACCCGGTTCTCGCTGGGTTCTGAGATGAGGGCACACTCTGCTGACGGAGGAGGAGGAGGAGGCCTCCTCCTGCTGCTGCTGCTGAACTCGGGGCTTCCAGGAGTGTCGGTGTTGGTGACCCTGCTCCTCGGTCCAGGTGGGCCATCCGGTTCGCTGTGGACGCTGTTGGACTGGCGTGCGTGTGTTCGCACGTCAAAGTTCAACGATCTTCTCGCTATAAATCCCCCGAACGTGCTCCTCCGCAGCGCCTGCTGCACGGGAGAGAGCACCTCCGTGGCACCTCCAGGCTCCTCACCGCAGGGCAGCGCCTCTCCTGGACCAGCTGGTGGCGCTGCTCCTTCTGCACCTTGCCACCCGTTGCTCTGCTGCTGCTGCTGCTGCTCACCTGTTGGCAGAGGTGAGATGTTCACATTCTGCACTTAAGTAAAAGTACAGAATTTGGAACACACACACACACACACACACACACACACACACACACACACACACACATATACATACATACATACATATATACATACACACACAAACATATATAAACATATATATATATATATATACATACATATATATTCAAGTAAATGTAAGAGGTTCTGAAATGTACTTAAGTAAAAATTATATAATTTTTTTGCTATTAATGAAACAATACATTTGTTGATAATGTTGCAAAATGAAAAAAAGTTTTTAACAGTGAGCAGAGTCAGCCGTTATTGGATGTTGAAACTTTTTAATAACAATAACCAATGTTATTTTCTCTATGATTATTTTTTCTCAAAACTGAAAACCTACTTAACTGTGGCCACAAAGCCCAATATAATCTGCTGTCTCTAAAACATCATCCGGTTTTATATTCAACTACACAACAGCAGAGTTCACATAGCTCCTCTTCAAAGAACATCAACTATAAAATCCCCGACCTTACAAGCCCAACTATAATAAATAACTTAAATAATAAATAAATTACTTTGCACCGAATTCGTATCTTTTAAACTTTTTTGAACCCGAAAGCATGTTTTTCCAATGTAAGAAGCACAAAGTACATATATAATTGTAGGGAGTAAAAAGTGAAAAGTCATCAGAAAAAGAAAGTCCAGAAACAAAGTATTTGCAGTTCGTCAGTCCTATGCCTGTCGGTCGGATCCTCTCACCACCACCGCCGCCCTCCTCCACCTCCTTCTCTTCCTCCTCTTCCGCCGTCCTGTCGTCCAGCAGTGGTCGGCTGAGCTTCTTGAGGACGACGTGTCGGACTCCTTCCTGGTCCTTCACGCAGGCCACCTGGTTGACGAGCGCCTTGAAGCGGTCCCTCCTCCGGCGCCTTTCCGCGGGGTCGTCGCTCTCCAGAAGACTCTTGAACTCGGACACAAAGTCCGACTTCTTCATTTTGCCACCGTGCGCGGTGAGCAGATCCACAAGGGTCTCGTGTGTCACGGCCATCGTGGGTTCCGGTCTGATCCGATCCGATCTGTCCTTCGGTCCCCGCCGCACCTTTGTCCCGGTGGGCGGGCCGGATCGGCCTCACCTGGCCGCACAGCGCCCCCCTCCCAGCCGGCCGCTTTCCTGGGAAACTGCACAAGTGGATGGAATTTGAATAATATATGCAGGCGCTGGTGATGGTGGCAACAAGTGAGTGCAAGAAGCGGACCGTGCGGAATGACACTGCAAAACTGCTTATTTGCTACTTTGGTTTTGTTTGAATGGGATTAGATTCAAATCAATAAATAAATACCACTGGGAAGGAAATGCTTGTGAATATTGTTTAATTTAGGAACACAGGCTGGGATCAGAATACATATGCTACGTTTGTTGGACCGTGGAAACTGAAAGGAAAACAACAACGACAAAGTTTCATAATAATAATAATAATAATAATAATAATAATAATAATAATAATAATAATAATAATGTCTTTAACCATGTACCACACCACAACTGATGGCATTAAGGAGATATTTGTAAAACATCCCACAATTTTCCCATTTCCTTCTTTTGCACGATACTGTTGCTGTAATTATGCAAGTTTCACCAATGTGGGATTAATATTGGCTTCTATTCTATATTCATAATTAGACCAAAACATTTAATTATATACATACACAGTTCACAGTGGGCCAAATACTGTTAACAAAAAAAATAAATGCAAATTTCAACAGAGGTTCCAGTGAGGACCATCATCCAGTGACCTGGATTTTTCTTCTTCCTCTTGTTGTTCACAATTCCAAGAGGCCTCTCGTGTTTGTGTCACGACCTCCGGTGTCTCCAGACATTCCTTTGCTTTCGAGCCAATGTCGCCCTGCCGGCTCGTGTCCCGGCTTGCAGCGGGAGCAGCGTGACATTCCTGTCCGGACGGGAGCAGCTGAGCTGCAGCCATGTTGGAACGACTGCTCGGTCTCTGCCTGCCAAAGATGACACGGTGGTGTGACGGTGATTGTGACGGGAGGGTCGAGAGAGTTCCTCGCTCCACGGCCACCACGTCGACGTCGCGGATGAGCTCGATGGGGAATAATAATAATAATAATAATAATGATAATAATAATAATAATAATAATAAACCAACTTAAAAACTATTTTAATGGCCTTCGTTTTTTGTTTTTACCCTTCGCAACGAAGCGCTTTTAAACCGGCGACAGGATTGATTTTGGAGAAAAAAAAAAAAAAACTAACTCAACAGAGTCCACTGACTTTTCAGCCTGCTGGGCGAAGCGGACGGTACGCGACAGGCTACCATCTCGCCCCAGCTAGCTAGCCTCCCTCCGCCCCTCCCCTCCGGCGCTCTTCCCACGTCCTGTATGTGCGCGCGCGCCTCCCTAACCAGCCAGCCAGCCGTCGCTGTCAGCCCGCCGCGGCGTCACTTCCACTCGGCACGGAGACACGACGAGGGCTGCTCCCTCCCTTCCGCCTCGGCTCAGTCTTAGGCAGCAGGCAGAAGGCAGCAGGAAAGCAGCCCCGCACCGACACCGACATTGACACCGCACATTCCGCCACCATGGCTGCCACGGACGTCGACGTGTTTTCAGTAAGTAACTGGCCGCGGCGCTCCCTCCTTCTCTCGCTCCCTCGCTCCCTCCCCACCCCTGGCATTTATATTTTTCTCTCCGCCCATCAGGAGATTTCATTCGGGGAGTTGGTGTGCCGAGCCGAGTGTTCTGTTTAGCCCGTTTTCAAGCGACGACTCCCCCGCTGTTCTCAGCCTGTTCTCCTTCAGTCAGTATGTTCATGCGTGCATGTACACACACGCGCGCGCGCGCGTGTGTGATGGGGCTCAGTCGACATAGTGGAAGCGGTTCATCATGATGGTCGCACTGGTTTTTCCTCCAGTGTGGTGTGGGAGGTTGTCGCAAGTGCGTGCGCGTGTGTGTTTGCGCTCGCGCGTAAGTGTGTATGTGTGCGCGTGTTGTAGAGTCGTGACTCACTCTTGGGCCGGCCACCCAGCTGCTCCATGTCCTGTCAATGTGAATAAATACGTATAAATAAATAGATTGATGGATGGATGGATGTGTTCTGTTGCACATATACAAAATGTTGAGTGAAGTCGGTGTGTTTTTCTAGAGGAAGAAGAGACACCTCTTGCTGCCTGCTCTTTGTGTGTGTGTGTGTGTGTGTGTGTGTGTGTGTGTGTGTGTGTGTGTGTGTGTGTGTGTGTGTGTGTGTGTGTGAGAGACAGAGAGAGAGAGAGAGAGAGACCCGTAGCAGCTGAAGGAGGAGAAGATGAAGACTGACCATGGGCTCCTGCAGGAGCCACAGTAGTCCGAAAAAATGCGTTGACATGTGGTTTCACTTTGACTTCCTGTTCAGGGGAGTTTGACAGGAAACATGCTGGCTGCAGAGGGTCAGACACGCACGCACGCACGCACGCGCGGTGTGTGTGTGTTGAGCTCCATGGCCTCCTGTCAGTCATTCATGGAAGCCTGACGGTGCATCAGCACCCATGATGCAAATGCAGCCTTCAGGAAAATACCAAGTACAATAGAGACCATCATCGCTGAGGAATTCACACGTGTGTGTGTGTGTGTGTGTGTGTGTGTGTGTGTGTGTGTGTGTGTGTGTGTGTGTTTGTTTTTTGACTGTCTCAGCAAATGTTGTGGTTGTGCACTGAATTGGTGGGGGTGGAGGTCAGAGTGAGCTGCTGAACTTTTTTTTTTGCAGATGTCTGCTAAGCTCCTACCAAGTGGTGCGGCAGCAGCAGCAGCAGCAGCAGCAGCCCCGGAGCTGCAGCAGGGATCAGGAGATTTAGGACGATGGTTTTCTGGTGCAGCAGCTCTCAGACAAGTCGCTGTCTTGCAAGGACAGTAGTGGTGGTGGTGGTGGTGACGACGGTGGTGGTGAACGCTCAACTTGATGCGGACTTCCCTCACAGTCTGGAGCTCTTTGAGGGATCCAGTCTGGAGCTCAATGTCAGTCTGCGTGTTTTTGGGCCAGTTTCTAAAGACTTAATTTAACAAAAACAAGTGAGGGAGATTTATATATTTATGAATACAACATAAAAAGTGGAGAGAGAGAGAGAGAGAGAGAGAAAGGAAGATGAAGAAGAAGGTCTTAATTTATATGTAGTAATTTATTTTACTTTATCGTTTATTTATTTATTTATATAAATGTGTATCATTTTTAATTCATTTATTTTTAAGTTATTTATTGTGGGAAAATCTGCATCGTTATAGCAGGACGTACAGTGCAAGGAGAAGAATTAAAAAGAACTAAAATATATATACACAAATGATTTACATATCTAAAACAGTGCTAAAAATAAGTGTTTGGGAATAAGTTAGATCAGTTAAGATAGTGTGTGTGTGTGTGTGTGTGTGTGTGTGTGTGTGTGTGTGTGTGCGTGCGTGCCTGTGTGTGTGTGTGTGTGTGAGAGAGAGATAAAGAGAGAGAGCGTGCATGTGGCTGTTTGGTTGTGTGTGTATATTTCTATAATGGGAGTCGGATTGAGGGATCACTTTTTGTTGAATTTTTCTTGATACAATTTGATTTGATGGGATGATCAACGAATCCATCAGACAGCGGCAGCGGCAGCTGGATTATTTTGGTCAAGCAGTAGCCAGGAATTGAATTGATCGCCTGGTGACTGATCGGATCAATCCACGTCTCTGGAATAATAACACAATACAGGAAATTATGTTACTATTGTTGCTCTCGACACTTTGCTCAGCTGAGTGACTCCCTGCTGAACAAAGCCTTGCCTCGCTGCGTGTGGGCGCGTGCGTGCGTGCGAGCGTGCGTGCGTGCGTGTGTGTGTGTGTGTGTGTGTGTGTGTGTGTGTGTGTGTGTGTGTGTGTGTGTGTGTGTGTGAAGGGCACGCTGTTAATTAGGTGCGGGCCGTCGATGAGGATGTGTGCTCGGTTGCACCCTCCCATCCTCCCCCCCCACGTCGATGGGAATGCGTCCCCCTGGCCCCCCCTCCTCCCACCCATGGCGACCCCGCCCTCTCCACCTCAGACCCCTTTTGTAGGCCAATGAGCTACCAATCGATGCTGCAAACCAAGTGAATGGGTGGAACCTATACATCTGTGTGCGGTATGTGTGTGTGTGTGTGTGTGTGTGTGTGTGTGTGTGTGTGTGTGTGTGTGTGTGTGTGTGTGTGTGTGTGTGTGTGTGTAAAGTGTGATGTCCTTCATGTAAACAGTTATGTAATGAAAATGGCCCAGCGACATATTAGCTCGTGCATGCGGCTCAGTGACCCTGAACTGGGCATGTGTCTGTTTTTGCATCTCCAGCGATGCTTGCACAGCATTGCTTGCTTGCACGAGATGGGATGAGATGAAGCTCCGCCTCCTCCAGGCGCTGGGAGTTGGGTTCGAGTCACGGAAACGCTGCTCAGTTTTGTTGCTGTGACTCCAAGAAGGAAACTCTGCAGACCTTATGATTTTATTACCGGTTTCACTTTGCATGTGGAGTCACTTTGGACATAAAACAATCAATAAAATGCTCCAATTTTAATTTCATTTTTTCCCCCTCTAAGCCATTGCCGACGGCCCCTACCGGTCAGCTGTGCAGGTGCATGCTGGGCGAAGAGCCACTTGTCTTGTCGGTTGTATTTAGAACATCACAGCCCCCGGGGTGGGGGGCGGGTGGGGTGTGTCCAGTCCAATGATGCCACTGACCAATGACAGAGCAGCGCCAGCTGCCCCCTCCCCTCCCCAACCCCCAATCGGTCAATATCTGTCTACAGAATGGGTGGAAATTCCTGAAATTACTGTGACTTTCTCTCACTGTCCTGAGGGGTTTTGGCACTCAAACTGGAGCAGATGGTTAAACTGAGTCCCAGTCCACTGAACACCTCTTAAAACAAACAAAAAAAACCATTTTCAGCAGAAAGAGGGGAAAAAAGAGAAGGAAAAAACGGTGCTGGTCGTGGAGTTTGTGGCTCATTTCACCACCAGGAGCCCCCAGGGGTGCCTCCTGCTGGTGGTTGACCGGCGGTCTTTCACCAGCGGGGTCCTGAGGGGTCGTGACCTCTCTTGTCCGCTGCCCACCCTCAGAAGGCGTGAGTTCCAAACTATGAGGAATTTGTTGCACCGAAACAATCGAATCCTGTTTCGGTTCCAAATTGCGATATTTATCCAAGGGAGTCTGCCTCGGTCTCTGACAGCCAGTGATCATTCGACATGAAGATGTAAAGTGGCTGCTGATTGGCTTCCACATGATGGAGGTGGGAACTGAAGACAAACTGTTGTTGATGTCTGAGTCATGCTAAAGATGCTAAAGTGGCTCCACTTCATGAAGTAGGATCAGGATAAACAGTGGATTCAGGGGAAAATCCTCATTTGAATCAGAAGGAAAAATATCAACTAATGTCTTTGTGTTGTATGATGGCAACAATGTGATTTTGTAAAACTTCCAGTATTGATAAAAGTTTTGTTCAGGAAGCGGTGACGAGACCAAGGTACTGGAACGATCAAAACATTCTGAATGTAACGCAGCCCTGCTTCCATCAATAATCTTCATTGTCTGTTTTGTGATGCTGCATCATCAATCAATCAATCAGCCAACTCATTCTGATTTATGGGTCCGACCGGTCCAGAGTTTTGACCGCTGGCTCGGGGGGGGGGGGTCAGAGGTCATGGATCACAGTCCAGCTTTCTAAAGAGTGTTGGTTTCGGTCGAACACTCAATCATAGGAGGTCATTAGATACGACTCTTTACACTAAGGTAGTAGTAGCTAGTGAGAATGGTGTTGGAGAGCCGTTTTTTTTCATTGATATTCATCCAACCGCACTTCTTGAAGTTCCCCCGCAATTTTTGCAAATTCCTGCAATTTCATCGCATAAAATTGCAGAAATATCCCGCACATTTTTATTGCATTTCTTTTTAGAAAACGTACCGCAGAATCAAGTATTTTTGCCCGCAACGAACACAAAAGATCCCCGCATTTTTCTGGAAGGACCGGTTAATCCGACTATGATCGGAGTCTGAGAACTCCGACTGGAATTCAAATTTCTCTGCCATGTATACACATTGTATACAACTGGACAATGTGTGTGCGCATGTGTGTGTGTGCGTGCGCATGCGCCACACCCCTGCGTTGACAGACACGAGCTCCTTCGATGAGCGGCGCTGCTACGAGTTTGTGTGTAACTGAGGACACAAACGAGAACCTTTGTACTCAACTTGTGTCCTCCGCAAAAAAAAGTTTGTCACGACACGGCGATCTGTACAACTCGCCCGTCCGTACAGAGCAATGGCGAACAATGCGGCTGCTTTAGTTACTTCCTGGAGGCTGGAAATACTTTCACAAGTCCACAAAGTTTCTCCTTCAGTACCGTTGTGTCTTCTAAGTCTGTTGATCAACACGACAGGAGGAGTCGGTAGATACGTTGCATTGCCTTTACTGAAGCTCCACACGCTACGGTTGCAAACCCTCTCTCTCCCACAGTCTGTTTTCCCAACCCGTAAGCACCGTCAGTCGCTCCTGTTGTTTTGTTGTTGTGCGACGACAGAGGTTCACTGGAAGGTGACGCGTTTTCTCAGCGGCGTGTATACGGGGACGAGGAGAGAAGTCCGATTTGACGAGAAAAACGAATTATGAGCTTCGCTCCATTAAGCTCTGCATGTGAACGTAGTCACTGCGTATTTAACACAAGCACTGCAGAGGAAGACTGACACCTGCGGGTTTCTCCTTCTCCTTCTCCTTCTCCTCCTCTCCCATGGCAGGACTTTTATTTGTCTGACAGGTTTTTTTTTTAAAGAGATTTTTTTCTGGAGGTCCACCACATGGGCTCTGAGTCTGATGGATGCAGCAGAGCTCAGAACAGATCACATGATGTGGTAGTCCTGCTTCTGCTCCCTCCTGTAGTCACACATACACACACACACACACACACACACACACGCTCTGGCTGTGTTTGGTGACATCAGCCCTGAGGAATGCAGCAGCAGCAGCAGCAGCAGCAGCAGCAGCAGCAACAGACGATGATAATCTGGCCACCGCTGCTGCTGCTGCTGCTGCTGCTCAGTTCAGGAGCATCGCTAATTGTTTGGCTGCAGGAGCCTCCGGCCTATTTATAGGAGGGGGGTTTATATTTGCTTGTTGTTTACAGCAGCTGGATGAGGCAGCAACAGCAGCGGCTTCAGCTCCGTGGAAGCTATAGTTCAGCTCAGATGTCAGAAGCTGTTGCACTTCCCAACTGTTTGTTTTACTGAAGAATGTGAAGCCGTTTCCACGTTGGCCTGATGTCTCCTCCATCTGTCTGCTCTTCCTCCTCTTCCTCCTCCTCCTTGCCATCAGCCTTCTAATGTTTTCTTTTTCAACCGTCCTCCTTCAGAACGAGGAGAAGCGCAGCCTGAGTCTTGGTGGCCACGTGGGCTTCGACAGCCTCCCCGACCAGCTGGTCAGCAAGTCGGTCACGCAGGGCTTCTGCTTCAACATCCTGTGTGTAGGTGAGTAGCTGCGGAACGCCCGCTGGCCGCTGTGGGACATTGCACGTGAATGAACCCCCCCTCCGACCTAATGCAGGGGAGACGGGCATCGGCAAGTCCACGCTGATGAACACGCTCTTCAACACCATGTTTGAGAACGAGGAGGCCAGCCACTACCAGAACGGCGTCTACTTGCGGCCGCGGACCTACGACCTGCAGGAGAGCAACGTCCACCTCAAGCTGACCATCGTGGACACCGTGGGCTTTGGAGACCAGATCAACAAGGAGGACAGGTAGCCAGGTCTCAGCTTTTTCACTGGTGGGGCCACAATGGCTTCTACGATTTGCCAGAGGTGCCGAAGCAGGAGCAGATGGATGCAGTGTTTTGGCGACCCACCTCATAGGAGGAGAAAATGTATATCATGGGAGAAGTAGAAAACGTGTGCTTTAATGTCAACTGTTAGTGAATAATTTTGCTTTTCATTTAGCTCTTCATTGAAATGACTCTTAAAACACTGCAGAAAAATCGGTGACATAAGTTTTTACTAACTTACTTACTAGGTTCGGCGGGACGGATTAAAAAGCTTAACCTATGGCTCCCGGCCTGTAGTTTGCCCGTGCCTGGGCTAGCCCCAGCTGAGCAGGCTAGTGTGATCTAAGCAGGCTAGCCCTAGCTAATCAGGGTAGCCATGCTACGTTGGCTAGCCCTAGCTAATCAGCCTTGTCTTGCTGCACTTTGTTTCGGTGCTCCGTTCAACTGTTGAGTGAAGGATTTCTCACTGGACGATGTTTAGCAGTTTCTGCCAAGTCCTTACAGCAGCCAGTCACAGAGCTCTGCCTCTGACCAACAAATTTGATTGGTCCTCTGATGGCGACAGGAAGTTGTTTTCAGTCCCGTGTGCTGGCTCAATGGAGGGAGGAGATGAAGCCAGAGGCATCAAGTATTGCCTTCTGTTTTCCGTTCGTTCATCCGCTACTTGAAAACACATGCTGGGGTGACCCCCCCCCCTCCTCCAATCTGACTCTGGAACGTTTTCCAGCGAGAATCCTAGTCCTGCGTCCTGCCTTAATTAGGTCATTGTGGCCAGAGTTCCCCAACAAATCAAGGAAGGAAGACACTGAGGTGCAAATGCTGCACATTTTTGTGTGTTTTTGTGGCTGCGGGAGCGACGAGGTGGGACGAAGCTGAAATATTTCTTTTAACTGGGCTCAGCTGTTCTCACGCCCTCTGACAGCCAGCCACTTACTGTACAACACTGAGAGAAACTGACCAGGCCCCTAGAGGTCAGAGTGGACGCATTTCACAGAGAAGCTGGAACTGGTGGGGCGTTCATGGACAGCAGTGGTGGCCAAAGTACTGCAGTACATCCTGCACTTCAGTAACTGTACTGATAAAAAAACAAAAACAAAAAAACAATATAAGTTAAAGAACTTATTCAGCTCCTTTATACTATTACATTTATTCTATCTATCTATCTATAATAATAATAATAATAATAGTGATAATAATAATAATAATAATAATGATGATGATGATGATGATGATGATGATAATAATAATAATAATAATGCATTTTATTTGTATAGTGCTTTTCAGAGAACTCAAAGACATTTTACAGGGCAGTTAACAAAGTAAAATCAGAGCATACAAAACTATAAGTTAATCATAAATTCCGGGTACATAAAAATGACAAGAAAACAAACGGATCAAGAAGAAATAAAAGACAGAGGAATGTATATCATCGCAGGACAGGCAATACAAAACAGTGAGGCAGGTGTGAAAGCAGTTCTGAAGAGGTGGGTTTTGAGAAGTGATCTGAAAGTGGGTAAATCAGAGCAGTCACCAATGTGTTTGGGCAGGGAGTTCCAGAGGGTGGGGGCAGCTATGGAGAAGGCTCTGTCGCCCCAGGTGCGGTGCTTGGTTCTGGTTGGTGGAGAGAGGAAGTTAGCGTCAGCAGGGTGCAGGGTGGGAAGGTAGCAGGGGCCTGGTTGTGGAGGAGGACTGTGAAGTGGATGCGTTGAGGGACTGTTTTATTCTATTCTACTGACATGTACCTAGTACTCGGAACATGTAAATAGTAATTTTGTCATTAATGAACCAATACATTGGTTAACAAAAGTTGTGACAGAATAATGGATTGATAGATAGATTGAAGTCTTTATTCATTCCACATTGGGGAAATTTGCACAATTACAGCAAATGAGCAAAATTATTGTGCAAAAGAAGGACATTTATATTAATTTAAAAGAAATAATGAAATAAAATAAAATATTTACAGAGTAAGAAAGCAAAAGCAAGATAATCTGGACTGAGCTGACCAGAGGTCAGAGGTCAGAGGTCTTGATGGATGGAGGAGCTACCGTCAATATTAGAGTTTGTTTCATTCCACTTTTCCAACTTCAGCTCAACCAGACTGTAATAAAAGCCTTCACAAATAATCGCTCTCTAAACTCCACTTTTATATTCAACTATGTATTTATATGCCCCCCCCCCCCCCTCCGCCCAGTTACAAGCCCATCGTGGACTACATCGACACGCAGTTCGAGAACTACCTGCAGGAGGAGCTGAAGATCAAGCGCTCGCTCTTCAACTACCATGACACCCGGATCCACATCTGCCTCTACTTCATCGCCCCCACCGGACACTCGCTCAAGTCGCTGGACCTCGTCACCATGAAGAAGCTGGACAGCAAGGTAGCACGCAAGAACACACACACACACACACACACACACACACACACACACACACACACACACACAGAGTCATTTTGTCCATGAGAATCTTGTTGCTGCTGAAAGTCGACCCTCTGCTAACGGCTGCAGGTGTGTATTTCACACAGATGTGGAAATCCCTCTGTTCTGTCAGGGATTTTTCTTTTCTTTTTGCCGTTGGGGGAAGGAGGAGGGCGATTTGGATGTCAAGAGTCCCCAGGAAAATAAAAGGCAAAAAGGAAAAGAAAAGAATTTTGCTGTGTTTTTTCCTGCCTGCTTTGAGTTTCAGCGTGTTGTATTTCAGGACTGTGTGTGTGTGTGTGTGTGTGTGTGTGTGTGTGTGTGTGTGTTTATGTGTCATTTATTTCAGTGGTTCTCAGCTGGTGGCGTCTCAACATCATGAAGTTGTCACTCAAATTCATTCCACAAAAATAATTAGATATATAACAAAATGACAAATCAAACGCTAGACCGCTTCCTATGGTGTCTACGGCAGTTAAAACAAGTTCATTGAATTGTGTGTCCTGTGAAATGAATAATGTCTATAAATATATAGACATTATAGGCCTTTATGGTAACTGAACATGAAATTGCGAGCCAATCAAAACAGCTCTGTGAGCCACAGAGTGGGTGGCGCATCAGTCGAGAAACGCTGTTTTATCTGATATGCAATTGCATTGTCAGGGTCGCAGTGGATGCTTGGCTTCAGTGTTATTAGCGTACGTGCTAATCCTCGACAGCCATCCATAGGTGGCTTTTCTAAAAAAAAAAAAACACACATTCAACAACAATACGGGAGCAAATTGATAACGTTTGTGTCGTGGTCAGTTTGTGGAGATGACGGAGAAGCAGCCCAGTGGAGTTGGTTTCTTCTGCTGCTGCTTTCTTTGGTGATGGTGTGATTTTCAATAAGATGCAGTTCAAAGACGGTGCGGCAGATGGTCAGATTGCGATGAGAGTCCAGGACCTGCTGCTCGCTGCTCTTTTCCTCCCTGCCAAGAGTGTCCTGGCGTCCAGAGACGCCTGCTGTTGCTTCTTCAGTGGAGGAAGCTGCGGTTGCGTGAGCTCCTGCTCAGGGACGCGATGGAAGCTCCGCCTCTCGGATGCTCTCTCTCCACCCGTAAAGCCGCTCCTCCACGGGGCTCCGGCTGGTGTTCCCTCAGCGGGACTCGGCTGTGGCTCAGCGAGACCAGGGCTGGGTCGACTTTTTGTGTTCTAAAATTTTGGAATTCATTTGAGGAGCCGGAGCAGACGGATGTTTCTGGTGAGCCACCACATAGGAGGGAAAATAGAAAACGTGCTTTAATGTCAATTGAAAATGAACAAAAGCAAAGTTACAACAAAATCTGAGTCTTTGAAGCGCCACGATATTTAGCTCCTCATTAAAACACTGAACTTGAACACTGACTTACTGACTATTACCCTCATTTCTTCAAGTTCAAAGGGCCGGATTAAAAAGCTTAATGGGCTGCCCGTGGCCCCCGGGCTGTCGTTTGCCCACCCTGGGCTAGACTGCAGCGTCTTCACTTTCCATCCTGCTCAGGTTGTTGACACTGGAAGGAAAACAAAAACAAATAAACAACCTCCTCCTTTTAAAATTGAAGATGACTGAATAAATATTCTTCTTGTTATTATTTCCGGTAGAATTGTTTTCAAAAAGTGGCTCCGTCTCTACTGGAGCCGAACTGATGCTTCTAGTGTGTGTGTGTATGTGTGTGTGTGTGTGTGTCTGCACTGCGCTTGCACTTGCTGGTCTCCATTCCCCCAGACACTCACTGATTCACTCACTGATTCACTTAGTGATTCACTTAGTGATTCACTTAGTGATTCACTAAGACACTCCTTGATTCACACCTCTTCCACCCTCCTCCTCTTCTTCCTTCCTCCCCCTCCTCCACCACCTCTTCCCCCTTCACCCACTCCTCCTCCTCTTCCTCCACCCCCTCTTCCACTTCCTCTTACTCCTCCTCCCCCTCCTCCTCCTCCTTCTGCTCCTCTCCATCCTCCTCTCCCTCTTCCTCCTCCTCCTCCTCCTCCTTCTCCTCTCAGGTCAACATCATCCCCATCATTGCCAAAGCCGACACCATCTCCAAGAGTGAGCTCCACAAGTTCAAGATCAAGATCATGAGTGAGCTGGTGAGCAACGGCGTCCAGATCTATCAGTTCCCCACCGACGACGAGGCCGTCAGCGAGATCAACGCCTCCATGAATGTAAGAGAGAGAAGAAACAACAAACCAGAAGCAAACTGAATGTGTTGCCTCACCCTGATCCTCTGCTTCTCCTCTGCTTCTCCTCTGCTTCTCCTCTTCTCGGTCTGCAGGCGCACCTGCCCTTTGCTGTGGTGGGCAGCGTGGAGGAGGTGAAGGTGGGGAACAAGACGGTGAGGGCCAGGCAGTATCCCTGGGGGGTGGTGCAAGGTGAGGAGTCTTCAGCCTTCTACCACAAGTATCATCAGTCAGTCAGTCAGTCAGTCAGTCATCCACAACTTGAATGTTTAAGCCTTTGAGCTGAAGTTGCATTCCATCCGTCATTCCTTCCTCCATCCCTCCCTTCATTTCTCCCTTCTTTCTTCCCTCCCTTCCTTCCTTCCTCCCTCATCCCTCCCTTCCCTCCATCCTTTCCTCCCTCCCTTCCTCCCTTCATTTCTCCCTTCTTTCTTCCCTCCGTCCCTTCCTTCCTCCATCCCTCCATTAATTTCTCCCTCTGTCCTTTCCTCCCTCCCTTTCCTTCTTCCATCCCTCCCTTCATTTCTCCCTTCTTTCTGCCCTCCTTTCCTTCCTTCCTCCCTCATCCCTCCCTTCCCTCCGTCCTTTCCTCCCTCCCTTCCTCCCTTCATTTCTCCCTTCTTTCTTCCCTCCCTCCCTTCCTCCCTTCCCTCCGTCCTTTCCTCCCTCCCTTCCTCCCTTCATTTCTCCCTTCTTTCTTCCCTCCCTCCCTTCCTTCCTCCCTCCATCCTTTCCTCCCTCCCTTTCGTTCCTCCCTCCCTCCCTCCCTTCATTTCTCCCTTCTTTCTTCCCTCCCTCCCTTAATTTCTCCCTCCGTCCTTTCCTCCCTCCCTTTCGTTCCTCGTTCCTCCCCCACCTCCCCACCGCCCCCTTCAATACTCCCAGTAAACAAGTCTTCAGCTCCATATATAATCCAGTTACACTAATCTAATCTGTTTTGCACCTCAGCTAACTTGAGGTTGATGTGTGCTGCATGTGCAGAAAAAACAAACAACCAAACAAGCCAGCAAGCGAAGAAACAGTCAGACGAACAGGCTGTAAACGACCTTTGAGGCTGTTGTTTTGAGGCCAATCAGTCTGTGGTGGCAGATGTTTCTGCTGCTGGTGGCTGCTGCTGGTGGCGCCCCCTGGTGGCTTGTTTATTTTTACCCTCTACCTGGAAGCAGAGCAGCTGCCTGCATGAGGCATGGAGAGACTGTGACAGTGCAGCCATCATCATCATCATCATCGTCATCATCATCACCCACACACAACCTCACTCTCCCATTTTCTCCTTCCTTCCTTCCTTCCTTCCTTCCTTCGTTCTAATCTCTCCTCCCTCCCTCCCTCACTTCTTATTTCTTCCCTTCTAGTGTTTGTCTTCCTCACTTCCTTCCTTCTTCGCCTCCTTTATTTCTCCCCTCCTTCATTCTTCCCTTCATTCCATCCTTCCCTCTGGCCTTCCTTCATTCCTCCCTCTCTCACTCCCTTCCTCCCTTCCTCCCTCAGTTTCCTGCTCTCTTCCTTATCCCCATTTCCCCCCCGACATTCTCCAACCCTCGGAGGGACTCTCTCTCTCTCTCTCTCTCTCTCTCTCTCTCTGGTTATTTTTAAAGGCTGATTGTCTCCTGGGGTTGGATTCCTCCACCAGTGGCTGTAAATCTCCAGAGACGGCGTGTTTTTTCTTTCTCTCTCTTGGTTCTGCTGTTGTTCTGTTGTTCTGTTCTGTTGTTCTGCTGTCAGCTGGAGCAGTGTCTCTTCACTACAGTCAGCATTTAAACAGTGTTGAACAGCTGTGCCCACTGGTGGCGCAGCTCAGTCAGTGTCATGTTGATGAAGACTGAATGAGAAACATGGTGCTGAGACAGATATCAGAGATCAATATCAAGATCCTCCTCCTCCTCCTCGTCCTCCTCCAGTCCTCCTCCTCCTCTTCCTCCAGTCCTCCTCCTCCTCGTCCTCCTCCAGTCCTCCTCCTCCTCTTCCTCCAGTCCACCTCCTCCTCCTCCTCCTCCTCCTGTCCTCCAGTCCTCCTCCTCTCGCTGGCTGCCAGGGTTTTAGTTTTTATTAAACCCCAGAAGGGAAACTTGAGGCTGGGAAATAACTTGGACTTTAGTCAAGAGTTGTCCAGTCTCCCAGTGGAAGGAAAGAAAGAAAACGCTTCCGCCAAAAGGAAGAGTGACAAATTCCAAGAATTCATTTCTTAGTCTGATGGAGTATTGATCTTCACATTTCAGCCCCGTTGACTTCTGTCAGTCACTTTTAAAGTGATCTAATGATGTTCTTGATGGTTCTTGGTTTGTTATATTGTGCAAACAAACATGAATAAATAAATGAATCTCATGCCGACGTTCACTTTTTACCAGTCGGGGACCAGAGTGCAGAGACCCGGCCGCCAGTCCTTCCTTTTTTCCCTCCTCCTTTTTGTGTACAACTTCTCATTCCTGGCACAATCTGCTTTTGAAAGAGAGAGGGAGGAGGAGGAGGAGCAGGAGAAGAGGAAGGGAGAGGTTGAGGAGGAGGAGAAGAGGAGGGGAAGAAGAAGGGGCAGAGGAGGAGAAGCGAGGGAGGAAGAGGAGGGGAGGAAGAGAAGAGGAGGAGGAAGGAAGAGGTTGAGGAGGAGGAGGAAGAGGAGGAGGAGAAGCGAGGGAGGAAGAGGGGGGGGGGGTTGACAGATAGGCCAGTAGAATTAAACTGGAGGGATAGAACGAGTCGCCTGATGCCAACCAGTATTTCATCTGCTGAATTGCTGCTCATTGTATAGGAGTTGGTCTCAACTGGTGGTGGTGGTAGTGCTGCTGCTGCTGCTGCTGCTAGTCGTAAAACCTTCAAAATGAAAGTGTTTCAAACCCAAATCAAAAGAAACAAACAAATTAAGACTTTCAAAATAGTACGAAAAACCTCAAAGAATGTGGAAATACTCTGGGGAAAAAATGCAATATACAATGTAACTGTTACAGATGAATTTCACACAAACTTTATTTCAAAGAACAGAAAACAATGAAGATATGTCATTTTTAAATCTTTTTTTGTTATATCAAAATATTTAGCGCAACTAGAGTTTTTCTGATAGTTTCCAGTGAAACGTCACAACAACCTGATGTGTGTGTGTGTCTCCCCCCAGTGGAAAACGAGAGCCACTGCGACTTCGTGAAGCTGCGTGAGATGCTGATCAGGGTGAACATGGAGGACCTGAGGGAGCAGACGCACGCTCGCCACTACGAGCTGTACCGCCGCTGCAAGCTGGAGGAGATGGGCTTCAAGGACACGGACCCTGACAGCCAGCCATTCAGGTGCACACACACACACACACACACACACACACACACACACACACACACACACACACACACACACACACACACACACACCCAGTGCCAGCGGCCCCATCCTGACTGCTGATTCTCCTCCAGCCTCCAGGAGACGTACGAGGCCAAGAGGAAGGAGTTCCTTGGGGACCTGCAGCGAAAGGAGGAGGAGATGCGACAGATGTTTGTCAACAAAGTGAAAGAGACGGAGGCGGAGCTGAAGGAGAAGGAGCGAGAGGTGAGTGTGGAGCTGGAGCTGCTCCTGCAGGTCCAGGGATCAGCTGCAGTCACTGACGGCATCCCTTGCTGCCTCTTCTGCTTCTTTTTTTCTTCTTCTTCTCCTCCTGCTCTTCCTCCTCCTTCTCTTCTTCCTCTTCTCCTTCGCCTCTCGCAGCTCCACGACAAGTTTGAGCAGCTGAAGCGGATGCACCAGGAGGAGAAGAGGAAGGTGGAAGAGAAGCGGCGGGACCTGGAGGAGGAGATGAACACCTTCAACCGGAAGAAGGTGGCGGCTGAGACGCTCTCCCTCTCTCAGCCGCTCAAGAAGGACAAGGACAAGAAGAAGTAAGTGGCACCTCAGGTTCTCCGGGTTCACACATCCTCTCCTCCCACTCGTTCCTCCGCTCCTCTTAGTTGAGGGAGGAGCCTCAGGTCTCACAGGTGCAGATACTCCTCAAGTGCCTTTTAAAAATTAATAATAATAATTAAAAAAAAACGGAATAAGAAACTATTTTTTGATGAATAGCTCGTTTAAAATCTGATTTCTTTCCTTTTCCTTTAAAAAAAAGGGGAAAAAGTCAGATTAAGTAACTACTTTTTAATTTAAAACAGAAAATAGGATTATTTTTTATAAAAAAGGAAAAAAAAAACAGATGAATGAATTAGTATTACCTGGGGACCTCTGGGAATTTGTAAATGACCCCCACCACCACGTCTGTGTTTCTGTCAGTACATTGGCACGGGATAAGTGAAGTCTGTATTTTACTCTATTTTACTGATATTAAGACCTGAATATGACATCAAAGCCGTGCACATCACGTCCGCTTTTGTCACATGTGCAAAGCAAAGCTCAACGGCGGCTACAACAGTACGTGTTTGGTCACATTACAGGTTAGTGGTCATGGCAACTGTATATCAGCAACGTGACTTCTGTACAGTTGTTGTTGGGATAACGGGCCGTCGTAAGCCATTTTACAGATAAAACGTGTTTCTTACAGCAGGCTGCCATGCCATGTAATCCATTTTAGCATCTTCCAAAATTTGGCTCTGTTGATGGAACGCAGCTCGCTCTTTCTTGGAATGGGTTTCCAGTACTGATGCGAGACTGTGTTTGTGCCTAAAACGCTGTCAGAGCTGCCACTAATAATTTCCCAGCAGCCTCCATTTTTCAACTGAAAAGAAGTTGAAAAGGCGCGCAATAAAAATAAAAAATGCACCCCAATCACTGAGATGCGGATTCACACGGGACTGGTATTATCACAGGACGTCTGTGTTTGGTGAAATATGTTAGGTAATTTGCGGTGGAGTTTTTACTTGACAAATTACAGACATGACGCAGTCGCACGGCATCAAGATCACCGATGTCCTCCGTGATTATTACAAATTACCAGAGGTCCCCAGGTGATACTAATCCCGTGCAAATAAGGCTTAAGAAACTAGTTTTTAATAATTAAAAACTACTTCCTGACCCGACAGGAAGTGCACTCTTGGCTCCTCCTCCGTCTGAGGAGATGTTGGATGTTGGAGTGTGGTGGTGGTTTTGTAGGATGTGAGTCAAGAGATTCATCACCTGGATGAACTAATTTACGACTCAGCGGGTCATTCATCCTGAATCTCCGGCTCCCCGCAGCTCAGAGCTGGTGTGAGGGCTCCCCCTGGTGGCGGCCGGCTGACCTTGCAGGCCTTCCATTTTGTGCCTGCAAGCCGACTGGCTTTTAAATTACCTTCGAACTCTTTGACGCCAAGTGCCGACTTGTCGGAGATTTGTTGTTTCTTGTCATTCATTTATTCATTCATTCATTGATTTATTCATTCAGTCATTCATGTAGTTTTTTCTTTATTGTTTGTCATTTTCTATTGTTTTTCAGTTAATTTATGGCGCCCGCAGTAGCCTCTCCCACACACGACCATGGAGCAGTTTGTGTCCACCTCATCCTACTCCTCCCCTCCTCCTTTTTCTCCTGCTTCTCCACTTCCTCTTTCTCCTCCTCCTCTTTCTCCTGCTTCTCCACTTCCTCTTTCTCCTCCTCCTCCACCTCCTCTTTCTCCTGCTCCTCCTCCTCTTCTTTCTTCTCCACCACCTCCTACTCTTCCTCCTCCTCCGTCATCACCACTGTAACACACCGGCCGCACCTCTCTACCCAGTTTGTACGTCTCCTTCTGCCTTCGTTCTGTTTTTCCACATTCCGTCTCCACATTGAGCACACGGACCAAAGACACTGAGGAGGAGGAGCATGATGATAATGAAGCTACGGTGAGACGTAATGAGTTGCTAGTAGACGTGGCCGACCAGCGGTGGCTGACTCAGTCATTCAGGACCCCCCACCCCCCATTTTTCATGTCAGTTTTTTTTTGGATATATATGTGTATATATATATATGCATACATATATATGTGTGTGTGTGTACATATATATATGTATATATATGTATGTATATATATATGTATGTATATGTATATATATATATGTATATGTATGTATATATGTATGTATATATGTATGTATATATATATATATATATATATATATATATATATATATATATATATATATATATGTATATATATATATATATATATGTATATATATATATATATATATGTATATATATATATATATATGTATATATATATATATATATATATATATATATATATATATATGTATATATATATATATATATGTATGTGTATGTGTGTGTGTGTATGCATTTTTTATTTTCTGATTTCAGTCATTTTGTATTTTATTTCTGTCTTTGATATCAACTGTCCAAACACAGACAGGAGGTGAAAACTGGTACTACACTCAGAACTCGGGAAATAAATCGGTCACATGGAGCATTTTTCTTTTTCTTTCTTTCTTTTTTTTTTTTTTTAAATCTCCGTCTCTTTGACACAGCGTCCAGGTGCTCCACCTGGATTTGTTTGTCATGATAACGTTACTTTAGGAAAAACCTCCCCTCTTTATGAAAACTGGTGGTGCTGTTTCCTAACTCCAGAAAATAATGTGTGAATATTTTTCTTACCTGGTGTTAACTATGCAAAGGACGAATAAATAAATTAATACATAGATAGATACATAAAAAAAAAATAAATGTACTATTTTTTCCAGTATGCTATGATGATTTCAGAAGCTCATGATGTTGATAAAGGTGAAAGAAAAGGTGAGAGGAGCCAGTAAACACGTGTTTGTTAAGAAATAAATGGAACAACCCCCCCCTTCAGCTTCCTGCCTCCGTCTCTTGCCCTCATTTGTCGAACCATATTCAGAGTGTCAGATTTTAATAAATATAATATACATAAAGTGTGTGTGTGCGTGTGCGTGTGCATGCGCATGTTTGTGCGTGTGTGTGTGCGTGTCCTTGATGAATCGGAATGCCCATGGATCATTGGACCCAACCCAGTGAAATACACATTAAGATTCTTAGTCACAGCTTTTTTATTTTGGTGGTGGTGCAGAGACAGTTTATGGATAAATATGGAAAAAAGTACAATAATAATAATAGTAATAATAATAAATAAAAAATCCGCTGGAAATCAGAGAGACGTCAATGCTCAGAGTTATTTTTTTTTTTTAAATCACATTATCAGCAGAGATAAAAAACAAAAACAAAACAGCATATGTATATATAAAGATGTGAGTGTGTTCACTTCCATCTTTGATGTGAAATTAAGCCTGTGATTCGCCACAAAATAAATTGGATACTTTGTCACAGCTACAGTATCAGCAACAGTCATGTCCATCAGTCATACAGTATAGGCAATAAAATTAATAATAAACTACCGAAATAACGCTGGTCCACTTATCAGATCGTCTCATGACGACCAGCTCTCATTCTGCAGACACATACACACTTTCACACAAGGTGCTTGAAAATGTTTAACAAAAACAGTGAGACAAAAAACAAACAAACTGCAAGTACTAGTAAGTTAAATGTGAAATAGGAAAAAAATAAAATAAAATGGGGATGTCCCGATCCAATCATTTAGTTTGGATTGGCATGCCGATTTAGCATATTTTATTAGATCGGTGATGGGCCGATCCGCGTTCAAAATCCCTCATCCGGATTGTAATATATAAATAACGTTATACTTTTATAGTTCGCAATATATGAGTAAGAAGCTAATTTCTGTCCTCTACTAGTCATCACTGCCGTGCTCCGAACGGACGCGACGTATTGAAGTGGATGGAAGGTTTCCGCCCAACCGCCTGTCTTCACATTTGTAAACAAAACGACTATGTCGGCCGTGTGGCGACTCTACAAGTTGGAAGACGAATGCAGACTGCAGCAAAATGCAAAGTCTGCAAGCTAATGGTTTCACGTGGTGGCAGCAACAGAGCTTCCTATCACACAACTAATTCAAGTCGCCATCTCAAGAAACACGAAGCAGAATCGAAGGAATACAGAATCAAAAGCTGGTTTGAAGCAGCAGACGCTGCTCGCTAGTTTAAGAAAAGGCAAGTTAGCCGTGTCAGCCGTGAGCTGCTAAAACTATTCAAGTTTATTTTTGCTTTGGTGGTTTACTGTAACTGAAGTTACTGATTAATTTTATTTACTGAGCAAAGAGTGCAGTCATCGCCAAGCTCTGAATGCACTTGAAAAGGAATGTACTTACTTTATAAGCAACATTATTTTTTTTTTAAATTATTTCATTTACATGTTTCGTATAGTATGCTCACTTCTTCCATTTGCAAAATAAACAAAACGGTGTGGAAAAGCAAAGCATGGATTGAGCATTGAGAAGCAAACAATCCAATTTATTTTGCAACGCACCAAGAGAAAAGTCTGAATCCAATGGATTCAGTTCACTCAAGGTAAGAAAAAAAGATTGGACCGGATCGGCAATTCAGGATCGGATCGGGATGAAACAAATGTGATCGGGACATCCCTAAAAAAAACTAAACAAGATTTTTCTTCTGCTCAAAGTGCTTTGTGGCTCTGGAGGAACCACACTTCACACACACACACACACACACACACACACACACACACACACACACACACACACACACACACACACACACACACACACACATTCAGGCTTAACATTTTCTCCTGATACGTTAATAAAATAAGAAATGTGTAGAAGCCCCCCCCAGCCCCCATACAAAAAAAACAAAAAAGCTAAAATTAGACCAGTAACATCCAGTCTGGATCAAACCAGACTGGCTTTCTTGGAAACAGAGCCGATGACTTGACCGTTGACCCAGAGAATGTCTAAGATCTCCAAGACCCCAAAAACCTCCAATGGTCAAACAATCTCTGTGGGAGAAAAGCAACGCTTCCCGCTAGTGGCCAGCAGGGTGCAGCGGTGGGCACGGCGAGACGTTAGTCTGCAGGGTGGTGGCCTGGTCGCTCCACCCCTCCTCCAGTGCCTCCCCCTCCCCATCCCCCCGGCCCTCTCCCTCCACGTTGTACAGGCGCCCCAAACCATCAAAATAGTCGTCATCGTCGTCTCGCTTGCAGCTGCACTGCCCTCTCTTGGCCTGTCGGAGGCGCTGCAGCTGCTGCTGCTGCTCCGCGGAGCACCGCCCACTGCAGCACTCTTGGTTTTGGTCCTGGATGTGGGTGCCGTCAAAGATGTAGATGGCGTTGGCAGGCAGCGTCAACTCCAGGCTGTGCAGGTACTGATCCACCGTCTCCTTACAGTGGATGAGGTCACCACTGTCCACCTGGGGGGGGAGGAGACGGCAGAGTTTAAAGTCTGGACTCTGGAGACGCTCCAATGATCCCGGGCACACGAAAACTGACTGTTCTCATGGAAGTCATGGACCCACTACTTTTTTTTCTTTGTTCCTATATATGTCCACTTAGTGTACTTCCCGTCACACACACACACACACGTGTGTGTACATACATATATATATGTACACACACACACACACACACACACACAATCCCAAGTCTCCCCACACTTAAAAATAATGCTGGGCTCCTCTCACTTTTGCTACCTTTGGGTCAGCATGAGCACAATGCATGATGGGATATATGCGGGTTCAGTGACCATCGGTAATGGGCTACTTTTAACGCTGCATTGTGATTGTGTATATGTACAGAGAGTGGAGTATATAGCATTCGCACACTACGACAAAAGGGTACAGCCCTTTATAGTCAGTAGGGGGCGGTATGGGTCACAGCCTCAGGATTCCGCCTCCTCACTGGAGCTGCACCAGCTGCTTCTCTGATGCTCCGACTTCTCTTTGTGGTGGATAAAAGTTCTTGTTGAACCATTGGTGCAAGTATTCACACGTTGCCCACTGACCTTGGGTTAAATGGGGCCTGTGTTGGCTGTCCCTGTGGGTGTGGCGCTCTTACCTGTGCTCTCCTCAGCAGGTCGGTGAAGACGGAAAACCAGTCGGGCGTGAGCTCCTCCAGCTCCAAGGTGATGATGGCCAAGGCCAGTGTGGAGCCCTTGAACTGCCAGAGCTGGTGGCAGGCCATACAGTGCTGCACCTGCCTGGTCCACAGCACTGCCTGGCAGCCAGGGGGCGTCTTCTGAGGACGCCCACAGCCCCAGGAAGAGAAAGAGGAGGACGAGGAGAAGAAGGCCAGGTGAGGGTGGGCGGAGACCAGCAGGGCGTGGAACTGCAGGAGGAGCAGGAAGAGGAGGAGAAGGAGCTAAAGGTTAGCAAAGCTACCCTGCTGCTGTCATGATGCGTCGACAGCTGACTGATGGACTCTTAGCCCCGCCCCCAGCCCCGCCCCCCACTTCAGATCTTATGGACTTGATGCAGTCAATGGTTTTTTGGATGGAAGTACACACACACACACACACACACATATATATATGTATGTCTGTATGTATATATAAATATATACATACATATAAAGAAAAGAGAAGACAGGAAGTGAAACTAAACGGAACCGCCCCCATAAAAACAAATTTGCTTGATTCTGCATGAACTAAAGCAAATTCCTGCTGGCAAAGGCGTTCTCCAGCATACGCAGTTGCGTAGGGTGCCCCCTGGTGGAGGGGCTGCTGAATCGCCCCCCACCCCCTCCTTTTTTAAATGTTCTATATGTTATTGATGGTACTTTTTGGATGGGGTAGGTGCAATTCAGGCTGTTTTATTATAAACATTATTATTTTATTATATGTGTCAATGAATCTGGAGATGAACATACAACATTTAGTATGTGGGGTCAGGGGGCGGGGCCAGAGTCAAGGGGGCAGGGCCAGGAGCATCTGGTGTAGGACGCCAGGATGGCGGGAAACGCTACTTCCTGACTCAGTTTGTGAAGACCAATGGTCGCAGGGACCTCCTTCATGTCGTGTTGTGCCTCCTTCATACCGTGCGTGCAGTGCTGTTGTGTGTCAACACCCCCCCCCCCCCCCCCCAGTTTCTCCTACCCCTAGCCATGTTGAAGTCCTGCACTGATTAGCCCAACCAGCTTCACTCTGAGTGGACGGCTGATGCTGCCAACGCTGTTCAGACCTGTTGCACTGTAGCTGCTTTCTGCAGAGTGACATGTCGCTTTTAGCAAATTTGGTGCAAAAAAAGAAATGCTCAAGCACTTCCTCTTGGCTTTTACCCCACCGGTGCTCTGAGACCAGGGAGGGGGGCCGCTCTGAGACCAGGGAGGGGGGCCGAATTCGGAAATTTCTGATCAACCTGCGAAATCTTTCCTATCCACGATGCCTGCCGCTTTCATGTTGCCTGCTTTTCCACACACGCACAATGTGTTGCGCTGTGTGGAGATACTTCACACTCGAAACACCGTGAAGCAAGATGGCAACGTGCAATGTTTGCAAAAAAGCCAAAGTTTTTCCAAGAGGCGGAATCACCGTCGCCATGTTACAACACCGCTAATGTTATCAAGCATTTTTAAAAAGCAACACGTTGGAGGGGTTTTCATCCACACGGGGCAGAAAGATCGAAAGAAGTTGATGAATGAAAACGACAAATGTGGATAAACGTGATAAAACGTGCTGGATTAATGATTTTTCCACCTCATCAATTTATACAAACACATTGTATGAGTTTATTAACAGCTTCGTATAGAATCAACCACAATGACAAAAAATAACATTAAAACTAACAGAGCTCTGGTATCGAAAAGTATCGGTATCGATATCCAAATTCAGGGATGGGGATCAGAAGTGAAATAACGTGATAATTGGTGTGTCCCCGTCTTTAGACTCCGCCTCCTCAGCTCCCCGCCTGGAACTGAGGCAGTTCCAGTGCACCAATCAATGAATCAATCACCGCTGGTCTTTACTATTATTTATAAGGCTGTTTTATATAGAATGAAGAGCGAGACTCACTTTTTATGGCGGAGAGGTGTTAAAATAGTAGAGATACGGAATAATAGCAGAGAATATTTATTTGAATTATATATCTATATATCTATCTATATATATATATAGATATATCTATATATCTACATATATATATAGATAGATATATAGATATATGTACACAATAAAAAGAGAAGATGTCTTTATTTTATTATAGTTTTTATTAACGCACACATTTTATTTTGAAAGATTTTTGTATTTAAAGAGAAGCACTAGAGCAATGAGAGTCGCAGGAGCCGCCGCCTGAAGTCCTTCAGCGGCTCTGATGTCACAAATCGCTGCTTTAAAAAAATAAATAAAAAAAAATCATTATTTCGTGTCCTGTCACAGAATTCGCTCAACCTGAAGTTCCTCTGCAGGGCGTCTTGAGAAGACCAGTTACAAGAAAAAAAAACAAAAAAAACCTCCATGCTGTACCGCAGCTGCCTGGGCAGTTGTCAGGGTTTCGAGAGTTACAAACTGCAGTAAGAAGGTGGCGCTATAGCACTGCGCCATAAAGTGATAATTTTTTTGTTTTTTTTAAACCACGAGAGAAAAAAATAAAAATAAAATGTTGTTTGGGCTGCTGTCTCTTGAAGTTGTGGGTGTGTGTGGACTGTAGGGGGTAGCAGTGAGTTGGTGCTGCATGGCCTGGTACAAACATGCAACATTCCAGTTTTTATGCGCGCTTGAATTCATTGGCTTGAAGCTTGAAGAGCTCGACGTGTGTGTGTGTGTGTGTGTGTGTGTGTGTGAGTGAGTGTGTGTGTGTGAGTGTGTGAGTGAGTGTGAGTGAGAGAGAGAATCTCTGTTTTACTCTCTCGTCACTTCTCAATCTATCTCCTGAAAGTGGTGAAGAAAAACTTTCATTGTTCTGAGAAAAAAAAAATGTACTGACCGGTGGTGGATCTTTCATTTTAAATTAAATCATTTTTTATTTAGAAATGATCAGTTTTTGCATATTTCTATATTCAGTCCTGCTGCTGCTGCAGCTGGTGGTTTGGCGCTTTCACTCTGTTATTACTGACAATAATTCAATATGTAGTACACAATCCGACCATGACGTGGCGCTACCTGTCCTTTCTGGCCGCAATGTCAGTTTGATGAATATTGGAAATGGTTGCGTTGTGATGAGCACTGTAACATCTGTTTATTCCTCTGTCTAAATGATTACATGACGATGATGAGTATTCAAAATATATCTCTCTCTATATATATATATATATATTCATTACATTATTATTCATTATATTCTGCTGCGTTTGTTGCAGTCGTTAGTGGAGAACATCTTTATGTCGAGAGATTGAAGGGTTTGTTTTATTGTAACAGCCGCAATGTGTCAAACGGAGTTAAGGCACACAAGGCCGACTCAAGAGTGCCATCATGAGGCGTGTGTGATACAAGCATGCTGGTTTGATTTTTTATTTTATTTTAAATGTTAACTTTAACGTTAGTTTTTAATTTTAAGTTCAAACCAGTCTACTGTATCATGTGTGTCGTGTGTGTGTGCGCGTGTGGTCTCTCTACTCACGATGTGGATGAAGTCCACAGCTGTGGCTGTGTACAGGTCCCAGTCCAACTTGTCCAGGATGATCCTCTCCATGCGGAGGATCTCAGCCGTGGAGAAGCTGCAGCCGCTCTGCATCACCAGGTCTCTGACGGAGCCCAACGCCTGGTTGCAAACACCGGGTCAACAATAAAATAAAAAAACAACAACCTGCTTTTCTATTCTTCCACGTGTCTCCTGATGGGGTTTTTATTTTGATTTCAAACGACATCTCACCTCGTCCTCCTCGTTGATCTTGGCGGCAAGCAGCAGCGAGGTGAAGGCGATGCACCTCAGGTACTTCTGCTGGGCCTGCATGGGTCACACACACACAAACACACACACACTTGGTCATCTTGGAGAGCAGTAGCCACACTTTGGAGAAACTCCCATGTTGTCTCGTTTCATCCCAGCAGATCAACTTCACAAAAATAAATAAATAAATAAAATATCTCCTTAAAAAAAGTGTAGGAAGCAGCAGGATTGTCCCTCTGTTTGCAGCCTGCTGCTAAATGCTAATGTCCCATTGCTGCAGTCAGTGAACAGGAAGCTGCACGGTGTTGTAGCTTCACAGGTGGCGAGAAGTGGCAGCGTTGGATTCTATTGTGACAGTGTTTGGCGGTTGTTGGCATGGCGACCACGTGGCCTTTATGCCTCCAGAGTCCTGTTAGTGTGGCTACCAGTCGAGGTCAAGAGGTCACTGGACCACCTAGACCTGAGACCATCCTAGAGGTTTGGTTACCACCACGTGGACAGGCAGACAGTCTGACAGTCATTAAAACAGTCACCTTGACCTCACCTTGACGGTGGACAACAGGCGGTGCAGGACACTCACTCCCAGTGCCAGAGTCTCGGGGCAGAAGTGGAAGAGACGACTCATCTCTCCCAGCCACAAGATGGCGTCGTGGTGCTGCGAGCAGGAGATGTCTGTGCCCTGACACAGGCGCAGGCAGGAACCAATCAGAAATCAATAGAATGGAATGCATGGAATGGAATTTTATAAATGTATTACAAAAGGGCGTAAAATGGGCCTGGGTGTTAATTCCCAGAGTAAAAAAATAATAAATAGCTTCTGTGTGGAAAGTCTTTTTTTTGTTCAAGTAAATGTTATTGAAAACAAACTAAAAAAAGACAAAACCATCGGGGGTCCTGAATCACAACTAGATCTGGTCAATTAAAAGATAAAAAAAAACAATGGAAGTAAATGTAGTGGTAATTCAAGACTAGATTTTCTTAATAAAAAGAAGAAGAAATTTTTCATGCACAAATAGAAATTTGCTTTTGAAGAACAAGTCCAGTTGCCCTAACTCAACCCTTCTACTTTAAGACGACCTGGAAGACTGAGAACCTGGAAGACTTTTCAAGTATTTCTTTGCTAAACACTCTCTGGCGCTTTGCAGATTGCAGTTGAGAATATCCTGTTATCTGTTTTTCACTCTGTCCTGTCTGCCACCCTGGCTCACTCTGCTCCTTTCTCTCTTTCTCTGTCTCTCCGCTTTTATTGTATTTCACCCCAACTACTCATAGGCAGATGATGGCCCTCTGGAGTCTGGTTCTGCCCTAGGTTTCTTCCCACAGGGGAGTTTTTCCCAGCCACTGTTGCATCTTGCTTGCTCCGGGGGCCCGGTTGGTTCTCTCTGATTGTATAAAGCGCTTTGAGACGCCATTGGTTGTGAGATTTAGCGCTGTACAAATAAAGTTTTATTATTATTATTATTATTATTGTTGTTATCATTATTATTATTATTATTATCTATGCTGACTTTCTGCGGGGAAATAGTTCCCCTAAGTAACTTACACTCTCACCTGGATCTGTCCGTCCTTGAAAACTGGGACCCTCCAGAGACGAGCCTCCCTCAGCAGCGCCGCCTGCAGGAGGGTCGCCAGCTGACGGCTCTCTGCAGCGGCACCTGGGTTCTTCATGGCTGCGGCGACTGCAGCCAGGACGCTCCTCGCCTGGGGCGGTCGACAGGTGGAGAACTAGCAACTTCTAGCAGAGAAGGACAAACACATCAGATTAGCACGTCAAAGGTGGAGAAAATAAACTAACTGTTTCTAAGCAGTTTGGAAATTTGAAATTCATATATTGACGTATTTTCTTTAGGTTTTGCAGATTCACAGGCTGTTCAATCAGGCTGTTGAAAGTTAATTCTGGCCAATCAGCAGTTGCTGCGAGGGGAAAACAAACAAACAAACAAACAAACAAACAGCGGATGAAAGCCGCATTTCTCCCGCTGCTTGGTGAAGATTTCCACCAAGTTTTGAGTGTTTAGTTCAGTGGTGGAGTCACTGGACCCACGTTTTTTTTTTTTTTCCTTACAATGAAGTTTGGACCAAATGTGTTCCAACAGCACTCAAATGTATTCCACAAAAATAAAAACGCGAGCCCACTTTCTATCATGTCTCAAATAAATGATTGAAATGATTGAATTGGATTGTGTGTCGGTGGTGCAAAAAAACACCTGCTATGGTCATCACTACCCTCTTGCCGTAGGAACAGCTGGATGGTAAAAACAGTGCTAGTAATACCTCAAAAGTAACTGGAATAAAAAAAAAAAAACAACTACTGACCATGCCAAAAGAGTTGAAAAGAAAAGTTTTGAATGAGGAAAAGAAGGGTTCAATTCTGGTTTTACTGGCAGAGGCATACAGTGAGCGTCAGGTTGCTTCCATCCTTAACATTTCTAAGACGGCAGTTCATCAGAACAAGATCAAGCAGCAGACATTGTGGACAACAAAGCTACAGGCCGGCAGAGGGCGAAAACGACTCTCCACTGACCGGGAAGACCGTCAACTCATTTGAATGTCACTCAGCAACAGTAGGATGACATCAAGTGACTTACAAAGAGAATGGCAAATGGCAGCTGGGGTGAAAGTGCACTGCAAGAACAGATGGAAAAAGGTTTGCACTTGGTCATTTCATGCGTTTTTCGTATTCCGATCTGCAAGAAAAACACATGAAGTAACCAAGTGCAAACAGTCCAAATCCGCTTTGTCATCCGAATACCAAAACCACCTCGGGGAGGTGGTTTTGGTATTCGCATCGCATAAAATTGCATTCGTCACGGACGTGTGAACAGAATGCGAGCTCAGTCCACATTAACGACCGCCTACTCCACTCACCTCTCCTGTGTACGTACTTGGTCGGCGCCCCACCTCCCTGCGTCGTCATTATAAAGTTACAAACAAGAAGCCAAAACAAATAGTGTAATGCGATCACAAATGGCACGCTCGAGACGCATGTTAATGCTAAGTGCGAAGAGATGCTTCGAGATCCGTTCTCGTGATCCAATCACCCAAAACAATTACAAGTGACCAAGTGCAAACAGGGCCCCAGAGGCAGGGCTCAAGTCGTGTTAAACTAGAAAAAAGCCCTTCATCAATGAGAAGCAAAGAAGAGCCAGGCTGAGGCTTGCAAAAGACCATACGGATTGGACCATAGAGGACTGGAGTAAGTTCATCTTCTCTGATGAGTCCAATTTTCAGCTTTTTTCAACACCTGGTCGTCTCATGGTTAGATGGAGACCTGGCGAAGCCTGCAAGCCACAGGGTTTCCCACCCACTGTGAAATTTGCTGGATTATCTGTGATGATCTGGGGGTGCTTCAGCAAGGCTGGAATCGGGCAGATTGGTCTTTGCGAAGGACGCATGAATCAAGCCACGTACAAGGTCATCCTTGAAGAAAACTTGCTTCCTTCTGCTCTGATAATGTTTCCCAACTCTGAGGACTCTTTTCTTCTAGCAGGACAATGCTCCATGCCACACAGCTAGGCCGATTAAGGTGTGGACGAAGGACCACCAGATCAAGACCCTGTCATGGCCAGCCCAATTTCCAGACCTGAACCCCATTGAAAACCGCTGGAATGTGATCAAGAGGAAGATGGATGGTCACAAGCCATCAAACAGAGCTGAGCTGCTTGAATTTTTGCGCCAGGAGTGGCATAAGGTCAGCCAACAGCAATGTGAAAGACTGGTGGAGAGCATGCCAAGACGCATTAAAGCTGTGATTAAAAATCAGGGTTATTCCATCGAATATTGATTTCCAAACTCCTCCCAAGTTAAAACATTAGTATTGTGGTGTTTCAAAAACAAATATAAACTTTGTTTTCTTTGCGTTCTTTGAGGTCTGAAAACACTGCATCTTTTTTTTGTTGTTATTTTGACCATTTGTCAACATTTTTGTTTGGAATTTTGGAGAAATGTTGTCAATCGTTAAAAGAATGAAACAAAAATGTTTATTTTACTCAAAAACCATGCCTATAAATAGTAAAATCAGAAAAACTGATAATTTAGTAGTGGTCTCTTAATTTTTTCCAGAGCTGTACATATACGAGGTGAAGGGGGCGGGGGGGACTGCCCACGAAGCCGCCACCCACCAGTTGAGAAACGCTGATTTAGTTGACATATTTGACTGTGAGAACGACAGTGAGTCTGACACCGGAAGCAGCAGCACTCTTCTGCTCAACCTTCAGAAACTGGAGGGAAAACAACCGAATTTGTAGATGCAGCTGCAGTTGAAACTTCCAGTGTGTCCCGCGCGCGCGCGCGCGCACACACACACACACACACACACACACACACACACACACACACACACACACACACACACACACACACACACACACACACACCTCCAGGCGGGACAACAGGAAGCTGCAGCAGCTGCAACTGTGCATGCTGCAGCTTCCTCAACCTCAACAACAACAGCAGCAGCAGCGGCGGCAGTTCCGCCTATTTGTCTCGCGCACTTTTCTTACCTGTTCACGCGCAAGTAAGTAAGAAAGAAAAAAAAAACCTCACAAAAAAAAAAACAGGAAGTCCCTCCGACTGCAGCAGCATCAAAACAGTCAATGTCGATGCGTGGCCCCACTAGTCCATCATCTTCCAATCCGCAGCTTCTGCTGCCGCTGCGGGTCGGCGGACGGAGTCGCTGCTGCGTGGAGAAGCTGCGGTTTGGTCCCGCATCTTGGAGACTGGCGGGACGAGAAGGAGTAGAAGGAGGAGAAGAAGCGGGGAAAGCTGCTGGCTCGAGGCAGCAGGACAGTGTTTTCAAGGCGCGAAGCTCCGCCCCTTCACCCCCCGCCTCCTCCTTGACGTCACGCCACCTCCCTCCGAAATGTGTTAGTGGGTCAGACATCCGGGGCCTCGCGCACAAAATGGTCGCGCTTCCCAAGCAGCAAATGGAAGTTTGTGCGTGTCTGCGTGTGTACGTCGTGGATGTATAATTATTATCATAATTTTTTATTCTTACTTATTTTATAATAGGAATTATAATCTCAATTTTTAAAAATCTATTATAGAGGTGGGAAGTGACGAAGTACAAATACTTATTCTATACATATTTCTTTTTGTGACGACTTTTTACTTTGCATGACTTTGACCCCTCACATTTGTACTCAAATATCTTTGCTTTCTACTCCTGACATTGGGAAAACATACTGGTTTCTTTTTTTTGTTTAAGTGTTCTTATTATCTTTGTTTTGCTAGTTGTTGCTTGAAGTGGAGCTATTTGAACTATGCTGTTGTGTGGTTAAATATAAAAATGGATGATATTTTAGAGACAGGAGATTATTTTAGAGGACCTCAGTTTTGGATTCTTGCAGAATTATTAACCAGCGTACTGTTTAATTAATGGAAAAATTACAACTAACAAAAAAAAAAAAAAAAAAAAAATACAATTTTTACTTTTGACTTCAGCACCTTTGAGAACCTGAACTTTCTTACTTTTACTTGAATAAAGAAGTTGGATTAGTACTTTTACTTTCACCACAGTATTTCTTTACTAAACTATCTGTACTACAACTGTACAGAATGTGAATATTTACCACTTCTGATTATAAAAACATTTGTCAGTTCTTCTAATCTATATGCTGCATATCGGTGTGCTTCCCTCACCTGGGAATTAATCACCTAATTAATTAAATTACCCTCTAGAGGGCAGCACGTGATTTGGAAAATTCAATTCGTCAAAAGTTTCCCACCAACCAGTCTTTCTGTTTGCGTGACCATTGAAGGAGGCCAGTTCCTGCTTCACTACCGCACTATGACTTAAAGGGGTTTTTTGTATAATTTTGGTGCAGGATGAGGAAGACTCGGTGGCAAGTGACCACAGGAGTCTCACACTGGTATTCAGAGAGGTTCAAATCTATTATTAAAAACCCCAAATGAGCTCCACTCAAACCTTTTATAATAAAGATGATCAAGAGGCTCAGCAACACCATTCCAGATCAATGAATGAAGTTCGACCTAGGAACAGATCAACAGGATCGGTTAAACTTTTTATCATCTCTTGTCTGTTGCCTCAGGAGATGATTGAAAAATAAATAAATAAAATAAACAAATGGAAAAACAACTGGACAAGTCGCCAGTTCATTGTAGGGCCACATTCCGACAAACAACCATTCACACTCGCATACACACCTACGGACAATTTAGTATTTCCAATTCACCTTCTATGCATGTTTTTGGACTGTGGGAGGAAGCCGGAGAACCTGGAGAGAACATGCAAGCTCCACACAGAAAAGTCCCAGGCCCGGAATCAAACCCACAACCTTCTTGCTGTGAAAACAATGCTACAATTAAAAATCATTCACAGTATGTAACCAAGTTGAAAGAAGTATCAGCTGTTCTCTGAAGTAGCTGACAAGACCCACCAAAGAAATAAGAAGGCCTTTGACTTTGAGTCTTACAGACCTCTAAGGCCCGAGCGACCGCTCCTGCACACCTTAAGCAAAGGAGTCAGGAAGCTGCAGGGTGTCCCCTGGTGTCGGGGGGTCCTGGGGCGGTGGGGGCGTCTGGGGGATGTGGGGGGTGGAGGGGGAAGGTTGATGCGCCATACTGGGTCCGTGGGGGGGGGGGGGGCTCTGGGTGCCCTGCCCGGGCCTGCCTTGGGTACCGATCCTCCCGGTGGGTGAAGGGGCTGGGTCCTGGTCATGGGGATGGGTCTGGTCTCACTTGCCCTTGGGTTCTGCTGCCTGTCCGCCCCGATGGTGTCCCTTCTTCTTGGGGTATCTGCCTCCCTGTCGTCTTGCCCTGGCCCCTCGCAGGGCGGGTGCCCTCCGGCCCGGGGGCCTGCTACTCTGGGCCTCTTCCTGGCCGGCTTTGCAGCGGGTGTGCAGTGTCCGGGATCCCCCCCTCGGCGACCGCACTAACTGGCAGCCTACTTCCAGTGACGCACTCAACACACCCACTCCCACATTCAGGTACACACAGACACACACGTACACACACACTGTTGCACACTGTTGCATAGCTTATTGCATTATTTATTCATATATCATTATTATTATTATATATCTTACATATATTATTATCTATATTGTTGTTGTTGTTGTTGTTGTTGTTGTTGTTGTTGTTGTTGTTCTTCTTCTTCTTCTTCTTCTTCTTCTCAATATTATTATCATTACTATCACTAATATTATTAACGCTGTTATTATTATCATTGCTATTATTATTATTATTATTATCATTATATGTACACGCATGTATGTTTGTATATGGGTATATATGCATTTGTATGTATATATGTAGATATATACATGTTTATATATGTATATATATATATGTATGTATATATATATATATATATATATATATATATATATATATATATATTCTCTTTCTTTTTCTTTCTTCAGATCAATCCGTTTATTATTTGAATAAGCCCAGTCTCGGACAATTAGCTTTGCAAATTTACGATCTTTTTTTGTTCTCTTTTTTCCCCACACAATAGTTTATTGTTGCCAGTTGCCTTCTCTATCCCTCTCTCACTATCCCTCTCATCACCCCCCCCCCCCCCGCACCCCCCCTCACTCATTTCCCCTTTCTACTTTCTTCTCACCCCACCTATCCCTCCCTCATTCGGGTCATGGCCAGAATTTCACCTTTCCACAAGAATATAATAAAACCACTCAAGATGCAGCTCCTGAAACGGCCCGTGGGGCTCACACTCTCAAGATCTACCTCTGAAAATAAAATCTGTCAGCCATCATAGACATTCAGAGACACTTCTGCTTATCATTATGGCCAGACAAGACAAGGGAAAAAAAGAAGAAAAAAAAAAAAGGATGCTGCAGGGTGGATGAAAAAGTTCCCGTGCAATCAGATGAGATTTCTGAGGAGGACAGTCCTGAGGAATAATCTCTGAATGGAAAAAATCAGGGACTCAGACAGCATTCTGCCACTGGATCTGTAGCGAGTTAGCAGCAGGAGGACGTGAGACAAGAGTAAGTCATCAGCACTCATACGGGAAGTTCTCCTCGAGAGGAAGACAGTGTCAGTAGCTAAGAAAGCAGACTGGATAGCACAGCTGAGACTTGCCCCAAGACAGCAGTGAAAACAAGTGGTTTTGTTAACATATGACAAGATGACAAGACTAATCTAGCTAATCTAGAGACCAGCCAAATTATATTATACATATGGAGACATTGACATTGAGACTGGAGGGGGCTAATGAAAAGCTAAGTCCTCTTTCCAATTCTAGAGAAAGTCAGGAGGGGGATAAGTGGAGTGTAGCCCAGGAAAATTGGTTCAGAAATAGAAAATTATAGGCAAATAAATATGGGAATACATAGGGTAAAAATGGTTAATCTTTTCAAATGTATGTTTTTCATTGTGCAGTAAACTCATGCTTAACTTTGTGGGTAAAAAAAATGATGAATATCAAAAATGTTTAAATTGCTTATGTCGTATTTTGTGTAATTTGGTGAAAGTGTGTTCATGTTAGAATGGTAACTTTCTGGAGGAATGCTATTAATTCACCTAGGTTGTCAACAGTTGGTGTGCCTGTGTATGAAAAAAGGTTAGAGACAGTGAAGTCAGTCCAAGCAGCAGCAGCAGCGGTACAGGAGCACCTACCAGGATTTGAGGAGCCTGGATCCTGGAGCCTGGAGCCTGGAGCCTGGATCCTGGAGCCTGGAGCCTGGAGCCTGGAGCCTGGAGCCTGGAGCCTGGAGCCCGGACGCGTTCAGCCTGAAACCCCCTGGACCGTCAGCCTGTCAGTCTGTCCACCTCCAGAGGAACCCGGAGCAGGTCCCTCAGCCTGTCACAGGAGCTCCTCTCACTCGGCTGAGCGCTTTATGACGTCCACGTCTGCTGTTTGGCTGTGGACGTCTCTTCTTTGTGGGGTGGTGGGGCCCCTTGGCCTCACTGTGGGCTCTGCTAAACTTACATGGCCGAAGCCTTCAAAGGCCTCATCCCCCCCCGCACCCCCCCCCCCCTTCTAGGAATTAACTGTTTGAACATTGTGTGCTGGCCAGATTCCCAGTCAGAGAGATGGCGTTCACACGCTGCTGCCGCTACACCTCACTGCTTTTGTTTCAGACATGAAAATACGTCCCCTTCCAAATTTCATCTGCGTGCATCGCGTTGAGAAGGTTTTTGTTCTTGGCTGACTGATGGCTCAATGAACCTCAAACAAGATGCTCGCTGGATCATTTTTCTCTTGAGGGGAAACTGCAAAGACACAAAGGCCATCATACAACTTGACAGGATGATTGATTGGTTGATTGGCGATTATTATCTCACAACGTCTCGTCATTCCCTCAGTCAGATTTAATTTGCTATCTTCTTTATTGGATGATTTGTGTGATCGGGCTTGGTTACAGCCTGTATGTGGGGCTGGTGAGACGGTCTTGCAGCAAGGTACCACCAGTTGAAATAAAAATGCATATCAGAAGGTCAGAAGTGATGCAGAGACACAGACAGGCTAGTGGTGGCAGCAGCAGTTGCGCCAGTGTTATTGGTCTTCGTGTTCCATCATCTCCAGCTCCACCTACGCCTTTAATATTTCTCCCACTTCCTTTATCTCTGTCATCTTCATATCCACCGACATCATCATCTCTACCACCTCCACCACCTCCACTTCCATCACCTCCTTCAGATCCACCACCACCCTGCAGGTGTAGCAGTGCCTCGACTCAGCGAACCAGGATGTGGCAGATTAAACTGAAATGCCAGTGTCCAGTCATGAGGTGAGTCAAGAATACTGCAGCCACAGGGTGGCGCTCTGCTTACTGCTTAATGTTTTAAGTGACAGTTGGGCTACGCTTTAAAATACTCCTCCAGCCAGGTGGTATATCACCGCCCACTGAGACAAACCACCTTGTTTTTGTCCCCTTCCAATCACGTGGAAGGTCCAATAAAGTGACTGTTTTTTGTTTTGTTTTTTAGCAGTGGGCTGTAAACAGAGGGCTAAAAGTGCTACTTTCCAGACTCATGGACTATTTCTTCTAAATAATTACAGGGGTGAAGCTGCTGCATTAAAAAAAAAAAAAAAAAAAAAAAAGAAATTACCTGAAAACGGGGTAGATTTAATCAGTTTTAGGTTGTCATATTCACCTGTCGCCACTAGAGAGAGACAGAGGCCGTGTCATAGTTGCAGACCGCTCGGCTGCTTCTGAATGATCAGTGCTACAAATATTAAAACAGGGAATCAAGGGTCGGCTCTAGCCATGAAATGACTCCATAGCGCCCCCTCATTACCTCACCGCCCGAGACACAATTAGGTGAAAACTGCTGTTTGAAACATCACGTTAAAAGGAAAATAACTATGAAGAAAAACAAATCAAAAGACATAAATACTGAAGTAGCAACATCACAACAGTGTAAAAAGGAGAATCCTTAAAGTCATATTTACACACGCTAATCAAAACACATGTGCCTCTTGATTTGACCTCTGACCCTGAAATACCCCTTGCCTTAAAACACATTATGTAACTCGCCTCTGCAAGTGACAAAAATGGCTTTGTTTATTTATTCCAGTATTTGCTTCTTCTGCTTCTTGTTTTTTTTTCTTAAGGGATTTTGATTCTGATTTTTAGGGATTAGTAATTTTAGGGATCTGATTGGTTGAGTGATGCTGGTGGCTCCTCCCCCGACAGTGCCCACTATAACCCACACTGGCCCCCACTCTTCCCCACAGTGGCCCCTCGCCTCCCCACATTGCCACTCCCCCAGCTTTTTTCTTGATGGTTTTGTGTAAAATGCATTAAATCCTAGATGTTTCAGAACAGACTTCCCACCTCTTCCAGAGTGAGAAGAGTAATGTCACCAGGAGATAGACAGGTGTGTGACAGGTGTGGCTGGTTCAACAACAAAAATGTCTCGGCAGGCTGCCAGCAGCACTCAACAGGGTAGTGGGAGCAGTCACTCCCACTAACCTGTTGATGGTATTATTATGTTTAGTTAAGATGTTTGTGTTTAATAATATAATTAGTTTAGGTGTTTGTTTATAATAATATGATTACTGATATAGAAATGTTTAAATCATTTAGCTGACCTATACAGAAAGAAAAGGCATTGTTGCAGGAGTCAAGAGCTCAAGGAAGAACAAAAGGAAGCACATCCCTCACGCACTGGCAACCCTTGGTGACCAGAGGGTGACCTTGGGAGACCAGAGGGTGACCCTGGGAGACCAGAGGATGGACATCAGAACCAACTGACTTTGCGACCACCATAAAACTTTACAACCATTCAGTTACAGGGTGGGGAACTTATGATCCATCGGAGGCACGGGGGAGAGGAACCTGTGACCATATTGTTTCAACAGGTCACACTGGAACAAAGGATGGATCGTTTGGCTCTCTGCCAAATAAGGACTTGTTTCTTTTCACTATCATTAACTATCATTAACTGGAGACTTGGAACAAAGGCTGCCTCAACATCCAATAAGGCTGGGGTCCGGAGACCAGGCAGCCAATCAGAGGAGGACAACATCGGGGAGCGTTTGCGTGTTGTTGTTTTTTTTTTATGTATAAAAGGACTGGGTCAAGGGACAGATAGCAGTCACACTTCATGCCCTGACAATGCATTGTTGTTGTTAGGGTTTTGAACGTGGCCCAGAGCTCCGTATATTTCTATCTCGAATTGATTTGTTTACTAAAGACATTTTTTAATTGGAATTATTCTCCTGAAATTCTTCATTATATGAACACGCGGATCGGCAGCACAACACGAGAAAATACTGCGATCCAGCACTGTCCAGGTTTCGTTATTTTTTATTCATAATAACAATGCCCAACATGACGACCTTAATTGTCAACAATAGTTCACATTAACACTTTAAAGAAACATCTCATGGATGCACTGGGACAGCATCATCAGTGATGTGATTCCTGGGCTCATCGGGTATTTCGGGTCTTGCAACATCAGATACCCTCCCACCAGGCGACCCAGCCGGGGTGATCAAGTCCCGACTTGGGTCCCAGTAGCAGTCCACGGGTCGGCCCTTTTCAGCCACAACCACCTTGTGGCTTTCTCTGCAGCTTCGCTTGCGGACTGTATGGCTCTCCCCTGTAACACCCAGACGGCTGAGCGCTTTACAGAGAGAGCGTCCTGCAAAGCCTCTGCAGCCAACCTCTATGGGCTCATAGAATGTCCTCCAGAACCCTGCAAGCCCCGCTCCTCCACCCAGAGGGGCTCTCTTTTGTTATTTCTGATGGCAGGGAACTAAAACGGGAAGAACCAAGTTAACAAAAAGCAGGCCTTCAACTCGTCAGTTCTCTCGGCTCGGTCCCAGCCGCTCTGCCGCTTGATGCAGCAGGACAGAAATAAACAGGCAGCAAATAGCATCACTGATTTGCATTTCTTATTAAATCCTGAGCAGTTCGCAGGGAGCAGCGGCGGTAGCAGAATTTACAAGTGTTGCAGGGAGAGAGAAGCTGATGATTCACCAAGGGGCGGGGGGCTGAGTGGGAGGGCAAACTATGGCCCGGGGGCCATATGCGGCCTGTTAGGCTTAAAGACACGCATTGAAGAAATTAAATTAATAGTCAGTGAGTCATAGAATAGCTGTATTTCATCAATTTTTTTTTTGAAGTGCGTTTACATGCAGAGCTTAATCGGAGTAAGCAATAATTTGTTTTCTCATCCAATCGGAGTTCTCAGCTTGTCCCCGTATCCATGCAGCGGAGAAATTCGAATTATTGACGGGAACATGTCCTCCTCCCAACCTCCCAAGGGGTGGCGTGAGTCTTTTCAGCTGGTCAGCTGCTTTCGGTTGACATATCACATCATTACGATATGTACGACAGTACATAATGTACGTGTTACTTTGCAGATAAGGTGTACCCTATTTCTCGTGCTCGTGGTGATTTTAAATGGCAGACAAGAACGTTGTATGCTGTTGGAGGGCTACAACAACACAATGTCTTCGATGCTGCGCTTTGTGCCGTCGCTACTGTCGTGCTACTGACCCGAAACTCTCGTTCTTGTTGGATGCGGGTTTGGAGCACAGACTGGTGGGAGAGGGTCGTGTTGAAGGAGTTTTCCGGACACGGAATGGAAAGCAAAATTTCCGAATGACGCGCAGATCCTTCGACAAACTTTGTGGACTGATGAAAGATGTTCTAAGCCCCTGGGAGTTGACTGTTCGAACGCCAATTCCCCTCCAGATGAGAACCGCTATTGTTTAATACAAACTGGCTAGCTTTGCAGAATACTGCGTCGTTGCAAACCAGTTTGGGGTGCACTAATCCACAGGTAAAAAGTTTGTGTACAGGTTTTTGCAAAGGAACGGTATCTTCAGTTATGCACACGCTCATTAAAGTGCCGACCGTGGAGGAAGCTCGAGCCACTGCACGCCGGTTCCAGCAGAAAAACATTGAATTTACCAAAATAAAAACAAATCAGAAAAACAAAATCTTTTTGGTGTGCTTTTATTTACAAAGTCAAACTTCTAACTTACAAAAAATGTGAACAAAAAGGTAGAAATATAAATACGAACAAATACGTATTTGTTCAGGGATGCGCGCAAAGCCGGAGCCCTGCATTTGCTGCGCTGCCTTTTTAAAAAGGTCTCCGTTGCGCGTTTTCCGTCCATCCATGTATTTTAATATGTCCATTTCTTTTAGAAGAGAAAGCATTCAGTCAGAGTTCTCCGATTCCAATCGGAGTTGTCAAACTCCGATCATAATCAGACTAAGGCAATAATTTGAATATCTCTAGTGCCATGTAAACGCACTGAGTGTTTAAGGAGTAACTTTGCTTTGGTCCATTTTCAATTGACATTAAAGCACATGTTTTCTACATATCCTATGATATATTTTATTAGGAGGGTCTCCAAAAACACTCCATCCATCTGCTTCTGCTCCAGCCCCCTCTCTGTCACAGTTTAGAACCCATTGAGACCCACCAGTCAAAAGGTTTGTCCTCCTCTGGTCTCGCTCCAACCCACAGGGTTGGTCACATCGCAGGTGTGGAGATAATTTTTCACAAAACATAACATGCCATGACCCCCTTTTTCTCTCTCATAATTTGGTCCTTAATTATTATACGCAAATGTATTTCTCTATAAATTGCAAAAAAAATAACAATTCAAACTTTTGAATTTTTTTTTTTAGTCTCCACAAGACAGAGTGAGAGAGGGGAAAATGAATCAAGGCCGATCCTTCACCTTTTATTTCTGATACATCCGGTTTTATATTTTGGCTCATAAAGGCATCAGTCTCTTGCTGTCCAGTGTGGAATGACTTGATAAAAGCAGTGCATTGTCTGTCTTTATTACGTGTTTTTGACACTTCAATGCAGTCACTCTGGGCGGGGCTTTTTGTTTGTGTGTGTGTGTGTCCATGTGTGTGTATGTGACCTTGGCTGCTTCCTCAGCCTGATTTCCTCCAGCTTGAGTTCAACCATCGATTTTTTTTCTATTGGCTGCTCTCGGTGGCAGGCTGGAGAAGAGAAGATGCTGCTCCGCTGCTCTCACTGTGATGGATCACAGTTTTGCCTCAGTCATTTTTTAGGTCAAGGTCATATTTTTTTGACAGAAGCCAGGCAGACATGCCTTTTTGTGGCCGACAGAGGGCAGTATGGTGCAGGAGGCCAAAAGAGGGAAAATACCGTGTAATAGAATCATCCTGGAAGCAGAGCAGCAGCCACTGAGGATTTCTCTCCAAACACTCTCTGACTTTTTGAGTTTCTCTCTGATTCTTCTTTTACTTTTTTGTTTTTTTACTCTTTACTCTTTATTTTTAGTCACTGCCTCAGCAGCAACTATTCTTCCTGGGGTCCAACAATATAAAATTCATATTCATAAATCTGTTATGTTGACACAAACATCTAAATAAGACCCTGCGTGGGTTCTCTCCGGGTTCTCCGGCTTCCTCCCACAGTCCAAAAACATGCACGTGAGGTGAATTGGAAATTCTACATTGCCCGTAGGTGTGCATGTGAGTGTGAATGGTTGTCTGTGTCTATGTGGCCCTGCGATGAACTGGCGACTTGTCCAGGGTGTCACCCTGCCTTCGCCCTAAGACAGCTGGGAGAGGCTCCAGCAGACCCCCGTGACCCTGAATAGGAATAAGCGGGTATAGAAGATGAATGAATATATAATATTTTCATTTCCTGAGTTAACTCTACTTTCTTTCCCTTTACAGGTAAAAGAAAACCTTCAATTCAAAATCATGTGGACTACAATAATTCAAAACATTATCCATTATTAGGAAAGATGTCTCCTAGTAAATGCGGACTGTGTTTACACTGAAAACGATGAAGGCAAATAAATGAATGTGCCACTTACAGACAGTACACCCCAATCAAACTGATAAGTCGCTTGAGGTATTCAACAAAATCCTTTGTCTGCCATCAAGTTTGCTAAGGTGTGTTAGAACCTTTTATGTGTGATAGCAAAACTGCCAGCGGGGGTCATGTATGTGATGACTTGAATTAAAGGGTGATGATGATGGTCATGATCATCATGACCATGAGGTCATGATGATGGTGATGATGATGATGATGATGATGGTCATGGTGATGATGATGATGATGATGATGATGATGGTCATGGTGATGATGATGATGATGATGATGATGATGATGATGGTGACGATGATGATGATGATGATGACGATGGTGATGATGATGATGGTGATAATGATGATCATGATGATGACGATGGTGATGATGACGATGGTGATGATGATGATGGTAATGATGATGGTGATGATGATGATCATGATGATGATGAGACTCGGCTGATGACCAGCAGTTGATGTGTGAACCATGATTCCAAGGCACATTCTCTCCAGCAGGGGAGAGAGAGCAGTGCCTCCTCGGCCCTGATGGTGATTTGTTAGAATTAAAAAGCTGTTTAATGGCTGTGAACCCAATGAAACATTGACGAGGCTTTGCCATCAAAGTGATGTCAAATATTCATTAAATATTAATGGACGAGCAGCCGAGTCCGGGCACACAGCACCGCAAGAGCCAGGCCAATGAGAGAGAGGAGAATCGAGGGAGGCATGGGGTTTCACTGGCTGAGACCACACCCACCCACCTCTCTGCAGGGGAGTGCTACCAGCTGGGGGCTACTGCTCCTTCTGGGGGCCATTGGAGCTGTTGGGGGCCTCTTTTCCTGCTGGGGGCCACTGGTCATATTGAGGGCCACTGGTGCTGCTGGGTACCAGCGGTTCGGGCCTGGCTCAGATCCTGCTTGGGGCCCCTGGTCCTCCTGGGCGGCCCCTGTGCTCTTATTGATTTGTCCCTCTAATCTTGCTGTTGTCTGTCTGCTGTGAACTCGTGTTGTCGTGTTTTCACACCTCCAGGGGTCTCAGAAGAGTAGAGATCAGATTGAAGACTCTTGTTGCTCTTCCTTTGTTTCTTCTCTGTCGTCTCAATATTTTCTCATTTTCAGATAATTTCTCCTGAAATCCAATCAGAAAGCCATCTCACACTGTATTGATTGCAGCACTGAACTGTTTTTTATTGCTCAGGACAACAGCAGAGCTTTGATAGGGTCCTCACCCCACCTCCTGCATGAATCTGCTTCACTCCTGCCCAGAGTGCCACCTAGTGGCCACCTTGTCATTTGTCATTTCATCTTCATTCCAACATAGAAATTCTGCTGTTTTCTGGGGAGGAAAACGCTGTTTGGGGTGAAGATGTGGAGGGAAGGTTTGTTTGCTACGTCTTCTTCCTTCTTTTCTGACAGGATCATTGATTTATCAGTAAATCAGCTCAGACACCTGAGATGTGACGAGCAGGGGGAGCTGTGACGCTGAAGCTGAGGTTGAGGAGTCCTGGCAGTGGGGAATCTTCATGGCCTTCCAGACCTACTTCAGACAAGGTCTGAAAATTCTCTTGACCCTGCCACACCATCCCCAACCTTCCCCCCCTCATAGAAAACAACAAAACAACAACATTTTTTAAATTTTATTAAAGTAGTAAATAAAACAACTATTATTTAAAAAACCCAACTTAATATAATACTTTCAATCCTCTCTAATCCTCTTTAATTTCTCTCATCTACCTCAGAAACATTGTCATTCAATCAGAATGGTCAGAGCCTATCAAGGCTCATTCATTGATTCAGATTTAATTCGACCACTTCTTTTAGTTGTAGTGAGGCCTGAAATTACCAATCATGGCTTGATTTTAGGTGAGTCGGACCTAAAAACAAAAGAAACCATCAGAGGCCTTCACAAAGTCCTTCCAGACTGGGCTGTCTCACATGCAGCAGTGGTAGGAAAGACCAGGTGAGGGCATATTGTGCGTTTTAAATGGGATTTTATTTTGATGATCCACATGAATTTATTGGACTTGGCCAGTGTGTGTGTGTGTGCGCGCACCATGATGTCATGCCGCTGTCCATGGTTCTGAAATGAACCGGCGCATTTGTATCTGTTTCAATTTGTTGATGTTGCACCCTGTTGTTGACTTTCTGCTCATCATTAATTAGCTCATTAGAGTTAGAGAACAGCTTTCAATTCATCATACTATTGCTCATACTATCATCCAAATATATACATATACATGTGTGTGTGTGTGTGTGTGTGTGTGTGTGTGTGTGTGTGTACACATAGTGCAGAGGCAGTAATAATGGTTGTGAGGTGACGGCCCCCCGGCTGTAGTTAAAAAAAAAGAAAAGAGGCAGCAGTTCGTGACTTCTGGAGTGAGAAAAAAGACACAAGCATTGGTGAACACAGCAGCGCCCTCTTTAGGAGGCGGAGCCTGAATTATTCAGCGCTGGTTAAACTGCTGCTCGCTGCTGCACTTGTTGGATAATTTATTTTACGGTGTGTGCACAGGGGGAGTGACAGGGGAGGACTGTGTGTGTGTGTGTTTGTGTGTGTGTATGTGTGGAGTGCGTGTGTGTGAGTCAGTGTGTGTGAGGCGGTGTGTGTGTATGTGTGGAGTGTCTGTGTGTGAGTCAGTGTGTGTGAGGCGGTGTGTGTGTGTGTGTGTGTGTGTGTGTGTGTGTTTGAGGCGGTGTGTTTTTTCTGCCGTGACCACGGCTGGTTGGCTGGCTGGCGGTTCCCCTCGCTATTTAGAAATCTAAATTTATTTATTGCTGCACCCGAGTTGGTTACAAAGTCGAGTCTGTTTGTTGATGCGAAACCTTGTTTTCTCCCATTTTATGTGCATATGGCAGGGCAGGAACGAATCATGTTGGCTCCGCCTCTTGTCTGCCTCTCCCCCCCTTCTATCAAGCATCCGTTCCAGCAGATGGCTGTAAACAGGGGGCTAACTGACTGACCTTAGAGCGGTTGAAGGCCTTTTCACCTACATCACATAGACTGTTCCTGTCAGTTTTTCTGAGAGTGTATGGACTTGAACTGGTGAATCAGTGGGTGAATCAGTCAGTTTGAGTCACAGTCTCAATTTAAAATTGCTTAATTCAAAGTGTTTGACTCACTGTATTTGAGTCCAAGTGTTTGATTCAAATTGATTGAGTCACAGCTCTCAACTGGAGTTATTTGTGTTTGCTAAAATTAGAAGTTTAAATTCATTTACATCGGAGGCTGAGAATGCAGTGCTTTTTTTTGTCTGCTGCTGGTGTGGGTGTTTGTGTCTGTGTGTTTACCCACTATTGGAGAGCAGAACAGTTGAAATAATCAGCACACCCAGGAAGAAGAGCTCCAAATAAAAATGAAAAGAAAAATTAGACTTATGGGAAATTGTTCCCTGCGACACGGTGGCGCAGTGGTTAGCGCTGCCGCCTCACAGCAAGAAGGTCGCGGGTTCTATTCCGGACCTGGGACCGTTCTGTGTGGAGTTTGCACGTTCTCCCTGTGTCTGCGTGGGTTCTCTCCGGGTTCTCCGGCTTCCTCCCACACTCCAAAAACATGCATGTGAGGTCAATTGAATATTCTAAATTGTCCGTAGGTGTGCATGTGAGTGTGAATGGTTGTTTGTCTCTATGTGGCCCTGCGATGAACTGGCGACTTGTCCAGGGTGTCACCCTGCCTTCACCCTAAGACAGCTGGGATAGGCTCCAGCAGACCCCCGTGACCCTGAGCTCAGGACTAAGCGGGGATGGAAAATGAATGAATGAATGGAAATTGTTCCCTTCCCAGCAGCAGCAGCAGCAGCAGCAGCAGCGGCAGCAGCAGCAAAATCAGGTGATGAAACAGTGAAGGAGGAGAGCAGGAGGTGTGAAGGTGTGAAAGAAGATAACAACTGAAACAGATGACTGAAGTGAAGTGAAGTTGTGTGTGTGACTCAGAGATGTGTGTGTGTGTGTGTGTGTGTGTGTGTGTGTGCGCGTGTGTGTGAGCTGTTCTTTTGATTGATATCATGATGTTGATGCATGAAATTGTGAGAATCGCAGGTACATCAGTGTTTTTCCTCTGCTCTCGCCTTGGTGCAGACGCCTATTTGTTGGAGCTGTGACTGCTCTGAGAGTTCATCATATCACATACACTCCTCCCTGCTGCCCGGCAACCACTTTTCCACCACTTTTCCAGTTTTCCCACCAAAAGCTCCTGATAAAATATGATCTTTTCCTTTTTCCTTGCAATAAAAATGTCCTCCTGCGGCACCGCCTACTTTCAAGATGGTGAAAAATAGATGAGATATTTCTTCACAGTTATTACTGCTGCTGCTGCTCACATTTTTAGGGGATGTTTTTCTTTTCTTTCCTTCTTTTTTTTTAAAAAAAAAAGAAAAAAAGAGAAATGATTTCTCAAACCAATGTCTTTCCTTTAAATCAATGCTGCCCTGTGCCTGAAGGTCGCGGCATACGTAGGTAGGGCGTATTGATTAATGCAACCTCATAAATGGAATATTGTGCTCATGACTACTAATCGCACTGAATAAATGTTGTTTCTTTTTTCCACTAACAAGGTGCTCATGGGATCGTGGTGGGATCATGGGAACATTGTGAGCATGTTGGTCTATGTGCTGGTTTTAGATGTTTCGTAACTTGACATGGTCAATCCAACCATCCATCCATCCATCCATCCATCCATCTTCTATACCTGCTTCGTCACCAGTTCATCACAGAGCCACAGAGAAAGACAAACAAACAGACCCATTCGCTCTCTCTCTGTCTCTCTGTCTCTCTGGCACACACACACACACACACACACACACACACACACACACACACACACACACACACACACCTACGGACAATTAAGGATTCCTAATTCCCCTCACATGTGTGTTTTTGGACTGTGGGAAGGAGCAGGAGAACCTGGAGAACCTGGAGAACCTGCAGTCACAGAGAGAACATGAGAACATGCAAACTCCACACAGGAAGTGCCAGCAACAGCTGACCACTGCACCGCCCTGTTGCCCTGTGGCCCCACCGTCTTCATCTGGACTCGTTCGGACTGTTGGACCTTGATGATGAAACCTCCACCTTCACGGTGAACTAAGGTTGGGCACACACACAAACACACACACACGCACACGAACACGAACACACACACAAACACACACACAAACACACACACACTCCAACTCTTTTCCCCTCATTCAGCACTTTGTCCAGGCGGTAAACCAGTGTGAGGCTGTTTGATCTGGAGGTGGCGTGAAGCAGAAGCTGGTCCGCCCTCCCGCTGACCCCCTCTATCTCCCCAACACCCCACCTCCCCCCCATCCACCCCTCTACCCAACCCCCACACCTCCAGGGAGTCAAATATGAGGCTGAATTATTTATTGCTGAAATAAACATTTTTTCACATGTAGGGCCGCTGGCTTTTAGCACTGGGGATTATTAAGCAGGATTCCTGTTGCCCTGCGGCTCCAAGCTCCACCCCCTCCATCTAGCCCCCTTTTCCACAACACATTTTTAAAGAGATTAATTGGAGCCCAGAATGGAAATTAAGAAAAAAATGTGTAATTTGAATTTTTTTTGGTTGGTTTAGTGAAAAAAAAGAAAATTGTCCAATCACCAGTTGGGTGTGTGTGTGTGTGTGTGTGTGTGTGTGTGTGTGTGTGTGTGTGTGTGTGTGGGGGGCGTCATGTGACCCGGTTCACGTTTTGTTTAATTTGACTCCAGTTCAGCTCTGAGAGAAACGTGTGTGTGTGTGTGTGTGTTGGCCCGCATGGAGTGATTTTTTATTAATACTATAACACAGCCCCTGGTTATTCGCACAATGTGTGAGTGTATGTGTATGTGTGCGTGCGTGTGTGTGTGTGTGTGTGTGTGTGTGCATTTGCCACTGTGCATTGTGGAGTGTGTTAACACAAGTGTGTCGACATCATTTCCAGTTTGACACTAATTGTAATGCTGAATTTGTGTGACAGCCTCGGACACGTACGCACACTCACTCACACGCACACACACACACACACACACACACACACACACACACACACACACACACACACACACACACATGGTAACAGCTGTTTGAACAAGCAATTTACAAGTCATTTCTGCGTCTGCCCTAGAAAACAGCAGAATGAAAGCACTTTGGGCTCAGGACGGTGCTGCTGTTACTGCTGCGGCTGCTGCTGCTTCTCATTAGTGACCCCCGACACCCGACGCACACATATGGAACTGGGCCACACGTTTGCATAAACATGAGAGCGCCGTCGTCCTCCTAGAAAACTGTCCGAGCTTCTGCTGCTGCTGCCGCTGCTGCTGCTGCTGCTGCTGCTGCTGCAGAAAACGCCGAGCTGTTAGAAAAAAAAAAAATCAATTTGCATGTTGAAATGAAAATACGGAATGAATATTGTGTTGCTTTGTGTCGGTGGAGGATGATAATTTGCGTCGGTGTGTGTGTGTGATAAATGGGATGATTGTCAGGACACCATGGAGGAGTGGTGGAGTTGACCTCCAGGTCTTCAGTCAGCTCCCACTGAGTCCCTCAGCTGAGTGAGTTCACCTCAGAAGAGCGTCAGTGTGACATCACAGCTGCAGGATCCAATAACAGTCATATTGACACATGGTTACATCCCCTTGATACACGATGTAGTCGAGAAAACTGCACTCATATTTCCAATCAATAAGCTCTCATTCTCAATTACGAGGGCCTGGAACTAAGTCAGCAACAGCATCACTGTGTGAGCTTAAACAATAAAACATTGTCGACTTCAAAATGTGAAACAAATTAGATTCAAGATTCAAGAACTTTATTTGTCACATGCTCATGCTGGTTGTGCTGCGAAATCACAAAAGTGTCAATGCAAGCGATGCAAAAAAAAAAAAAAAAAATCATTCACAGCAAAGAAATAAAACAGCAAGAGCAGCAAAAACAATCAGAAATAATACCACAATAATCTTTTCAAATTTTAATACAAAAGAGGCAGACCATTCACAAAGGCACTGTATAAAAAGAATGCGTAAAGTGTGTGCATGTGTTATTATTATTGATTGAAAACAAAAAGTAATCAGGTTATTTGACTTTGTTTCTTCTTGCCTCAGTGGTTATTAAATCAACCCCCAGAAGAAGTCCTCTACCTGCTGCACGCTGACACAGAGGGTTCAGAGAGGGTTCAGAGTCACGCCACATTCACTTTTCTGCTGTGGACGAGGGACGATGGTGCTTGAGACAAGAAAGAATAGGGCGGCCTCAGCCCCCTGTGACATCACTCAGGGCTAATCTAGCAGGATAAGTGGTCGGAAGTCTGGCAGCAGATTTCCCCCCCCTGGTCAGCAACAAACAAAAGAGAAGAAGAGTCGTTGACTTTTAGAATTGAGGCCAAAAAATAAAAAATAAAACTAATGTCTGGATAAATGAACTCTGGATCCAAATGCATTTATATCATTATTATTATTATTATTATTATTTTTTCTTCATTAGCTGCGAGTAAACTCACATATGTCTCAGCTTGAGCACAGACAGGCCCTAACAAGGACCGCATGCCACTCTGCAGCAGCAGCCGCAGCCGCAGCAGCAGCAGCAGCCGCATCCCATTTCCCTATGCTTTGAAAATGAACATTCACAGATAGAGAAGACGAAATGAACGGATGAAGCTTTCATATGACACACGGAGACGGAAGGTCAGACCCTCTCTCTCTCTCTCTCTCTCTCTCTCAGGGTGGGTAACTGATGGACCTCTGCCACCCTGCGGGACTCACCTACCATCGACCAAGAATATGTAAAAGGTGCTCTAAATGGTCTTGTGTGTGTGTGTGTGTGTGTGTGTGTGTGTGTGTGTGTGTGTGTGTGTGTGTGCGGGTGGGGGCAGAGCTTATGGACTCTTCTCTTCTCTTGGGACCTTACAATTGACACAAAATGCTGCTGCTCGTCTACTAACTGGAACGAGGAGGAGGCAGCACATTACACCAGCTTTAGCATCTTTACATTGGCTTCCAGTTAGATCTAGTATTGAATTTAAGATCCTGCTAATAACTTACAAAGCTCTCCACTCTCAGGCTCCTTCCTACACTGAAGAACTTATTGAACCTTATCATCCTCCGAGAGCCCTTCGCTCTGAGGATTCAGGACTTCTGGTAACCCGTACAGCCTCTAAAATTAGATCAGGGGGTAGGAGTTTTAGCTTTTTGGCTCCTTTTACTTTGGAACCATCTCCAGGCCTTGGTGCGGGGGTCAGATACCGTTAGTTTATTTAAGAGTAGACTGAAGACCTTCCTCTTCCATAAAGCTTACAGTTAGAATCAACTCACTGGCATTTATGCTGCTATAGGCCTAGGCTGCTGAGGTTCTGTTCAGGTGGCGCTTCTATCGCTTTTTCCTCTCCACCTGAACTACCTATTATTTGCATGTTGCTGCCGCAGTCTCTATGTGTCCCTGGCAGGTGATGATAATTGACGCCGGGAGCTGGAGAGTGCAGTCCTGGGAGCCTTGGTGCCACCGCTTCATCTTTGTCGTCAGGATTGGGACCTAGGACTTTTTTTTTTAACAGCGGACCGTGGGCCATTATGGACTTTTGCCCTCCCAAACACAGACAAACACATTCTACTTGGACAGCAGCTGCACCACCCCACCACTTAAGATTTAAGCCTATTTACGTTTTAGAATAATTTGATGTATACGACACAACATCGATGTATATAAATCTACATGTTTATATTGATATACCTCATTTCCACCTTTCCACTTTCTCCTCCTCCTTGTCTTGGCTGCAAAACACACTCCTCAGTCAGTGCAGCACACCGTCAGTGAGAGAGGCAGTGCTGGATCAAAGTGTGTGTGTGTGTGTGTGTGTGTGTGTGTGTGTGTGTGTGTGTGTGTGTGTGTGTGATACATGCTCCCCCTCCCTCTTGCTGATCACAACTTGATGCGGCGACTGATGATGCAACTCGCCTCTGACACACTTCCTGCTGGTGCTAGTCCCCAACCATCCAACAGGTGGCAGCAGAGTAGTACCACCACTAGGAGAGGAAGTTGAGCAGCAGCAGCAGCAGCAGCAGCCTTTCAACTCTCTTCAATCATGTCAAAAGCCAACAATCGCTCGTCCTGACTGACTGAAGCTGATGACCCAAACCACCTGTTGCTTGACAAACAGACAGATGGTAGCGATGGAGAGCAGGAGTGGAGGAGAAAAAGAGGGAGGAAGTTGAAAGCACCGTGAGAAAGAAAAACTAAAAACAAGTTGCTTGAAATTCCTCCTCCTTCTACTCCTCTCCCTCCTCCTGTGTCTCCTCTTCCCCCTCCCGCTCCTCTCCTCTACCTCTAGTGTCTCCTCGTGCCCCTCCTCCTCCTCCTTCAGTGTCTCCTCCTCCAACTCCTACCCCTACTCACACACTCAGCTCATCTTCCAGTTTAGCATCTGATTTAATGCACCCTCTGCTGCTGTCCAGGCAGAGCACCCCCTGCAGGATATGGTCACCAGGAAGCAGGAGGATTAGCATCGATTGCTGCTCCAGTAGCTCAGGTGGCAGTAAAAGTTGAGCTGAGGCAGCCAGGAGTGAAAGAATTGGAGGAGGAAGGTCTTTCTGCCACCAGGGGGCGCTGTGTTGGTACCAGTCTGTTGCTTCCCAGTGAGCGATTCATAAAAAAACACAACAAAACTACAATAAAACATTAGAATTTCTGAGATGGTGATGGTGTTCAGCCTCAGAGAAGCCGCATGTGAAAATTTCACGCCTCAAAAGTTTTTCCCTCCCACTTCCACTTCTCATCACAGCTGCAGGAAGCGAGTCAGCTGATTCAACATTAATCCAGTCAATTGTATCTTATCTAGTGTGTTTTATGACACGTTTTACTGCAGAAGGAATTTGTGTTTTTATGATCGGCTTTGACATAAAAAAGAAGTTGTGACGGTGGGAAAACACTCTCACGAATGCTTAAAATTATCGAAACGACGGGCGTGTGTGTGCGTGAAGTAAAGGGAGAGATTAAACACATCAACAGACTCTCAAAGCGCTTGCAAAACCGACGTAACTGGATTCCCTCCATCTCTTCTCAACGTACCTGATGATTTCTTTTTTCCCTCTTCGATCCAAGTCTGAAAGTTGTGGAGAATCTGGCCAAGCTTCTCTAAACGTTATTGTCTATAAAAGCAGAACCAGTAAAAGAGTCATTACGGGGATTAAACAGCGAGTCACCTACAGCGTCCTGCAGAGGCCCTGCTGAGTCAGCGCCAGCCAAACTGCATCTCGTGTCCTGTGGGGGATGCTGCCATCCGCCAGCTGCACTGCTTCCTATGTCCTGCGGGAGGCGCCGCTCACTGCTGGTGCTAGCTGGCGCCGCTAGCTTCAGTTACTGCAGATTTAAAAGCAGAAGCGTTGACGAGACTGGCAGCATGGCAACTGACAGGAAGTGATTGTCCAACTTTATATGGTCGTGGAGGAGGAGGGGAGGAAGGAAGGAGGGGGAGAAGTGGGTAGGTGCCCTCCAGCCACTGCCGAGTCAGCGCTGCTCCGTCCTTAAACCTCACCAGCCGGTCGTCCGACGAAGCTCAATAAGAGCTTCCAGGGAGGCTCTGATTGATCTGCTCATCCGTTTACTCGGCCAATAAGGGTCTGCCCTTCCTAACCCCTCCCCACCTGTCCCACAACCCCCCCACCTAAACCCCCTTTACAGTGTAGATGTTTTCGTCGATAAAGTTAATTCACTGGAGTCAGGTGGTGAATTTAAAATGGTCTTCCTGCTGCTGTTGGAGGGACAGGAAGTTGCAGGAAGTCACAGGAAGTCTGTGTTGACGAGGCTGCTGATTTGGGCCCATTCATTGGCTGATCGATGCCCAGAGGGAGGCGACAATGGTCGATTAGCAGCGCAACAGGTTGGACGATGATGTTTTATGATGGTGGGAGGTGGCTGGACGACCTCCGCGTGACTTTTGAGGGACCTGGTGATGGAGGCCTGTGTCCTTGCTGTGCACGGATTACAAAATCCTGTCCAAAGCTCTGGCACTTAGGCTGCAAGAGGTCGTTCATTTTCCACCCTGAGCAGATCTACTGCGTGCCGTGCGGGTTCATTATTGACAATGTCACTTTCATTTGGGATTTTTTTGGACCTCTCCAGTTTATTGGCTCTAGAGTCTTATTTCCATAGACCAGAAAAGGCTTTTGACAGGGTTGAACACCAGTACCTGTGGCAGACAATGGGTGCCTTTGGATTCAATCCTTTACTTTATATGCTCTATTGCGACATAGAGAGTGTTCTCAAGGTCAATGGTGGTCTCAGTGCCCCCATCGATGTTTAGAGGGGGGTGAGGGCTGCTCTCTCTTCGGGATGCTGTTCTCTGTCCATAGAGCCTCTACAAATTAAGGGAGAGTTTAAGTGGCGTGTGTCCCCCCTTAGTGTTGAGTGTCTTTTAAATTGTCTGTTTACGCTGATGATGTGGTGGTTTTAATTAATTCACAAAATGACATCAGTGTTTTAGGTTGTTTGTTTTTTTTAACAGAGTTTGGTTTTATTTCTTCTTCATGGGTAAACTGGGGGAAGAGCGAGGCTCTTATGGTTTTTAATACCTGGGCATTTACTTGGGGGACGAGACCCACAAGAATAAAAACTAGGACAATGTGTTGGAGATGGTGAGTGGGAGGTTAGGACAGTGGAAAGGGCTGGTGCAAAAAATGTCCTATAGCGGTAGAACCCTCATTGTCAACAGCTTGGTCTTGTCCTCATTGTGGCACATTGTGGTTTTAGATCCCCCAAGCCTCTCTCCTGGCAGAGATACAGCATATTTTAATTGATTTATTTTGGGGAGGTAGGAAGCACTGGGTTCCACAGAGCATAATTTTCCTCCCTAAAGAAGAGGGAACACAGGGCTTGGTACATCTGGCCAGCAGGGGCTCTGCCTTCAGACTCCAGTTTATACAGATCTCCTGACTGGCCCCAAGGATATTCTGTGGAGACCATTAGCCCCGTGCATCCTGCAGCTTTTTAATTTTTTTGGCCTGGATTTTAGTTTGTCTTTAATGAACATGACTTGCATGAGCACAGCTTCTCTGGCTTGTTTTTATCGGAGTGTTTGGAAGTTTGGAATCTCCTAAGGAAACAGGGCGGAGCAGGCCGACTCATTGTACTGGCTCCTGCGGGAGCCTGTCCTTCAGGGAACCCTATTGGACTACCCTAGCTGGAAGGGAGTGACTCTGTCCAAGGTCAGCAGCTGTTGGCACCGTGGCTCCTTATCACATGGTGTTCTGAAGGGCCCGACAGAGTTCTAAAAGAACCGCCTTAGAGAACCTGACATGACTCAGGAGTCTGGGTGGTCTCTTATAATCCTTTGCCAGCGAACTGCTCTGTTCACAACGTCTTCCAAAAGTGCCCACTCTGCCATTAACTTTATTTTCTACACCTCTGTGTGCTCATGATTTTGTAATGATCGATATAAATGAATGTGTTGTTCACCAGAGCCTATTTGAAATCGCATCAGTAATTGTTTCCCAACACAACCAGCTGTCATGGCGACTGCAGGGTTCTCCTCCTTGTTGAGGAAGCATGGCATTCATTTGGGTGCCAGCTCCTTGTGTAGTGTGGAGGACGTGGCTTTGGCAGTCGGGGAGCTGAAGAGACACAGTTTGGGCAAATTGGCAGCCCGAATGAACCGAGCTGTGGTCCTATTTTTAGACAAGGTGGAGCATTTAAAGTTGCTGGTGTAGACTGGGCTGATGGTTAACGGGCTGTTCAAGGCGTCTCCCCCATCGGTAAGCTTCTATTGGGTTGTAAGTCGCCTCTGCTTCGCCATGTGATGTCGCACTGGCGACAAGTATACATGAAACTAAACAACAGGGCAGAAGAGGTTTATTATGGGAGTGGATGATTTGGAGTATACTCTATTTGCCACATCATTGGAGGTTAAATGCTTCAACTGTGGGGCGGCGGGACACCTCATCAGAGCTTGTCCGAGCCGGGCTGGCTACGATGCGACAGCTCCATTCTATGGTGCAGCGGTCACGGCTGCGGCGGATCCAAGCGGAAAGCCTGTGCCCGCTCCACAGCGGAGGATCTCCAGAGATGCGGGGTGCTGGGGGGACGGCTGGCTTGAGCAGGGAAGAGGGAGCAAAGTTGGAGAGGTTGAAGAGGAGGGCGAGGTGAGGGAGACAGGTGAGTCAGGTAGGTTGAGAGAGACAGGTGAGCCAGGAACTCAGGTAAGGAAGATGGGTGAGGTGAATGAATCAGGGTGGGGTGAGGGAAAATGGAGAGGTGTTGTGATCAGGTTTTGATCATCTGGGTTTTCTTTCACCAATAACAATGCCAACCAAGGTCATGTTGCAAGAGCTTTGTTGCAGGCGTTGTGGATGGGATTACGACATTCCTGCAGATATTGGCCTTCAGTGGACAAGATGGCTGGATGACCTAAAGGGTTGACATTATTCAAGGTTGAGAGGTGCATTTAGCCAAGCGTTCAAGACACATATGTAAAGGTATATACATTGTGAAAAGCTTGGGTTGGGGGTGGCTCCACTGTGCATACACATAAAGAAGAAAAACAGCAATAAATAACAGTACTAGTAATACATATCAATACTATAGGCCTAGCTAAAAAGTTTTGACAAAAGGAAATTTTAAAAATAGTTTGCGAGACCCATCTCAGCTTACAAGACTGAACAGAATTGTTAATTTTGTGTTGGTTGAGCAATCTTATAGGTGGTTTTGAAGCGTTAATATCTTTTCCCTGAAGGTAACAATTTGAACTGACTGTTGTGCGGGTGTGTTGTGTGACTTCCTGAGGGCCTGGGGCCTTTCTGTGTGGAGTTTGCATGTTCTCCCTGTGTCTGCGTGGGTTCTCTCTGGGTTCTCCAGCTTCCTCCCACACTCCGAAAACATGCATGTGAGGTCTAAATTGTCTGTAGGTGTGCATGTGAGTGTGAATGGTTGTTTGTTTCTATGTGGCCCTGCGATGAACTGGCCACTTGTCCAGGGTGACGCCCTGCCTTCGCCCTATGACAGCTGGGATAGGCTCCAGCAGACCCTCGTGACCCTGAGCTCGGGAATAAGCGGGTATGGAAGATGAATGAATGAATGAATAATCTAAAAATCCCATCACTGAAGCTCCTCCAGCCTGACTTATCATTTAAACTCTAAACACGTCATTACAAGTTCCACTGTTACTGGTGCTAGTGCTACTGTGAGCTCACTTCGCCAACCCACGCTTGCAGAATTTGGGAAACGAATGAGCAAAGCCACCACAAAATTGCAGGCCAATTTCAATCATGGAAGACAAGGTGCCTAAACGAGGCGTTTCAGATAGCATCATCTAACCCAAATTTCCAGCTACCTTCGAGAACTACGGTGATGAAAAGAATTGACCAGCTGTACGGTGATGAAAGGAACGGAAAATAAATTTTTTTGGCAGGGGCCTGCCATGTTGCCCTAACGGGCGATCACTGGACTTCGGTGAGCAATCACAACTACTTGGGAGTCACAGCACACCTAATCGATAGTGAGTCGAAACTAAAGTCTTTTGCATTAACCGTGAGGAAAATGGTGACCCACCATTATGCTGATGCATGTGCCGAGCAGTTCGATGCTGTGACAAAGAAATGGAAAAAAGAAAAGAAAGTGACAGCGATCGGAACCGATAGAGCAAAAAACGTGGTCGCAGTACGCCAGCTGCCTTTCAAGCACATCCTATGTACTGCACATATGCCGCAAAGAACCATCACAGTCTGCCTTGACGACAGCAGCTTTGACACGGCCCTGTCAAAGTGCCGTAAAATAGTAGGGCACTTCAAGCACAGCCCTGCCAGTACAGAAGAACTGCCCCAGCAGCAGACTGCCCTCGGCATGCCAGAGAGCCCCTGGTTCAAGACATATCCACAAGGCGAGACTATTTGGAGGCCTCTCGCCCACAACAAAGCTGAGCCGTGCATTGGAATGCATGAGTGTCCACTGGAGTGGTGGGCAGCTAACACAGGAGCCTATGGACAGCCGTCCTCTCTTGCTGGCAAATACCTGGCTGCTCCTGCAATGTCTGTGCCATGTGAGAGACTGTTTTCGCTTGCAGGTAACATCATACAAATGAAGAGGGCAGCTTTACACTCAGACAATTTAAACAAGCTTGTTTGTCTGAGCAACTGGCTCAAGGAGACAGAAAGTTATCTGTTGTCAGATCCTGTAACGTTAGCTTGGGGTGGGTTTTTGATTTGAGGAGTTGATACTGGAACCCCAATCCTCTTTTAAGTTTGAGTTGTTATGCCCCAGATACTGTAGCTTTTGATTTTTGTTAACCTCTGGTAAACAATGTGATGTTCTCCTGACTTACCTGCTGTGTCAGCAGCACATGTGGCCTAAGTCAGTGTTTTTCAGCAACTGTGCCGCGGCACATTAGTGTGCCATGATGCACCTGGCCTGATTGGTTTGCTGGGATGTGCTTGACCTTTTTTGGGGACCTTTAGCAGATATGAGATTAAAATGCGATTAATTTGATTAGTTAAAAGGCACATTAGTGTGCCATGGAAAAAAAGCCCAATTTCACCCGATTGGTCCAATCATTATTTATTCAACGCAAATAATTTGTCTTTGTACGTCTATCTATGTGGGCAACAGGCAGAACCATTAAATGCTCTTCCACTAAATGGCAGCAGGAAGTGAATTAAACTGTGTACCTGCTGCTGCTCTAACGGTAGAACAAGTAATTGCTTCGAGTGAGACAGCAGCAGTGAGACACGATGGATAATTATTGAATTCACAAAGGAATCACTCACAGCGAGGACCTCTTCTTTGAAACGTCACAGCGACGTCACCGTGTATTAAGTAGCTTGAATGAGAACATGCTCCAACGTGTTGCTAGCCGGGTCCCAACTCAAATGGAGTCAACATTTTGCGTTTGGATTCAATGTTATTTGAATCCAAGCTTCACGCCTGGTGTGCAGGGAAAAGCTGTCCAACAGAGCCATGGTTCCGAGCAAACTTAAACGCCATCTCCAAACTAAACGGAGGGAGCAGAGCTGAAGTAGCTCTGTAGTCACAACATACCTATGTGAGCTGGGCTTTTTCAAGAAAATAAGCTGTTGAGCAGCTGAAGGAGATCTTTGTATGTGGCTCTCCTCAGTATATCAAGAATATCAGCTTTGCGTTCACTCAAACAGGGCCAGATTTCACATTGAGTCAGTAAATTGAGACTACAGTTTCATTCTCTTTCATTAAATACCTTTTTTTTTTTTTTGACATATTTATTTGGTGGTGTGTCCTGTGATTTTTCTAATGTAAAATATGTGCTGTGGCTCAAAAAAGTTGGGAAACACTGCCCTAAGTGAATGGCCTGAAATAAATGCTGCGTTCTTGTTCTTGATGTGGCCTTATTTAGAGACGTGTTGTACTTCTATTATTCATTTTGAATTGTTGTATTGAGTCATTTTGAATTTGGATTTGAGACTCAGCCTTAATTTATTTCTGAATTGTATTTATTTACCTGTATTTGTATTGCATTTTTGAATAATGCACCTGGCCTGATTGGTTTGCTGGGATGTGCTTGACCTTTTTTGGGGACCTTTAGCAGATATGAGATTAAAATGCGATTCATTTGATTAATTAATTACAAATTAAATAGATTTTTGTTATGTACCGTGTTAGCTTGTACCATAACAATTAATAAGAAACGGGAGATCCGGAAAGGTCGCATGTAATCTTGTATTACTTTTTTACTTCTGCCCAACAATACGCCACTTCACACACATAACACGGGTGGCACAGGATCCCATAAGGGACAAACAACAAGGGCTGTCAAAACACAACAATTTATTTTTTGAATCACCTGACAATGTGATATTATCAGTAAAATAATTTATTTATTGACCTTTATTTATACAGGTTAAAAACCTCATTTAGACTCATGTACAAGAGGGACCTGTTCAATGATTGCTAGAAACTGAAGCTTCTCCTTCTGTCTGCCTGACTGGGGGGGGGGTTCCTCCTGTTGTTAGTATCCCTCTGTTTTTTGTTAAACGGCTGCTCCCTTTTAAAAAAAAATGTGATAAACAGTGGTCGGTGTGAGGGTGTGTGTGTGTGTGTGTGTGAAAGTTTTGGAGGTTTGGAGGTAGAAACACGTTTCCTGGCTTTTGTCACAAGGACAGACGGACGGACGGATGGGCAGGTGTATCGAACAATGAGGTATAGTAATAAAACTCCTCGGCTGACCTCTGCAGCGTGAAAGGAAGTCTGGGATTTTTGTTGGGTGTGGAGGGTAGGGGGGTGGGAGAGGTGGGGTGAGGATAGGGGGGTTTAAAAAGTTAATGAATTTAAATGAAAGGCATCGACAGAAAGGAATAGGCTGCAGATTGAAGATCAGAGCCGTCCGTAATTGTGATTACGCATCCATTTGCTCCATCGAACAGATGAAAGATATGAATCGATGGCAGGCGTCAGCACTTCCTGTCTCAAAGGCCAAGAAGTCCCCCCCCCGCCCCGTACACACACTTCCCCCTTCTCCTCCTGCTCCTCCACCAGAGAGCAGCAAAGTGGTCACTCCTCCTGACAGACAAACTTCTCAAACTGGCAAACTGGGACTGAGCCCCAGTGATATGACAAGCTCTGGAACACAGCATTGTGACCCCCTTATCACACTCCAAAACTCACTAAATTTGGCAAGCAGATCAGAACTGGTGAGAAATTTCATGAAATTAAGAAAAAGAAATTTGGCTCTATAGTGCACCCTACAGACAAGAAAAAAAAAATTAAGGGAAGAATTGTGTGAATTAAAATTTTGGGATATGCCGAGATTTTGCATTGAACCACTCCGTCTCATGCTACACTATGATGGGTCGCAAACTGCTCATTCAAACAGCGGCAGATCCAGAAAGAGTTTGCGCTCGTGTCCGCACGCAGTTTGACAGACGGAAACACCGCCAGCCAAAACCAGGCGCATAATCAGCTGCGCTCAAACGCTAAATTGAATCTCATGTTGAGTTTGTCTCACTTTGCTTTTTGTCGCTGCAGTATGATTCAGAGTCCAACTTCATGGGCAAAACTTAACAACTGTGTTAATTTTTGATAACTGGGTCCACTTCTCTCTCTCTCTCTCTCTCTCTCGCAAGGGTTTTACAATGCATCTTCTTCATGTTCGGGAAGGTCATGTTTAGACGAACAGCAGCAGATCTTCTGAGGTCACGCAGTTCGACTGCTGATTACACGCAAGGAGGAGGAGAGAAAGGCACAAAGCAGGGCGTTGATTCGAGTCCCGGAACAGATGAATCAAGACGATCGAGTGAGTTGAGTTTGCGAGTCCTTGGCTGAGCCGCTCGGCGCCAATGAAATCATTTTGCAGTGTTCATGCTTTGCCTCAAGATTAACAAGTTAAAAACCTTCTCTTCACCCCCCCCCCCCTCCCCGTTTCTGACTCTGATTCAATTAAAGTCGACGTACTTCTGAGGAGGAAGCGTGTCTTTGACTTTTGCCTTTTTTTCCCTCTTTCATCCCCGCCGCCAACCATGGGTGAAATGACTGGAGCGACAGTGGATAAGCAGCTTTCCTCCTAGTTTGGAGCTCTTATGTTCAGAGACATCAGCGGGGAACTTTTGAGGAGCTGAGCTGCGAGGCCTGTCGGCCCAACTATCCCGACTGTCGGCCGTCGATGGAGACCAAAGAGAGACTGGACCAGAAAGACGCCTGGTGAGTCGGAGAGGCTGCGAGTTCCATTCTCCCAGAGCAGCAGCTTGTCCTGCTCTCGTATTGGACTTGATATTGTCCCATCCAGTGTTGGTCAAGATACTTGGAAATTGCAGTTACTAACTACTGATTACTTATCCAAGAAAGTAATCCAGTTACTTTACTAATTGCTTTACCAAGTTACTTTTCAAAATCATGATGCACAAACTGAACACATCATAAATCCTATGATTCTATTCTTTCTGTATTCATATTACATTTAATCAAATGAAACAGTTCCTTTTAAAACATTTTTGTTATTAGTTTTCAATCTTAACTTTCTGCAAATTGTGTCAGGAAAAAAATTAAACAAGTTAATTATATACAACAGTCTGACTTCAAGAAAATTGTTGAACATTTAAACCTATTTTCTGCACATTCCACAATATTTTCATAATATAAAGCATTTCTTTCTTTCTGTTAACTTATATATGTATATATATATATGTATATATATATATACATATATATACATATATATGTACATATATGTATATAAACATACATAAATGAAAATCTGTCTCTGTTGATTATTTTCTAAATTATTAACATTTACATCTTTTAACAGGTTGTAAAATGCAGTGAGGAGCAATAATGCGTTTGACAAAACAGAGAAAATGCTTCTGCATGCCACATTGAAGGTCTCAGTTTATGGCTACCCTGATAAGGCCCTATGGTTTTTTTTGTTTTCTTTTGGAGTGAAACCGTGGTTATTATCGCATCAGCAAAAGCTGCTCCAATCTCCGATCAGACAGTCTGTTCCTTTCCGGGGGAAAGCACCAATCCACCTAAGCTGAACAACCGTTCCACTGGTGCAAATGACTTTCCCTGCGGCAGCTTGACGCCACTTTTAGGCGGTATTTCTTTTCAACGAGGCGTCGGAATGGCTCAGAATCTACTTCGCCTATTTTCACCTGTTCAGCGGGAGAGGGGCCATCAGAAGATGTGGTAGCCACAGCGGTCATGTCAGTGGGGGGGGGGGGGGGGGGGCCCGGGGTTTATGTATCAGTGAGTTTCACGTTCCTGTGCCGGTTTGCTAGGTGCTTTGCTCAGATTTAAGGTGGAATTCTTCGCCGTAGGTGAAAGTCCCCCCCACGCAGAGTGTACAGTGGACGCTAATGTTTTTACCATCTTTGACTGAGTCAAACTCAATGTAATGCCGCTACTTCCAAGCATTACACGCTGCACGGTCCTGCTCTCTCTCGCTCTCCATGTTGTCTGTTTACATATATCTGCACATCGCGAATACGTTGCGTTGCTCATATATTGCCATGAGACAGTCTCACGAAAAAACAACAACAACAACAACTGCCTTTGAGTAACGCAGTAACGCAGCCAGCTCGTGGGAAAGCAACAGTAATCTGATTACTGTTTTTGCAAATGTACTCCCTTACTCTACTCGTTACTTGAAAAAGTAATCAGATTACAGTAATGCGTTAGTTCTAACGCGTTACTGCCCATCACTGGTTCCATCACTGACTTTTTTTTTTTTTTTTTTACATGGACGACAGCTACTTTGACGGTCTTTTACAATATAAAGCATTCCTCCATCCATCCATTTTCAATATCTGCGCCTCTCCCAGCTGTCATAGGGTGAAGGCAGGGTGGCACCTTGGACAAGTGGCCAGGTCGTCGCAGGGCCACATAGAGACAAACAACCATTCACACTCACATACACACCTACGGTCAATTTAGAGTTCCCAATTCGCCTCACATACATATTTCTGGACAGTGGGATGAAGTTGGAGAACCTCGGGGTGCATGATATCACCTTTTTTACAGAACGAGTAGAGTACAAGTCCTGGCTGCTGTGGCTCCTCGCTGTTCTGGAGGAGTCAGTTGGTTTTCTCTTTTTGCTTGTGGAAAGAGAGAAGAAAAGGAATTGATTGATTAACTGATTAAAAGTCCAGGTTATTACATCACACTGTGTTTCTCTCCTAAACCCTGGACGATACTCTAATTATTCAGTGCTCGTGATGGAGCCAGACAGAACAGGTTGAACTGGACCTTCAACAATAATTAATTTGAGCTTCTTGCTGTGAGTCAGAACTCAAACTCAGATGTTTCCCTCAAGGCTTTTTGACCTTTTTTTTTTTTTTTTTTTATTAAAGCAGCTCACTTCTGACAAAGTGAAAGTATTGTATTAACCTTTGAGGCCGATAAGTGTCTTCTTATGCTTGTGCTTCTAATTGGAGCACTTGGTATTTTGAAATGAAAAAAAAATCCTTTCTGTGTGCTATTTAAAGCCAGTGAGACATTGCTGCACTGATCCAGAAGCTGCATTAAACAACGAGGCCAGCAGTAATTGGGCCGTTTGGCTCTGACCAGCCGCACACGCCTGTGTTCCTCATTAGGTGGCGCTCCAGCCATGCAGATGACAGAGAGAGAACACAGGTGAGAGAGAGAGAGAGAGAGAGAGAGAGAGAGAGAGAGAGAGAGAGAGAGAGAGGGGCTAATTTGGGTTATTTTTAGTGTTGAACAGCCAGGAGTAAAATGTCTTTTTATCTTTATCTTTATTTTCCATCCAGTTTGTTGGGGGTGTGGGTGGGCCGTGCGTGTGTGTGTGTGTGTGTGTGTGTGTGTGTGTGTGTGTGGGGGTGCTGATGGGCTAAGAGGGCGGAGCCAACAGTTACTTGGGGTCCTTTAAAGGTCGATGGTGTTGTTTCTCTGTGCAAAATGCAGGTTGTTGATTAGGGCCTTCTCCTAAAAAAACAACACCTTGGTGTTGGCCGGAGCCTGAGGAGCAGGGTTGCCAGGTTTTGAGCCGCAGTGCCTCTGACTCGATTTGGATGGATGAAAAAACCCAGCGGGAGCCGCACTGTGCTGCGGCTGGTCCACATTTGCTTTGCATGCAGCTCACAAACCGGCCTCAGTGCTGAATATCAATGACCGCTGCTCCTCTGCACACAGCCGCCCAGGCTCGGTGTGTGGGGACTGGGGGGGTTATTTGTGTGTGTGTGTGTGTGTGTGTGTGTGGGGCTGTCAGAGTGGGAGGGGAAGGGTAGGCTAGCTAAATCCACCACCAGATGCTAGAATGCAGAAGCGGCTGATTACTAAGTCTGCGGTTCGGAGCTTCGGAAACACGAGCCATTACAAAGCTTGACACGACCCCAGTCAGTGCTAATTAAAGCGAGGTGTGAGGGTGGTGCCAGTGGCGGCACCAGGAAACATCCATCACAGCTAATTGGACTGATTATACATGGATCTGAAAGTCGCCCCCTGCAGCCAGATCAGGAAAAACAAACAAGTGAGCAAAATGACTCGCCATCAGAAAAATCAACACACACTGATGGATGGAATTTTTTTAGATTTTAAATTGTGGAAAATTGGGATTTTTTTTTTATACAGAATACAGAAAATCAGAGTAGTGGAGAAAGAAGTGCGTCAAGTTCCCGTTTTCCTCTTGAACCATCGCTCGCAATATGCAAAACAATCTTGCCGCTTATTAATATTTCAACAACAAATATGTTTCTTCTTTTGAGTTTCCTCAAAGTTTTCTTTCTCCCCCCCTTTGAGTTCATTCTCCCCCGTCGATGTTAAGAACTAAATTAAGGACAGAGATAAATATATGTGTCCTGCGAGGTTTACAGCTCCCTCCCTTCCTCCTTCCCTCTAAATCCTGTCGGCCTTATGGGGGCACTGTTGCTTCATAGCACGTGGCGTGAGAGATTTTGGAACGTGCTCTGGAGCAGTTGATGGAGGAGGGGAAGGAATGGCCAAGAACCGGATGAGGAGAGGAGGCAGCAGAGGGAGAGTGTAGGAGTCTGGAAATGTTGGAGGAGAGGAAGAGAGGAGAAGCAAAAAAATGTAAAAAAAATGTAAAAAAAAAAGTAGGTGGAGCTCTGCAGAGAAAGCCTGAGGAGAAGAAGTGGTTGGAAACCATGATGAATCAAAAAAAATAACCCAGGACGACGCGCTTCCAGTTTTACCCGTTTACATAACTGAACTGAATACACTTCCACTCCCTCCCTCCCTCGTCTCCCTTCATCTCACTTTGCCTACATCGAGCTTCTTGTCACCGTCTCGGCGGTCGACAAGGTGCAGCGTCACACCGAGATTGTTGATTCACATCGTGAGGAAAATTCAATCACACATCCAAAACAAACTGCTGGAAACCTGCAACACAAATAAATAGAGCTGAGCGTCCCAGAAGGAAGAGAAGGTGGTCAGAGGAGGGAGGAGGAGGAGGAGGGAAAGAAAATGGAGGAGGAAGAGGAGAAGGAGGAGGAGGAGGGAAAGAAAAGGAGGAGGAAGGGGAGGAGGAGGAGGAGGAGAAATAGGCGGAGGGGAAGGAAGACGCAATATTATGACTTAGCGCACGTAACGCGACATCCCGTGCGACACATACAAAATGTGATGTTGTCACAGGTGTCCCAATTCCGCCGCAAGCGAGCCGATTTCACCACGGGTCCCTTGCCGGGTTATTCAACACGTTATGTTGCATTTCAGCGTGACTCGGTGAGCCTGCTCCACTGCCACCAAATGCCAATTAATAGCGGGACCACACCACGTTTTTTTGGCCAGTGGAGAAGGGTCTTTAGACCCACTTAATAGAGGGGCTTCATGTTCGTTCCTGCCTGGGTATCTTCCAGATCCTGTACGGAACTCTTGTTCTCCGTGATGGTGTGACGTTCACATACGGCTCAGAGCAGCCGGTTAGCATCCTGGACCGGTGCCTCACCACTCTGAGGGTCGTTAGCATGTTTTTAATGCAGTAAGGTTGCAGGAACCATCACCACTGTGTGGAATACACAAAATAAACTCAGTCAACTTCAGCAGGATGCAGTGTTGTAACGTAGCGCTACGGCCTGAGGACCAGACTCCTAAGGGTAAACGGATGGGAGAAAATGCTTGCGAATGAATGTGATTAATAAATTTGCATTTTTTTCCTTGTAATTAATCTCATTGTGATTAATAGCGTTAATGCTCACAGCCCAAGATATTACTGTGGTCGACAATATAACTGGCCCGGTGGCTCGGGCGTACTTTAAAAACCGTCAGGGCCACCCTTCTTTGTGCACCCCTTCCCCCTTCATGTGAAAAGAAGATATTCTTATAAGGTCCATAGAGGAAAGAGTTAAAAGGGTGAAAGAAACGACATCAAAGCCAGTCAAGAGACATCCAGTGAAAAACTGCCATTTTAAAAATCTTTAAAAATCTTTTAAAATGGTTTACTTTATAAGAGAATTTTTATTTATCTATTTATTTATTTTTAAGTTTTAACCTTTTCCTAAGCGTGGCGACATGTTTTGCCAGCCTATATCTTTTTCTTTCATCCAGTTTTTCAACTCCCGCCATTTTCTGGTGGGTGCTGACGGACTGGATGAACTTAAGAATGTCCGGGAAGTAGTCGGCTACTTCCACGAACTTGCCCAAAGTTTCATCTAAAATCTTAGTGTTTTCTTGTGGAAAGTACAGGTCAGACTTTGGGCTACCACTACCTGCCACCGAGGCGGAGTCCAAGTCCATTCTCTCCATCCCTCTCCATGGCACCGGATTGTGTGTTGTTAGCCTTCAGGTTCATCATGTTGTCTCTCTCTCCTTCACTATCCTCACTGTCACTATTAAAACGGATGTATTTTCGGCGTCTGCGCTGGTTGATTTCTTTTTTTTGTTGTTGTTGCTACGTTGTGCATAGGAAGGGGTTTAGCTGCACACACAGACACCGGTGCACTCAATTCAGAACTTACATTTGTTTGTTTTTCCCCGCAACCCCTCTACCTCTGCAGCACACTTCACCAAGAGTACCTTGCTGCAGACAAGATGGCCGACATGGCCTAAAGTCTAAAGTGGAAGTTATTGTGTTTTTTTTTTTTCTTACAAAACTTCATTAAGAATTGTGCAAAACAATACAATTCAACATAGCAACAAAAACTATTGCCGGGGGTTACATACATAAAGATTTTTTTTTTAAAATTAATTATTATTATTTTTTTACAGTTTTCTCTAAAGAAAAATCATTGTGGAGAGCACATAGATTCAGGGTCTTGATGGGTTTTTTGCTATTAGATTTTTCAATAGTTTTAATATCCTGTTTGACTTTATTCTTAAATGTAAGAAAAAAAATATTTTAATTAGTGTACCGACATTTATGAATGTGCTATTTGGCTAAAAGGATAATAAGATTAATTATGTAATATTGTATATTGCAATACACAACATAATCATTTTGGTAAAGGAACGATAGTGAAACACTACATTTTCAAAAAAAAAAAAGCGAAAGTGTGGACACCTGGATAATAATTTGAACAGGTCCCGAAACACAGACGCTCTCTACAAATATGGGAAGAGCCTCCTGTTTTTCTTAAGGAACCTCAGATCTCTTTACATCTGTAGTAAGACGCTGCAGATGTTTTGTGTGTTGGTTGGTACTGGCAAGTGGGTTGTGTTATGCTGTGGTCAACTGGGGAGGAAGGAAAATTGTAGATTCCTGGTGTATTAATCTGCCTCTGCAACAAATATCATTCAAACACTGCACAGACACAGTCAGTCTTCTGTTAATTCTAATTTATTTCTAGAATCCAATAAAACACAATATGCCACTATCATACTGGCAATAACAATTCAACTTGGAGTTCTCCTTTTTGTAAACAACATCTTTACTGAGTTCAATCACAAATCAAAAACAAGGGAAAAGCATGAAACAGAACAGACAAACAAACTGTGGTCTCTTAGGGTTGGGTGGTAGCGGGTGGTGGTGGTTGTGGTGGTTGTGCCTTTTTCTCGTAGACTTTTGATCGATATATAAAAAACAGTTACACAATTCAATCGGACCTTGTGATGCTGTAAAGGCTGCACTCTTTCGTTTTTATGCCTACCAAATGAATAAAATGGACCACCCAATAGTTTCCTTCCATTTCCCAAGCAAGCTAGATTGACCTTCTCACCTCTGGGAGCATCACGTCAAAGACAAACTCCAGGAGTCTTATTTCACCTCTCTAGACCTTTTTTTTTGCGTGTCTGTTGCCTCCTCAATCACCCTCAGGAGCTCAAAGATTTATTTAAAATACACGTACAAAATAAACAAATTCACCTTTTTAAATGTATATCTCTGTGAACACACACACACATGACTGACATCACTACAATTCAGTCATTCAAATTCCTTAGCCTTAGATGTTGTTTGATTGAAACTATTGTTGAATCATGTGGTTTGTGACAACTGGACTTGTAGAGACATTTCAGCAGGCCTTTAGTATATGCAGCCTCTCTAACACCAATGTTAGGTCAGGTTGACCAAAACAGATTGGCGAAGGCGTCAAGCAGCTCAGACAGGGGTTTGTATCTTTGTCCGGCGACACCGAGTCTGGAGCAAATCCAGATATTGTTGGGGGAGGTGTTCAAATTACATATGTATCTGCTCATTGTATGCTCATGTTTATTCATCTCATGCTCATGTTTATTCCGTGGTACAAAAGACTCGTACTCATGATGTTGGGTGAACAACTGTGTCGGACACCCGCTTGTCTCGGATACCCTCGTTCCTCTCGAGAGATTAAACACTTGCTTTTCATCAGTCAGAGTTGAGAGCCGTCCCTTCACTCACAGCGCAGAGGCGCAAAAACGCTCCACGACAGGTGGAAGAAAGCTGGAAGGGTTCTGCAAAATGATACATCCTGTTGTGGTGATGGTGACACAGTTGTGCACTTCAGCCTTTCCCTTTTGTCAATGACCGAAGGCTGCATCGGAAAGAAAGAATATATAAATACAGATGGATAATGGCATGTGGTTCAATCAATCATTTCCTAAACATGGTAATTGGTGTGTCTATTACCTGTATTACTTGCACCGGTAATAGACCTGGATGAAATTGCCATCTCACGTCCCCACACTCAAAACATCTCCGATTCCCTGAGTTTGCGTATACCATGTGTCAAGCATCCTCACGTATTACCCGGAAAGAAATGTCTAAAGTCGGTGTGTCGAGGTACATAAATGCCTGTCTGTGAAGCAATTGCACATGCTGGAGCTTCTCATTTTTACACCCCAAACCAATGTTTTTAAAACCGCTCGCAAACCTGCCCCATGAAATGCTGGCGTGGCCCCACCTGCTCCCCGATCGCAAGTAAAACTTGCTCTAATGGAGAAGCTCGGTGGGGACACGATGCAGATGCCAAAATAAATTGCAGTGCTTATGAACTGAAGGTTCAACCTCACAGGAAACAACTGGAGTCCAACCATTGGCTGATTTGATGGATTAAACACTGAGTTCCGAGTCCAACCCCAGTTTACAGCCTAGAATGAAAAACAAAGTAGAAAATGAGTGCACTCATTAGTGAGAAGATGAGCCTTCATCAATAATGAATCTGCCGTGCGCAATACTTGGAAGGCGGCTACAGAGTAGTTGCAGAAAAGCAGAAGGAGGAAAAGAAGAAGAAGAAGAAGAAGAAGAAGAAGAAGAAGAAGAAGAAAGGGTTGATGAAATAGAATGCAAGGTCTTCATTAAATGGCCTGACTGCAACATGCTCCTGGATCTGCAAGGGGCTGCCGCACAGGGAACCAGCAGCAGCAGGAAAAGGAGGAGGAGGTGGGGGAGAAAGAGCAGGAAGAGGAGGATGAAGAGGAGTAGGACGAGGAGGAGCAGAAGTAGGAGGAGGACATTGGAAAAGCATTATGGTTACTTTTGTGTTTAAAAGTCTCAAAAAGATCTCACTTTTAATGGAATAAAGGAGTTGAATCAGTACTTTAATTTTGACCACAGTATTTTTTTTTTTTTTTTATCTTTGTACAGATGTATCCGCACTTTTACTCTGGTACAGAATGTCGTCACTTTTGCCCCCTCTGGTTCTAAACGACCCTGTATAGCACACAGTCGCTTGTCTGTTGTCCTGGTCCATGAATCAGTGGAGCTGCGCTGAGTGTTGGCCGGTCAGTTGTAATGTTTGGGAATGTGCTCCATTAAGGCCCCGTCAGCTTTACAGCTGTCAGGAAGGACTTTACACTGATAATCTCCTTACAGACGGCGTGCGTGAAAGGAGAGGTGGAGTGCCCGCAGGGGGGTGGGGGGACAATAAGTCAGAGTGATGAGGGCGGCCGACAGATTTAGTGGCAGCTGGGCCCTCATGACAAGGTTAAGACGGCTGATAAACAGGCCGGTGGCTCCACTGGGAAAATATCATCGGAACGTTGGTTTGGGAAAAAAACCCCGTCAGGAACGACGTCACAGTTTGGCCTCGACGTGTGTGAGATGACAATGTTGGTGATGATGATGATGATGATGATGATGATGATGATGATGATGATGATGATAGTGATGATGAGGATGATGGTGATAATAATGATGATGGTAATGATGTTGATGATGATCGTGATGATGGTGGTGGTGGTGATGGTGATGATGATGGTGAAGAAGAAGAAGAAGATGATGATGATGATGATGATGATGATGATGATGGTGATAATAATGATGATGGTAATGATGTTGATGATGATCGTGATGATGGTGGTGATGGTGATGATGATGGTGAAGAAGAAGATGATGATGATGATGATGATGATGATGATGTTGATGATGATGATGGTAAAGAAGAAGAAGGAGAAGAAGAAGAAGAAGATGATGATGATGATGAAGAAGAAGATGATGATGATGATGTTGATGATGATGGTAAAGAAGAAGAAGGAGAAGAAGAAGATGATGATGATGATGATGATGATGATGATGATGATGTTTCCTTTAGTTCAGTCTTGTGTTACTGGGAAGGATTCTCTCCACTGGTGACTTTGGTTCGGATTATGCTGCACCCTTTCATCCCTCCGCCTTTGTGTTTGTCTGTAGAAGAAAAGGCTCTGGAGGAGCCTCTCATCCTCGTCCTCTCATCCCTCCTTGTCCTCACGTTTCCCTCTGACTCATCCTTCATTTAACACCGTGCCGGTGTGAGATCTTTATTCTCTTGGACTGTTTGTTCTGTCTGTGATCAGACTGTTGATCAGCTCCAGCAGTCCACTTAAGCATTTAAATCAGCTTTGATTCCGATCTCGTCTCAAGGTCACGTCTTCATCTTATTATCGGGTCTTCATTCATTTTCCACGTGTCTAGAAAAAAAACATTTTTTTTTTTCTTTTAGCCCTCCGTTGATAGCCTGCTGTCAAAATTGATGCTTTGCTGGACCAAATACATGGCATCAAAGGAGTGTTCTCAAAGGTGTGGAGCTAACACCTGGCTAGGGGGTGTAGTCACTAACCGAGAAGAGGTATGTTACAGCGGCCCTTTGTGACATCACGAGTGAAAGATGGTGATTTTGCTGAACATTTTGCTGAAAGTGGCAACCTCAACATTGATTCACACACACACACACACACACACACACACACACACACACACACACACACACACACAATGAGGTAGTAATTGAAGTATTTATCTTCAGCTCTGAGGGGAGTGGGTGAGGGCGGTATCCCAAAATCTTCCCCCTCCCTCCCACCCATCCCCCATACTCACCCGTTTCCACCAGTCAGCGCAATAATGAACACAATCGCCGCAGCAGCCTCAAACTCAATAATCCTGTTTCGGGTGCGAAACTTTATTTTTGTGCTTCAGTGGGAAAAAAGTGAAGAGTCTCCAAAGTCAGATGCGACGCGGCTGCCTGGGCCTGACAGGCAGTGGCAACAGCAACAGAATGAGCTCCCTGGAGAACGCTGCAGCGCCCGCAGCTCCACCACCATGACTTTGACATCAGAGCAGCGTGTTAAAAAAGATGGAGTGTCTCTGTCCACAGGGGATCAGAGGCTGCAGAGACTGCGCTGCTCTCACAAAACCTTCTGGGATATATATTCTGAACCCTGAGAAACACCATGATCCGCCTGTTATCAGCTGTAAACACTGCAGCATTGGAGCAAACTTTAAAAAAAGAACTGCAACAAAAAAAAAAAAAAATCCCAAAATAAATAAACCTCCACCACTGCAGTGTCTTTACAGGATCAGGATCAAGTGCAAACATGATGCATTGCCACATTTTATCTTCAGTTTCCTAAAGGCCAGGGCTAAGACTAGGACCACCAGGACCAGGGCCAGGACCCTAGGACCAGGAGTATTATGTCCAGTGGTCTTGGTTCTGGTCCTGGTTGTCCTGGTTGTAGTGATTAGACTATTGATCAGCCCCAGGAGTAGTCTTAAAACTAATGTTGCTTGAGGTCTCAATACACTTACAGTCCTCATACATGTTTTCAAATATTGCCGTGGCTAACTATTCTCTCGTCGTCCACCAGGGGGCCAAGTCGAGCCCGTCTCACTCCCGTTGCCGACCGGACGAGAGGGGTCTGGCTGCAGACCGGTGTTCCATCGCAGCCGCATTAGGCTGAACAAACCTCCAACATTTTCTCTGTTCGTTCCACTCCGACCGGTTGTGGTCCTTGGTGCTTCGGTAGTCGCTCGGTATTTTTTATTTTATATTTTTTAATTTCCCTGACACCGAAAAAACATTTTCTTGGAACAGCACACTGCGGCATCACTTCCGGGGCAGAGCGGGGGAGGGCGGAACCAGTCCGAGAGTGTGCCTGAGCTTGGCCGTGAAAGGAGATCCGGCACACAATGACGTCATTCCGTGCCCAGTGTTGAAAAAATCTCCGCGAACAGAGCGTTTAGAACCATGGCCAACAATTTGCAGGGCTCAAAGTCCAAATGCATGAACGTCATTATTTGACGAGATCGTTTGACGATAGGGTTCAACATTGTAACAGTTTTAAAGCTCAGAAAAGTGGAAAAGCATCATAGGTGCCCTTTAAGTCAACTTCGAGTTCGGAAAAATCCCCGAACACTGCGTGGAGATGCTCGGTGAATTTCTAAATTACCTGCCTTGAAAGTCCCGGATGGCAGCTGGACCGGGGACTCGCGGTGTGCGCATTTCAGTTTTTAATAAGTGAAAATGTGAAAATCCACACGATTGACTACAGTATATAAGACGAAAGACTCCCGCTCGGAAACTCTTACACTCTTGAGGTTTATCTATAGATAATGTGCCTGTGATGGTCTCAGGTAAACACATTTCAAGCGTGTCACTGCAGCTGCAAGGTTTCTGCCTAATGTAGCTTCTATGTGATTTTTTTTCTCGAAAAACACACGGTCAGAAATGGAGCGACTATTCCGCCTGGCAATTGAGCGTTCTTTACCGGGCATTATGCAGTCGCTAGTCCCACCACAACCACCAAATGTGGACCCAGATCAGCCAGGTCTGCCAGTCCCACCGCCAATGAGGTTTTTTGTTCTGCCCATGGATCAGCGGGATTTTCCTCTGTCTTCAGAAGTTTGACATTGTCTAATCATCAGAAAAACAAATCTGTATTAATAAGAAGACATAGTTAATATTTCTGAGCTATTTATCTTTATGAATGTGTTTTTATTACCTGGCCTTTGTTTCCGGCTGGTATAAAATTCTTCTTCCTTCCATCTTTGTCTTGCCGAGGTGCTAGTTAGTTTTTCACCCCATAGCTCCAAAATATCACTAGTGCATTGAAAGTGATCCTGTTTGCTGCAATATACTTCTTTTGACCTGCTTCACTGGCTTTTTGGTCCAGGGCAGTGGCCGGGTGAGGTGTGAAGCTCATCTGTTCCGCTTCAACGTGAATCTTAATGTCCAAATTGAGTACTGCTGGAATCGTAGGATTTTAACTAATTGTATCATTTCAGCATTGCAAATACCAATCAATGTTTGTAATGATGTGATGATTAAGTTAATTGGAGTGAAAATTCCCAAATCGTAAACTATTCTGTAAAGTTTACATAGCTGACTTATTACAACACTTTCCAAGTTTGGCGACCTTCTCGATTTTCTCTCTTCCCATTGTCATGCAAAACAAATTTAAAACTCATGATTTATTACATATATATGCTTGTATGTGATTCATGGTGCAGAGAATGTCCCTGTGATGATTTCAGTTAAACACAGTTCAAGTGTATAAGTGCAGCTGCAAGTTATCTGCCTAATGTAGCTTGCATGTGCTTTTTTTTCCTTAAAAAAACACACTGACCACGTGAGAAATCATCTGTCGTACATTGTTCAGAGAATTCGTGGCAGCGCAGCCTCGTTGCCGTCGCCGCCATCGCCAGCAAGGCGAGCAAAGCGGCCAACGCCGCAGAAGATTAAGGTGTGTGTGTGTGTGTGTGTGTGTGTGTGTGTTATTTTTTTCTCATGTCTCATCTCAACAGGAGTCCTCTGGCGCCCCCCAGGTGAGGCACGCTTCACACTTTGAACACCGCTCTTATATACTGTGTCGTCCAAAGTTTTGTGAGAATTCATTTGTATTGTATGTCACTGCTGCTGACACCTTTCTTCTGTTGTTTTATTCATTTCAAATCATCAAGATTTCTTAAGGTTAACTGGAAGAGGGGGCCAGTCGGTGGCAGGCCAGTTGCCAGAATTATTTTCATTTTTGTGCATTTTATTTTTCAATTACATAAATGGGTGCTTGTTTATATGTATATATACTGTATATATGTATGTATATATATGTCTATGTGTGTCTGTGTGTTGTGTGTGTACTGTATAGTCAGTAGTGTGTGAGGGGAAGGAGGGGGGCGGGGAGTTGGCAGGGTGGGCGAGGTAAGGCAGATTTATTTATATAGTGGATTTCATACACGAGGCAACTCAATGTGCTTTAAATGATTAAAAGTTCAACATTTTAAAAGCATTTTCATAAAAACAGACTATTAGAAGTGCAGAGAAAACACAAGCTTAACATGCATAGAGCAGTAATAAAGGAGAATAGAATGCCATAATAGATGATCCTCGACAGGAGAATTGGCTCCAGCGAAGAAGCAGCAGCAGCTGACCTGTAGTTTTCTTCTATACGCTGTAGAATAATTATTCCCACATTGTAGACCACATTTGTCAAACTCAAGTCCCGAGGGTGTTAATCATCTTCGGCCATGATTTGGCGTGATGCTATTTAATAGTTAGTATTACAGTTGGCCCGCCGGTATATTGAAACCAAAACCGCATATTGGATAAATTTGAAAATGACGCCCTTTCCCGCTTTTTGCAAACGCCAAAAACTTTTGGAAATGCTGATGTCACAGCTCTAAACCCCTCCCCCTCCCTGCAACCCGAGTGGCGGTGAGGTGCGGACGACCACTCATAACAACAACCATGTCGGGTAACGGACTTGTTTCTGCTTCTCATGATCAGCCTACAGTCTTCCCATTAACCTCCACTACAACAAATTGCAAACAATAACACACGGTGCTCGTGGATTGTGTGCAAAGTGAAAATAATGAAACCTCCTGTTTTACTTTGTTCTTGATTTTCTTTTTGGGTCAGCGGACTGGAGTATTGAGGGTAGAAACCTAAATGACAAAAATGTTGGCAAACTGTGGCTCGGAATCTTAACATGGACCTTTTAAGGCTTTGTGTTCTAAAGTAACTCGAAGAAGAAGTTCAACTCTGTTGTTTATCCACAGCGATTCCCGAGCGATCTTCCTTTCCGTTCTCAGTGGTACTAATATTGTTAGCAAGCTGCTACTTCTAAACCCGGTGTGCTTCAGGTCTTCTTCTTCTTCTTCTTCTTCTTCTTCTTCTTCTTCCGCATTCAAATCAAATCAAACTTTTGCATGCATGAAAAGAATGCAACCCAAATTGCTTCACAGATTAAGACAAAAGTAAAATATCAAAACATGCAGCAAAATGAACAAATAAAAGCTCATCCCTCCCTCCCCCTCAAATGGACCCGCCCCTCCACACAAACACATACATACACAAGATGAGGCACCAAGTATTTGGCTCAGACAAGTGAGCATCATACCGCAGCAGACTGACCCATTTTCAGTTTTTAATTTGGTTCCATTTTTGAATTTCTTGTTACCACAGACCATTTTCTTTTTCTTTTATGGAAATTGGTTTTTGGTTGTTTGCCTGTAGATATCTTCTCAGTTGAATGGACAGTGGAAAGGTCGCAGAGATAGAGCAATAAGAAATGCAAGCAACTGATTTTATAAAAGCAGTGATTGGTGAGGATCACAAAGCAGCAAACTGACTTCAATGCAGCTTTAATGCAGTTTCATTTTTGCACTTTTTTCCCTTGCTATTGAAAGGACAGATTTGATTTTTGTTTGAAGAAAATATTTCTTTGCTGTTGTTTGCCTGTTAAAAATGTTTACACTTGAATTTATTGTTAGAGCCATAAGAAAATATCGCAACTGATTTTATTTATTTAGTTAGCTTAATGATTCATATTTAGGCAATGCCATATAGCAATTTCTTTTTTAATTTGACCCGTGTATTTGCTGTGTATTTGAGATTGACATCCCTGCCAAAAGGCGAGGCGTGGATGTGGATTCCTAAAATGAAAAAAAAAAAAAAAAAAGTTTTGTTGCAGCTTCAAATATCATAGTCTTACTCTATCTTATTATTACACTGTGTTTTGTTATGCTTCACATACTAAGCTGAATGGAAAATAATAAGTAACCTCAATAAGAGGTACAGAAATAATGAAATAAATAATGGAAGTTTTGAGCGATCGTTACAATGTTTGTTTGCCATGTCTGTTTTGTATTTCACATTGGTGTTTACTCTGATCCAGGATGAGTGCTCCAGCATGTCTACTTTATGTCTGTTTACATTTCACGTTGACATTGTTTGAACGGTGGTTATGGGGATTATGACTTATGAGAGTGTGAGGTTTTTTGTTTTATACACATCACATCCTTTGCAAAAATGTTCAGCCATGCTAGCAAAAATACTGTTGTCAACACTTCCATTTATTTTGTATGTATGTATTTGTAGTTTTCTGTCACACTGAGCAGAATAATCTTAACACTACAAGTGCTACCTTACCTTGTCGGTGGACATGTTTCCAAAAGATGCTTCCAAAAGACGCTTTCAACAAATGTAAATCGTGTAGGCCTGGTGAGTTTCCCCTTTACGGATCTCCCGCAGCCAAAGGTTGTTGCAGCCAGACGTGACTCTGCAGGGACGTGTGCCTCTGCATGCATAAACAATGCTGCTGCTCCATCTCCGCAGTGACTCTCCAAACGCCAGAACTTTCTGTCAGGTGCTTTATCAGCAAACATTCTTCTCTTCACAGCATTTGCCAAGCCCGATAATTTCTCCATCACACACGCCTCCCAGATAGAATAAAAGAGCCCAGACCGTGCATCGCTGAAATTAATCAGCCGTATTTCATTTTATATGGATAAAAACTAATACAATCATGTCTGCCTAAAGTCACCTTGGTTCTGCTTTTATTCTTGTTTGTTTGAAAGAAACACCCAGAGGAGTTTTTGTTTTTTTCATCGTCAAGGTGAGTTAGCAGATTATTCCGCCTAGTGATGAAAAACATGCAAAGTGCTGTTCAAAATCTCATTTTGACAAAGTCCCAATTGTTTGCCTTCGGCAACTTTTTCCCACTTAAAGTTGTTAATTCACATCATTACTGCAGAAAAATGTCCTTAACCGTCAACATTTCCATGAATTTTCCTGTTAAAGAGGTTAAAAAAAAAGATTTTTATTGTGTGTGCAGGATATTATATCACTGCAGAGCTAGTGATTAAGATTTTAAGATAAGTAAAATTAAAGCGCAGTGATATTTTTTCTCTCTCTGTGTGTATTAAAAGGAAAAGAGAAAAAAAGAAGCTGGAGGAGTGTGGTTTTATCATGTCGTCGACGGGTTCCCGTGTGAAACAGCCCCACAGTTGTGGCTCCACTGCTCAAGTCACACAAAGTCCGCTGAGAAGATAAATGCTGTGAGCTGCGAGCTGTGAGCTGCTTAGCACAGAACGTCAGTTTTTTTCTCCGCTTGAGCGGCCGGATTCCATTATCGCAGCTATTTCCAGTGCCGTGATTGGATGGATGCACTGGTGGACCCGCTCCTCCGGCCCTATCGCAGCTCACTCAGATAGTCCGCCGCTGCCGCTGCTGAGCGCCATCACTGCCGTTAAGACCCGTAAAAATTGTGAAATGGACGATTGAGGGAGTGATGTGAGGATGGAGATGCCGTCAATCATCGATGAGCAAAGACTCTGAGTGACAGCGTGGTTATGGCGAAAAAAGGATGAAGGATGGAGGATGAAAGACTTCATGGACTTCGTGACATTGTGCCAGACTTAATAATTCATATATAATAATTCACCTCATACTGCCGACGTATGTCTATGTTCACTGTTCACTGGTTCTGTCTGATTGGGTGGAAGCAGAAACCAGTGTATACACTTCTGGATTTGGACGTCTGTCCCTCTGAATGAAGGGATCCGGTGGAGGGAGGAGGGCCACCACTGGGTGGAGGGATCAGGCCATCCCACCTAGACTGGGAGCACCGTGTGTGGACACCAGGGGGAGCTGGTGAGGAGCAGAGCATCCTGACCCTGACACCTGGGATAGATGGATGGATGGTTGAAGGATAATAAATAATGGATGGATGGATGCTGGACAATGAATGTGTGATGGGTAATTAATGGGTGATGAAGGATGGCTGGATGAATGATTGAGGGATGATGGATGAATGGATGATTAATTGGTTCAGTGATGATGGATGAATGGATGATGGATGGATTGATGATGATGGATGGACTGATGGATGATAGATGGATGCTGATGAATAGATAATTGATGTATCATTGATAGATGATGATAGATGGATGATATTGGATAGATGGATGATGAATGAAAAATAGATCGATTATTAATGTTTTGACAATGATAATGATGGATGAATGATGCTAAATCGATGACGGATGATTGATGGAGTTGAAGAGCTTCCCGTCAGACCTGGTAAGGAGGTAGATGCCTTCCATGGACTGGCCAAAAGTCTGCTTGAGGAGTACAGCAAAGAAAATGGCAAATATGGTGGGGGCGAGTACACACCCTTGCTTTACTCCGCTGTGGATGTCAAAAGCCCTTTAAAAGTGGAGAGGGAAGGAACACATTTCGGGGTGGGAGGAAGAGGGTTCCACAGTCTTGGGGCGACTACCCTGAAAGCACAATCACCCTTGGTCTTCAAATCGGTCCTCAGGGAGCGGGTGGAGTGGTGACGCGTGATGAGGTCACAGATGTAAGCTAGAGCATGACTATTATATAAGGCCTTGTAAGTGGTTAGCAGGATCTCATAATAGATCCTGAACTGAACTGGAAGCCAGTGCAGGGAGGAAAGGATGGGGGTGATGTGGCAAAACTTCTTAGACCTTGTGAGCAACCGGCCGGTGACAGTGTTCTGAACCAACTGGAGACAAAGGACAGAGGCTTTACTGAGACAGGAGAAGAGAGAATTGCAGTAATCAAGCTGGATGAAATGAAAGCTTGAACAGCCATTTTAAGCTCAGCATGAGACACAATACCCTGTCATTTGGCAATATTGCAAAGGTGGAAAAAGCAATTGCGGGTCAATGAAGAAACATGGCTGTCTAAGCTCATGGCCTGATCAAAAAGCAACCCAATGTTTCTGAGAAAGGGGTCCCATAAGAAGTTTTACCTGAGTTGCTATGGCGTCTGAGGCAACAATCAGAATCTCTGTCTTAGCCGCATTGAGCTGGAGGAAATTGCTCGCCATGCAGCTCTCAACAGCAGACAGACAGTTAAGAGGGGTGTGTGGAGGTTTGCAAATACGGAGACGAGCAGTTGCGAGTGGGAGACATAAGCGTTTATTGGCACCACACATACAGTCTTTTGAATCTCCCTCCACCCTGTGTACACACCCCCATCCCTCGACGTCACTTCCCCTCGGCTGGTGTGAGACCATGCCCCCTAGTGTTCACCACAGGTGTTTATTTTCTGCATGTTCTGGGGTGTAAAAGAGACATAGAGCTGAATGTTGTCCTCGTAACAGTGGTAGGACACGCCCTTAAAACTCCATCCTCTCCACCCCTTTAAGAGGACGACAGAGACCCCAGAAAGGTGTGTGTACTGTGCGCAGGGCTGTGGGGATATTTAGAGAGACTCTAGGTAACTGTCTCTTTCTTGGCGTGAGTTCAGGATAAAGCCAACGTGCTTCTGACTCCTCGGGTGCTGCATTTCTGGATGTTTTTGCGCCTGCATAACATTAGCGAAAAAACCTTTGTGGATACGATGCAAGGTGATGGAGATTATGGCCGTAAAGTCGCCGCAAAAAGCGTTGCAATTTACCATTGCGCTCCATTCTTTGTGCATCTGGCCCCTTGTCTTACGGTCTGGTTTCTTGGCAACAATACATCCGTCTTAACACACAGGTAAATGTCTGTTTGAGTGCGTGTGTGTTCCTGCCATACGGTGACATGTGTATTAGTCATTTTTCACCTCCACTACACGGGAGAGAGTCTACCGTGCTGTCGTCGCACAGGATTTATGGACGTCTCACACCAGTCAGACAGCAGATTGGAGAGTGATTCATTTACTACAGGGGCAGATGACACACACACACACACGCACGCCCACGCATGCATGCACACACAGACCTTGGGCAGACGGAGCGGCTGCAAGGATGTGGAGATTCGGAAGCTCGGCACGTCGACTTGAATCCTTCTTCTCCTCCAGAACAAACAACTGAAATATTTGGAGCGAGACAAATTTTAACGACCTCCCTAAGTCAAAATCCATCTGTGGCGGGAGGGGGAACAACTTGAAGATGTGTTGAAGGAATGGATTTGAGAAAAGTGAAAACTTTTTGATTCTGGTTCTTGGTTGTGGCCTCTGCTGAGAATCAGGACCTGAAACCTGGAGAAAAAACTTAGTCAACCAGAATAAGCAGGTACAAGTACTTCATCACTTCAGAATCAGAATCAGCTTTATTGACCAGGTTTGTGCATGCCAAACAAGGAATTTGACTCCGTTTTTTCTCTATCCCATTACTTAGGTTAAAAAACAAGTAAAAGTAAGGGTAAACAAGTAAACAATGTGCAACCGGAAGTATAAATAAACTATAAACTATGAACAGTGTGCAACTCGTGGAGGAGTAAAATAAGGCTCTATATACAAGTCTACATAGAAAAATATAAATAAAACACACACACACACACACACGTATATATATATATGTATTAAGGGTGTCAAAGTTAACGCGTTAATAACACAACGGCTCTTTATCGCCGACAATTTTTTTATTGCGCGATTAACGCACACGGTGCTTTGTGAACCTTTGGCCGCTCGTGGAAACGGGAAATGAATTGACTCACAGCACACAGTCACACGCTTGCAGCCGGCTTGTAAATACAACAAAAAAAGAAAAAGACACTGAGCGTAGATGAGACGAACAGGCGCGTGGCTCCCCTCGCGGATCGCGCCATGCATTTAACGTCAGATAGCCGCGAAGCGCTGCTAATCAATGTGGTGGTTCACACTAGACACGAACAGGCGCGCGGCTCGCGCCATGCAGTTGTCGGAGGAACAAAGGAAAAACACTCTCAAGCACAAATACATGCTGTGGTTTTTGGCCCAGTTAAAATGTTATTCAAGTGTTCCACATTAAAAAATACAAATGTGCATCTGTACATACACTTTACGAAAAAAAAAAAAAAAAAAATGTTCACCTAGACAGGCCAAAAAAACAAACAAAAAACCACACACCGGTGGCTGTAAAACGCCGTCAAATTCTTTCGATCGGCTATTTGGGATCAACGAGGCACTTCTGCAGAAAGTGACTCATCAGGGCGTAGTTGTGACGGAGGGACGCTCCTCTGAGACCGTGGTCTTTGTCGGTGTACCACATCACCTCAAAGTCCACTTGCTCGTCCACCAGAGATCCCAGAAACTTGAAGGTGTCCGTGGTGGGAACAGCATTGTTGAGGATGGTGAGGGGGGTAAATGGCGATGGGTCTCTCCTGAAGTCCACTGTCATCTCCACAGTCTTGAGCAGATTCAGCTCCAGGTGGTTCTGACTGCACCAGTAAACCAGCTGCTCAACCTCCTGTCTGTATGCAGACTCGTCACTATCCTGGATCAAGCCGATGACGGTGGTGTCCTCCGCATACTTCAGGAGCTTCACTGAAGAGTCCCCTGAGGTGCAGTCATTTGTGTAGAGGGAGAATAGCAGTGGGGAGAGGACACAGCCTTGGGGGGCACCAGTGTTGGTAGTGCGAGTGTCAGATGTGATGCTCCCCAGCCTCACCTGCTGCCTCCTGTTGGTCAGGAAGCTGGTGATCCACTGACAGGTTTCTGTACTTGAGTATTTCTCTTTCTGATGACTTTTTGCTTTGAGTCACTACATTTGTACTCAACATATGTACTTTCTATTCCTAACACTGGAAAAACACGCTTGTTACCTCTGTGTTTAAAAGTCTTTCAAAACCCAAATCAAAGTCATTGACTGATAATTGATTCTAGTTGTTGCTTGAAGTGGAGCTATTTGAACTCTCCTGTTGTGTTCTTGAATATAACAGTGGACGATATTTTAGAGACAGGAGACTATTTTGGAGGACCTCGGCTTTCAGGTCAAAGGTCATTACATTTTCAGCCCAGAGAAAAATAAATATGTAGAAAATATCATTGGTTCTTGTTATCAACTGTGTCAACATCCCATAATGTCTCACTTGTCAGAACTATTACTGATAACAGTTTGGTTGAGCTGCAGTTGGAAAAAAAGGTTGATTAATGAGTGATGAAGGATGGATGGATGAATGATTGATGGATGAATGGATGATTGATTGGTTGAGTGCTGGGTGATGGAAGGATGATGGATGGATTGATGATGAATTAATGTGTGATGATGATGATGGATGGACTGATTGATGATAGATAGATGATGATGAATAGATAATTGATGCATTATTGATAGATGATAGATGGATGATATTGGATGATGGATGATTGATGATAGATGGATGATGAATGATAAATAGATGGATTATTGACAGTTGGATGATGATGATGGATGAATGATGCTGTATGGGCTGGGAATATAGGACTTGTTTTGGGAGGCGGGAGTCAAACATGCGGATCACATGGCCATTCCATCGAAGTTGGTGCTGGGTGATGATGGCAGTGATTGTGGGGATGTTGGCCTCCTCTAGAATGTTGGTGTTGGTGCATTTATCCAGGTGATATTGAGGATTTTCCTGAGGCATCTTTGATGGCATGCCTCTAGGGCCTTCAGGTGCCTACTGTATGTGGACCAGCATTCTGACCCATATATTGGGTGAGTAGCACAACTGCTTTGTAAACCAGAGACTTTGTCCTGACTTGGAGATCCCTTTATCTCAGTTTTGAGAAAGCCCCATTGGCAGAGCTGAGGTGGTGGAGTACTTCTTCATCAATAGTTGCCTTGGAAGACAGGAGGCTCCCGAGGTAAGTGAAATGGCCCACGTTTTCAAGTCTGGTTTTGTCAATGTGGATATTTGGAGGTGAAGCAGGGGAAGTGTTGTTGAGAGGAGGCTGGTAGAGGATGTGAGTTTTTTTTTTTTTTTATTGTTGAGGGCCAAACCAAGCTGCTTGTATGCTTTGGCAAAGGCATCCAGAAGCAGCTGAACGTCCTCTTCTGAGTGGGCCACGAGGACATTGTCATCGGCATACTGCAGCTCGGTGATGGATGTGGTGGTGGTTCTGCCCTTAGGCCTGAATCTGTTGATGTTGAAGAGTTGACCGTCAAACCTGTACGTGATTCTGACACCTTCGGGCCGATCTTTTCCTGTAAGATGTATGATGGCAGAGATGAATATGGAGAAGAGGGTGGGAGCGATTACACAACCTTGCTTTACTCCAGTGTGAACCCCGAAGGGTTCTGTTTCAATTCCACCACCACTGACAACTGTGGCCGACATCATGGAGCAGTCTCAGTACCTGGATGTATTTGTTTGGGCTGCCAATCTTTGCCAGAACCAGCCAGAGAGCTTGACGGTTCACGGAATCAAAGGCTTTAGTGAGGTCTATGAAAGCCATGTAAAGTGACTGATTTTGTTCCCGGCATTTTTTTTGCAGTTGGCGAGCGATGAAGATCATGTCCATTGTACCTCTTTTTGGACGGAAGCAACTCTGAGATTCAGGGAGGATGTTTTCCGACAAGGGGAGGAGCCTGTTTGCCAAGATCCGGGCGAGTGCTTTCCCAGTGGTGGACAGAAGGGAAATACCACGGTAGTTTCCGCAATCTGCCTTATCTCCTATTTTATAGGTAGAGACTACAAGGGCATCCCTGAGCTGTGCTGGAATTTCCTCCTTTTCCCACACTCTGAGGAGCAGGGCATGGATATGCCTGAGGAGATCAGGTCCTTCAGGATCTCTGCTGGGATGCCGTCAGGTCCAGCAGCTGTGTTGTTATGTCATGTTCCTTATTGCATCCTGCACCTCTTTTAGGCTGGGAGGTGCTCCCATGTCCTCCTTGATGGGCTGTTGAGGCAGTTGGTCTGCCAGAGGGCTTCCATATCAGAGTTGGTGTCCCGATTCATCAGTTCCTCATAATGCTCCTTCCAACTGGCTGCAATCAGTTCATTGTCTTTTAGCAGCATCCTTGTCTTTTAATCCATCCTTGGAGCGAAGTGGAGCTAGGCAACGTTGGCTAGGGCCGGTCTTTGGTGCGGACGACTATGTAGTCAATGAGGTGCCAGAGCTTGGAGCAAGGATGCATCCAGGATGTTTTGAGTTTATTCTTCTGGCGGAATATTGTGTTGGTGATGATCAAATTGTGTTCTACACACTTTGACAGGAGAAGAACAACCGTTGGAGTTGGTGTTGCCAACTCCTTCCTTCCCAATCGTGCCTCTTCATAGATCATGATTTCGACCAACCCTGGCATTGAAGTCTCCAAGCAGGATAAGCTTGGCCTCCTTGGGAATTTGGGTTAGGTTTAGGTTATCCAGGTCAATAATATGTTATAAGAGCATACATATTTATATCCGTACACTTTTGGCCGCCTGCAAGGCTCAGGCGAATGGTCATAAGTCGTTCGCTGATGACCACAGGCAGTTCGAAGAGGTGGGTGATGAGGGAGTTCTTGACAGCAAAACCCATGCGGTGGATTCTGGGCTCATCAGCTGGCTTTCCTTTCCAGAAGAAAGTGTATCTCCCCTTCTCTTCCTTCAGCTGACCTTCGTCTGCCAGACGGGTTTCGGAGAGTGCAGCAATGTCGACCCGAAATCTCCTTAGCTACCCTGGCGATGATGGCGGTTCGCCTTTCGGGTCGATCACTGTTTTTATTGTCCATGAGGGTCCGTATATTCCAAGATCCAAAATATAATTGCTTCTCCTGACCGCGTAGTGGTGACCCCTCTGGGTGCGGTATCCCAGACAGGAGTGTTTGAGGCAGGCTATGTTTAGGGCACATTTTCCCAGCCGTTGTGGAGCTTCTAGCTGCTGCCATCTTCCGCCTGGTCCGCTGTTGAGGTCTTCACTATTTGCCCATAGCTGGGGCTATTTACCCATAGCTGGGTCAGAGATTGACGGGCAGCGATCGGCTTGCGTGCCACATCTCTGGGGCTCCCCACACACACACAAAAAAAATACATTTTTATTTTTACTTGAGTAAAGGAGTTGAAGCAGTACTTTTACTTTGACCAGAGTAATTTTTTTGACACAAGTATCTGTACTTTCACACAGTACAGAATGTGAATACTTTTGCCACCGTTGCCATCAGCTCTCAGCTTCAGTCCCTGTGCGGCTGGATGAGGGGCTCTGGTTCTGGATGAAAGGATTGGTGTCTGGAAAGCTTCTACCGCTACGGATCCTCCTCCTCCCACTGGGAAACATTAGCCACCAAGTGGCGCTCCAGCACTAATCTACACAATCTTATTAGCCTTCTAATTGTGGTCATTAGAGACTCTTAGAGGCTGCAGCGCTGTGTGTCTCCTCCTCAGGAGGGCTGGTGCTACTTAGCAATCAGACTGCCGACACCACCTGCTGCTGCAGTCTACAAGTCTTTCACCTGCACAACCTTTGTCCAAGACACTGACGATGATGATGATGATGTTGATGAAGAGGACAATGATGATGATGATGAAGACAGTAATTGTGATGATGATGATGATGATGATGATGATGATGAAGACAGTAATTGTGATGATGAAGATGATGATGTTGAAGACATCGATAAAGACATTGATGTTGATGATGATGAAGACACTGATGATGGTGATGACAATGAAGTCACAGATGATGACGACGACGACAAGGATGAAGACCCTGACACCCTTCTGCTGCCTCTGGATGAAACTCACATCACGCCCCTGTTTTGTTTTTTTCCTTCCAAACTGCTGATCAGGAACAACATGGAGTGTTTGGATGGTAAATGTTCCCTGTGGGATGAGTTGAATCTGAAATCCATTGCAGCTAATTAGTGAGAGAACAGAGCTCTGCGCTTTCCCATAATCCTCAGCGGTAATGACCACAGTCTACCTGTCAATGCAGGGCCTTTCTGAGCCACACCTCTAATCGACGGGGGTCTTCCACCTCAGCCAGCAGTTTGCTTGAAGCTCGTCGCTGTGAGAAGGTCTTCCTCCAGTCTAACCATTTTAACCAGTGGTTCTACTGACCTGTCACATTTTGCAACATGTAGTAAATTTACATTGTTCCATCTGTGAAATCTGCTACAACAAACTAACAATTATTTGAATAATCTTTGAAGGAGTCAATTTTTTTTTCCGGCGAGGTGTCGTGCAGTGTGTAAAATTTGAATTTTATTTTTGTATTGGTAAAAGCTTAACATACTGCCCATAAATACATGAATAAAAGTGTATACTGGCACTTTGCACTTGACATTTTGCAATTATACATTTTACTTTTTAAACCTCTGTATCACTGGCATTGTCATTGTTTCACCTTAAATCTATATCTTTATCTTCATTTTCTTTTACTTCTTTATTTTAATTATTCTTTTTACTCTCAATGCACTTTTTATGAACTGATTGCTGATGACTGATTGTCCAGCTGAGAAACTGAATTTCCTTTGGGATAAATTAAGCACTTTACCTTACATGCATATTTTTGCACTGTGGGCAGAAGTTGGAGGACCAGGAGAGAGCCCTATCTATCTATCTATCTATCTATCTATCTATCTATCTATTGGTTTTGACTGTCCGTGATGTAGCTCTACGCAAAGCAAGACCCAATGCGCCAGACCAGGGAGCGCCATTTGAGGTGTGGAGCTGTAACGTAATGGAGCAGTCAGAGGAAGTAGAAAACAGCAGTCCTTGGACAGAGGAGGTGACATGTCTTCAGACTGTGTGGGAAAGGCGGTGAAAAACGACGAATAGGTTTGCTAGCTTGGCAACAGCCGTTTATTGTGAGCAGGCACGCGGACTCAACACTACTCGATTTCTTCTCTTCACCAGCAAAAACCCGTAACTAGTTTAACAAATAATCATTGCGCCCTCCACAGGTAATATATACGGTATAAGACCTTGAACAGCAGGGTGCTGTCTAACGTCATTTGATCTTCATGACTTTGATGTGCTTTTTCTCTTCAACACCACAGGAGGAAACTCATTGTCTCATCAGTCTGTGGGGAAATAGCTCCATTCGAGCGAAGCTCGAGGGCAAGTATTGCAACGATCGCAACAAGTCCTGCTGTCGCAATTATATGACGTCACACACTAAATGCGCTGGACGAAATATTGGATTTGAGAAGGATTCTGATTGGAATCAGATTAGCCTACAGTCTGAATGCAGCCTTAGCTGCCATTTTGCACGACCATTTTTTTTTAAAGGAAGCCCTCCTGACAGTACACTGAATACCAAAACCGCTGAAGCGCAAATGCGGGCTTCCTAAAACATTTCACAGACTGGACCTTTGTTTGATGATTCGGGTAACCATAAACAATGAAAAAAAAATACGGGCTTAAATATGTGCCACCAGCAGGCGAGCCATGCCAATATGCACCTGTCAGTCACATATCTGTCATCTACCAATACATGAAGAACATTCATTACAACTCCTTCCAACTCTGTTCGTTCACATCGTTCCGACAGACTTACAAGGAAACGTTCAAAAAAAACAAAACAACATGGCATGTGTTCACTTGGACCACAGATGCGAGTAAACAAAGGTAGCCAGTTAACATAGTAGCGAGTTGAACCGGAACGCCGGTCCATCAACGTAAGTGTACAAAAGTAAGTGCTGATTGGCCCGAAGAGGTGTCCTGTGTATCTGAGCTCGATTGCTCTTCCCCTTCATCCTCCAAGCACCCGGATGTCTGTCACAGTAAATTGAAACTGAATTTTGAGAAGCAAATTTGAATTTTGAGAACTGAACTTCAATTGTGAGAACTAAATGTGAAGATATCTAGACAGTTGGATTTTCAGTGACAATCAATTTTTTTTTATTGAATTTCAATTTCAAATTTTAACTATTCAAATACAGTTTTTCAATGCAGTGATTCAAATTTAACAATACAATTTCAAATTATGTGATTCAAATTCAAAATTTTAATTCAATTATTCGCATTTAGCTATTCAAATTCAAATATAAATGATTCAAATTCAGTTTCTGGCGGCACATATTTCAGCCCATAAAAAAACAACAACATTAATTTCCACCCTTTTATTTTAAAGATTACAGTGCAAATTCACAGTGCATAACATCATCTCCATAATTTAGTCATTTGAAAATAAATAAATAAATGAATAAAAAAATAAAAAAAAACACGCTATGGATGATTCACATCTGCCAAATACAAAGGGCCAGATCCACAAAGAATGTCCCGCGGTGCTAAATTGCGGCGCATTTTGTGGCGACTTCGCAGAAGTAATCTCCGCCACCTTTGCATCATATCCAGAAAAGAATTTTGCGCGAATGATATGCAGGCGAAATTTCTGATGGAATACTTTATTTCTGTTGTTGTCAAGTAACATGCACATTGGCTTCCCCCCCCGAACTCACGCCAAGAAAGAGACAGTTGCACACGTCTCTTCAAACATCCCCACAGCCCTGTGCACAGTACACACACCTTTCCGGGGTCTCTGTCATCCTCTTAAAAGGGGAAGTATAACATGTTCGCCCCATACCAACAGCAACACGAACATAAATAAACAGTGGAACCCACAAAAAACGTAACAGACGTCAGGAATGTTACAATATGAATACGAGTGTGGTTGATTGTACGGCAAGAGTGATCACAAAACTTTCAAACAATTTTAATTACTCTGATTTCACAAAGACAAACTCCTGAGCACTCCGTGCATTACAACCACTGTCATTATCGGAAGGATATTTATATATATTTCATTGTGTTATGTATTTTACAGTAACCATCACCTGAGTGTGATTTGTAGCTGTTTAGTGGCTGATCTGATCGAGTAAGTGCAGGTTTCAAGTGTAAGTGAACTTGTCCAGCCGTAATAACTCAAGGCTGACGAAACATAAATGATGATTGTGCTCGGTTACGCAAGTCGAGGCGAAAGTGCGCCGCAAAAACTTGTTTTGGCTTCTTGTTTTGTTGTTGTTTGTTGGTACTCTCAATACTACAGTTTTCTTCTTTGTCAACTGCAGCACAACCAAACTGTAGTCAGTCTTAATTATGACCAATGAACCATTACTGAATTTTTACACTTTTAATAACAATAGCCAATGTTATTTTCTACATTTTCTTTTTTCTTGCAATGAAAATGTACTGAACAGTGATCCCAAAACCGATATGATCCTGTTTTATATTGAACACCAAACACACAAGAATAGATCAAATAGTTCCACTGCAAGCAACAACCATAATGATGAATTTCTTCTTCTTTTAACATAAATTATTTTAAATACTTATAAACAAAAAAAGTATGAATCATGGTTTTTCAACGTAAGAAGGAGAAAATACAGATATTTGTGTACAAATTTAGGAAGTAAAAGTAAAAAGTCCAATGAAAGAATTACTCAAGTAAACCTTGAAATCAACCCTGAAAAATCAATTGAAGCACTTCCAAACCTCTGTTGCCAACTCAAATATTGATATGTGATTAAAATAAAATGAATTATGATTAATTAATTACAAAGGCCACAATTAATTAGATTTTTTTTATTTATCAAGTCCCACCACTTATATATATATATATAAAATCATCTTAGTAAATAGTGTTGGTTTTCTGTTTAAGGTGTGTACTGCAGTTACAGTATTTTTTTTTAGTTTGTATATAGTTTGTGTAGTTTGTTGTAGAGGTGTTTATAGTTTTCTATAAGTATTTTTTTTTAACTGAATTTAACCATCTGTTGATTTGTTTACTTATTTTTTTTGAGGGAAAAAAACATATATAGCTGATTGAATTTTCAAAAAAAGTCAAAAAATGTGCTGCTTTTGGATGTATTGACAACCATTAGTGACATACAAGTGAAATTTGGAACATGAGAAAATTCAAATGGCACAGGTTGTGCTAAAATGTGCCAAAATGGCCACCTTGAAGGCCTCACCTCTGCATAACCATTAACATGTCTACTGAAATTCACACACCAGTTTACATCTTACAAGTTTAATTATGACACCAGAATTATTGAAACACACCTTGTGGTTGTAGAGATATATCCTTTTTTTTTTTTTTTTTGAGGGTATGCACTTTTTGAGCTGAGGCCTCAAAAACAAGCCAGGGCTAAAGGGGTTAAACCAATCAATGATAAAAGCAATAAAGTGCGCACACAGAGGTATTTTGTCAGAGCCAAACTTCACAACAATGAATGAATAAATAAATGATGATATAATAGAGAAAAATATTCCTTCTCCTCTTCCCCCCCTCCGCCTTTGCCTCACTCCATCCTCCTCCTCCCCTTCAAACTTCTTCTGCTGGAATTTGGGCCATTTGACTCACAAATCGTAGCGACTCTTTCCTGAAAAAGCCAAAGCAGCAATTTTTTTTTTTTTTTTTTGAAGGCCAGCGACTAGAACCCGTGCAGAGCTGTGAGCTGTGGGAATCGTGGTTACGCCCACCTGTCATGTTGGCAGCCATACAGCTAGCACTGTAGGCAAACTACGGCCTGGGGGCCCATATGTGGCCCCTTAACCTTTTTAATTTGGCCCGCAAAACTTGAAGATATATTAATAGTCAGTAAGTCATGAAATAGCTGTATTTCATCCGTTTTTTTGTGTCATTTCAATAAAGAGCTAAATAAAAAAAAAAAGATACCGATTTTGTGGGAACTGGCTTTGGTTCATTTTAAATTGATATTAAACATGTGCTTTATACACATCCCATGATCCTCCGATGAGGTGGGTCACCAAAACACTCCATCCATCTGCTCCTGCTCCCCTCCTCTGTCAAATTTTAGAGCCCACTTGGAACCCACCAATCAAAAAGTTTGCACGTCCCTGAGCTAGCATCATGCTACATCAGCTGCATCAGCTTCTTGTCAGCTCTTTAATTATCACAGATTTATGTTTCTCTGTCACTGTGTGTTTGCATTTTTTTTTTAATTAATGCTAGCCCTATTTTATAACATGTTTTAATATAAAACTCGTAATAACCTGTAACACAGCCAGAAAGGACAAAGTGACTCTCAACGTGCTATAAATGGCGACACCCTGAACAGCTCCTGTCATCTTCTTCTTCTCTACCTTATGAAATCTGAAGCTCCATTCACCTTCTCGTCTTCTGCTGCTGCTGCAGATCATTTTTCTGTGTAAATGTCAGAACTTAATCTCTGTGTGCTGACTGACACTGACTAATCAAAGGAGCTTCTTCTCTTTATTGCTGTGAATTCTTTCAACCTTCATTTGGGCAAAAAAAACAACAACATATGGCCACTTAAATAGGGACAAGTGTTATGTGTGACAGTCGTGGAACTGCTTCTCTTCCTTTAACTTGAAATTATAGAAAGAAGAAAAAAACTCCATTACAGTTTTTTTCCCCCCAGAGTCTCTTGACCTTGACGGTGCGTCAACGTGCGGGGAATTTTAATTCGAGCTGAATGTGAAAGTCAAAAAATGCTCACCACACCACCACCACCACCACCACCACCAGCATTAACAACAGCAGAGGCAGTAGCAGCAGCAGCAGTTACAGCAACAGCGGCAGTAGTAGTCGTAGTGGTGGTCGTAGTAGTAGCAGCAGCAGCAGCACCGGTAAAAGCAGCAGCAGCAGTATTAACAGCAGCACAAGCAGTAGTCCGTTGACTACTGCTAGTGCTGGCCGGGGTCAATGGTGGTGTGGTGGATCAATCAATACCCGATCAATACTGTGTGTTTGCAACGTCTGACCCCTGAAAAACTGCGACCAGCTGCCTGAACTTTAACCAGGTCGTCGTGGTCAGAGCAGATGCAGCCGTCCCTCCGACATTTCTTTGTTTGCCTGCCTGTTTTCTGGTCTTGCTGGAGTCATTGTGACGATCGCTGGCGAACAAGATCGAGGAGCTCGAACTTATATCCACGCAGGAAAACATCCAAGACTGTTGTATTACAGTAATCATAGAAATGTAGCTGAAGCTATTGAACTCGCAGATCGAATAGCGCATCACGCTGACAGGTGAGTGCAGAGGAGGAGGACTCTGTGTTTACACAGCAACTGATGCACAAATGCTGTGCCAGTGGACACTTGCTCACCAGATCGAGAGTATTTATCAGTAAGACGTCGCCCCTTCTACCAACCACGGGAGTTCACAGTCATAATAACTGCTGTTTACATACCTCCTGATGCTAACACCACATTAGCCTTGGACTATTTGCTAACTGCTATTGGCAAACAACTGCGGAACTACCCAGATAGTGTGTATATAATAGCAGGTGATTTCAACAAAGCCAACCTAAAGACTGTTGTCCCAAAACATCATCAACATGTTGTGACGGCCACCCATTGCCGAGCCTGCTTTGTGTTTTCCCCTGTGTGTGTGTGTGTGTGTGTGTGTGTGTCCCAGCAGGTATCGCAGTGGGCGTGGTTTACTGTGATTGGGGAGCACCTGGCCAGTCTCCCCAAGGCCTATAAGGCCGGCAGTATTCACTCAGCCGCCCTCTCTCCAGCATCTGATAGATCTGCTCCGCCATACATTTCTGTTAATCTTTTATTTTGGGGCTTAGGCCTATCTTTTTTCATTTTGCACTCTTCAACACTTGCATGCGTCACACTAACATTTGCAAACAACAGCATACACACTGACAAAGCCACAATACACATCCCATTTAGTTTTTGTGATTTATTGGAATAAATCAATATTATTTTGCATTTGACCAACCGCGTGTTCCCTTTTGTCATGGCTTTTTAAGAGCCGAGTCGTGACAATGTACACTGCACAACGAAAGGGAGGCTTAAAGCATCACTTCTACCCCAATTTTGAGCACTTATTTAATTCAAAGTAAAATAAATTGTGTTTTAAAGTGTACAATTACACAAACGTTCACACAATAAATAAATAAATTCACATAATGTTGTTGACTGGATCTTTTATTATCTTTCGGCCCTCTCAGATATAGATATGTATTATTGCAGTTTAGGAGGGCTGGCTGAATTCTGTCTTCATAGGGTTCAACGAACTGAAAGTACATGAAAAGGACAGACGGACAAAGTACAAAGACTGTCTAATCTTCACAGTATTACCTTTTACAGTTACCACGTTTGAAATGAGTCTGGTTTATTAACAATTTTGTGTAATGTTAGTTGAGAACGACCAGTAGTATTTTCCACCACAGTAAACTTGGCTATTGGGACAATTTCACATTGGCCACGTAAGAGTTTCTTTCAAACTATCCTTTACAATAATTGCTGTAAAATGTTGAGGAGACCATTTATGTTTATTGCTGTCTCACATTCTAGCAGGGAGACAGATTTTAAAACCCCGAACGCTTTATTGAAAAATATGTAGACATAACATTTCTCCTAAGCATGACATAACGTTACAATCAATTTCTTATAACACATTATTTAAAATGCAAAGTAAGTTCTTTAGTACCTGGCTGCAAATAAATACGCAGAGTGACTTTTCACACCACCAAGTAATCACCGTTAGGGAGGGGGAATGAAGCCTGACCTAAAGTGTCAAAAGAAAAATGAAGCTAGAGCACCGTCCGCACCAGACATTGTTTTAGTGTGTGGATATAAGAGAAAGATGTGTAGTAATGAGATGAAATGAATGACTATCCGATGAGACGAGATAAACTTTGTTCCTCCCACCGAGTTGAAATTTGTCTTGGGCAAGTACATGTGGCTTCTGCAAAATAGAGTTTTCATTTAGTTTAAGTATTACCATGACAGCCGGTGAACTGGCGAATATGTTTGTTTCTTTCCTCTAATTTAGGTCTGCACATGCAGACGTGTGCTGCCAGTGATGGTACACGTGATGCGCTGCAGCGTGACGTGTAAGGCTAAAAGTTACGTGATCTCATTGTTTTCTTTTGTTTGTTTCTTTCTTTTTTTTTTTTATAAAAACACACTCCTGTATGTTGACTGTAATGGTTAACATAGTTTGTGATCTTTCTATGAATTTGATTTTCATTTTTTTGTAAAATGTATATTTTTATAGATAAAAAAAAAAAATCTGAGGAAATTAGTAACTGAGGTATTTATTTAACCGAGGTAGGTCAAATACTGCATGGACAATTTCACCACCTGAAAACAAATTTGTGTTTCCGAGCAGCAAGTCGTGGATGTCCTGCAGTCTGTCGATGTCATCCACACACTGTACAGGATCAACACCCCGAAGGCATCCAGCCCAGACGGAGTCCCAGGACGGATCCTCAAAGGCTGTCCTGCAGAGTATTTACAAATATATTCAACCTCTCTCTATCACAGTTCACTGTTCCCACCTGACTGAATACATCCACCACAGTACCAGTTCCAAAGCAGACTTCAATAACATCTCTCAATGACTATGTTTACATGCAGAGCTTAACCGTACTAAGCTCATAATTTGTTTTTCTCGTCTAATCGGACTTCTCTCCTTGTCCCCGTATACATGCAGCTGAGAGAATTGAATTTTTGATGGGGACGCGTCCACCTCTTTCACACAAGGGGGCAATATGAGTCTTTTCAGCCTGTTTCAACTTCACCATGGTAACCTCTTTTGTCGCACATTAGCAAAACAACTGGAGCGCGATACAACACTGGTGTAATGAGTTTCCTCCGCGAACAGCTACAGATGTGCTGCGCCACCGTCAGCGGATTGTTGAGAAATTCACAAACGTACACACCATATTACTGGTGATTTTACTGTTGAAGCTCACGTCTACCACAGCGAATATACTCTTGTAAGTGGGCGCTCTCAATCAGCTGCTTATCTCAGTGAGCTACCAAGACTTTCTTCGAGTATTAGTAAATGAAGTTAGCTTCCAGATAACATATTGCTTTGGGCTGCCTGAGACAACTGGTTTCCCACGTTTCTTTACTTTCATTAAAACCACTAGGAATGTGTATGTGTCTTATTTTTGGATGATCTGCTGACGGCGGCGCAGTAGCTGTTCGGTAAGGAAACTGATGGTGATTTGGAGAGGCAGACAACAACGCCATGCGCTGTTGGAGGCTTCAACAAAACCATGTCTATGTCTCAGTTCAGGGTCTGCATCCTTGGAAGCCTGCATTTGAAGACCAGTTACATCATAACACGGTGCGAAGGCCTGTCCCAATTCACTAAAATTCAAAGGATCCTCCAAATGCGTCCTCCTTTTAGCTGATTTGGAGGATGCACTGCTACTATCCTCCGGTGCCTCCCGTATCCCAGGATGCCTTCTGTGCTGTTGCAAAGCATCCTTGGATCTTGGGAAGTCAGCTGAAATGGCGGAATCTACTCGGAAAGACACAACATATAAATTTAAGTATTCAAATTTCACATAAAATATTACGTTTTTACTTATTTGAACATCCAACACTACATATGTTAAAACAAAACCCCAACATTCAGTTTAAAATATGTGACTTTTAATACTCAGTAATGGTTGGATCCTTGATGGCGATTGTTACGTTCCACTTTTTGTTTTAGTTGCATGGTGTTTCTCGGGTTTGTTTTGTTCTCTCTCTCCCTCCCTCTGTCGCTCTCTGCAGGCCCGAATTCGCCATTACCACCACCATCACTTCTGCTGCATCTCCCAGTCACCTCACCTGCTGCTGATCAGAGCACCCATCAGCTGCTCTATAAAAGGGCGGGGTCCATCCCTTCTATCCTCCTCTCCATGCTCCATGCTAACCTATGACCGTTGCTCCTGAGTTGGTCCCATTTTGTTTCTCCTCGTTTTGCCATTTTTGTATGCCCTGCCTTGGGACAGGTCAGAAAGGGGGCCTCCATACTCAGGCATCACGTAGGCTTCCGACCTTGTTAGTCACACCAGGTAAGGGGTGGTTGCCACCTTTGTATTTTACTCGCACGGATAGAGTAGTTAGGCAGGCAGGCTTTTGTTTTCTTGAAATGTTAGTTCGTTAGTTTAGTGTGTGTTTTCCCCCCTCCTAGCTGCTTGAGATTATTATTTTGGCAACATCCACGGTCCCCTGGCAGTGGCTTATTTTGTTTTTGGTACCTTTCTTTTTTTTGGAACAAGAGTAATTAAAATAAGCACGTTCCTACTACTTAATCCTGTGTTGTCCCTCTCATTTTGCCGCCTAAATGCTCGACGGCCCTCTGGTTTTTAATTTAATCCATGCAATGCACTTACACACTTTACCTCATACAGCGTTAAGTTTTAACGCTTTTTGTATGCCTTTAGCCAGACAGATCCGGCAGGGGAATAAAGATAGTATTTACCCCCGCCACCCGCACGTTAAACAGCCCCTCCACTCCACCCCCCCCCCCCCCCCCCACCCCCCCCATGAGGCCAACACTGGGATCGTGGGCGATTTGGCTTTAGAATGTATCGTCATTAATATTTACTTTCTGGTTGGAATTTCAGTGTAGAAGCGGAGGTGGAGGAGGAGGTTCAGTCACATGACCTCCTGGCTGCACTTTTATGCAAGGTGGACGATGGGAAAAAAGTGACCTGAATATGGTACGCTTAAAGGGAGGGAGGGAGGGAGGGATGAAATTAATATATAATCTTTTTCGCTCTTAATAAGAATCCCAAAGACGCATTAGAGATAATAACCATCTGAAAGCCTCATCAGGAGAAACGATCATCTGAGAGAACAATGAGTTATCGATTGGGATCGATTCCTCGCCATGCATGAACAGCTGCGTTGAAAGACATCAAGCTGGTTTCACACCGTTCACTCGTTCAAAAGCGGGAGGAGGAGACGAGGTGGAGGAGGAGCAGGAGACGAAGAGGAGGAGGATAGGAGGAGAAGGAGGAGGAGACGAGATGTCGATATCAACCACCGCTCGCTATCGAGTGGTGGGGACACAGCTGCTCTTTGGGGGGACGAGATGAGAGCCGACAGGGAGGTGATGTAAGGAGGAGACAGAGATGACGGCAGAGGTGTGTTTGAGAGTGAACAGCCGTGTGACAGAGAGAGAGAGAGAGAGAGAGAGAGAGAGAGAAAGAGAGGGGGGTAACCTTTTGGACAGGAGGAAAAAAATAAACATGGCGCCATTGTCCCTGAGCATGAGATAAGTCGTGGAGGAGGAGGAGGAGGAACTTATTTTTGATCTGCAGGTTGGTCAAAACTGCACAGGACCCTCTTTAATGGTCGACTCCACAGATTATTCTGGGCCCCTAACCTGGGTATATAAAAATATACTGAGCCTTCACTGCCGGAGTGTACAAGAACACACATCTCTTTCTGTATCTTATTTATATAGATTTATAAGATTGATAAGATATTGAAACCGTTACCATGGCCCAAAAATTGTGATGCATGTGGGAAAACTGTACCGTTGCATCCGTAATGTGTGTGTGTGTGTGTGTGCATATATATATGTATATATATATATGTATATATGTATATATATATATATATATATATATATATATATATATATATATATATATATATATATATATATATGTATATATATATATATATATATATGTATATATATATATATATATATATATATATGTACACTATTTTGTTTAATCACCTGATTCCCATCTTGAACAATCAGACTCACTGCTTAAGCCCAGCCTTGGCAGTCCTGCTTTGTCTGATCGTCAGTTCAAATCTTTGGATGTTCCTGACTGTTTCAAGAAGTCATTTGTTCTGTTTTCATCACGCCCGTTCAGACCTTTCCTGTTTTTGACCTCTGCCTTTGTACGACTCCTGTCTTTTTGGATTCCGTCTCTGCCTTCTGGATTTGAAAAAAAAAAAAGAATTAAAGAATTATTTTTGTCCCTGATCCGCTTGTGGTTTCTGAATCGTGCCCTGACACTGACAGGTTACAAGAGCGCAGTTTGCGTCTGTGACTCCTCAGGTGCCGCCTTTCTGGTTTCTGGGTGTTTTTGTGCCTGCAAAAACCTTTGTGGATACGACTCAAAGATAGTGGAGATTATGGCCACAAAGCGTCGCAATGTAGCACTGCACTCCATTCTTTGTGGATCTGGTCCTGTAATGGTAGTTAAAAACACATGACAAATGAGTAAAAAGACGAATAACATTAAAACAGAAGCTAAACATTGAAAGCAGAAGAGGTGGTTTGAGTGATGATCTGAACGATGCAAGATCAGCGTGGCCACGGATGTGAGAAGAAATATGGAGAACAATATCTCTATCTACACTATCGTAGATCCACTGAACTGAGAGAAGACACTTCATGTTTTGTATTTAAACGACACAGGAACTGGACCAATAGCCTCTGGCTCCTACATTAGACACGGATGATTAAAACATTGCTGGGGTCAATCTAACATCTTGGACCCTCAGTTGGTCTTCAACTGTTTCTCCAAGAAATCCTTCAGATGTGACCTTTGAGAAGTGAACCTTCATCAGTCTTATCTTCGTCTTTTGCTCAATATTGTCAAGCCAACTGCCGCTGCCGATGAGATGAGATGAGATTTCAGCAGAACTATGAACCTTATGGCCCCCAAAAAAAAACTCCAGCAAAGTATACTGCATCCAAATATCGGAAATATCGCTTTCGTTTTGCAAAAAAAAGAAAAAGAAAAAATGTTGTGTAAACCCCGCGATTGTCCTTCCTTTTGACTTGTGGGCTTGCTTTTATTAATGTGGAATCGAAAAACATTTCACATTCAGTTATTTTTCCTCTACTTTGCCTCCGTCGTGATTTGTCATGACCTTTAATCACCAGTTCCTGCTCTAAGAAAACGTTCCATTTTATTTATTTCTTGAACTTGTATTTCTTTATTTCTTTATTTGTTTTTATATTATTATTATTATTATTATTATTATTGTTATTATTATTATTATTATTTTTTTTTTTTTTTTTTTCATTTTGTTCAAATTCCGGTGTAACTCTGTATGAGTGCACTAAAACAACAGTGATCTTGCATTTAAACCAAAAAAACATATGAGTTTTATTATTTCTTTTTCCCAGCAACATAGGCAGCGGTGGTGGTGGCGTGTTGGGTTGGGTTTGTGTGACGTGACACAGCAGCAAAAAAACAGAGAACCTGTGTGTGGTGGGTGGGGCCTCAGGGCGAAGTTCAGCTGTCAAAGCGGATCAACATCAACAGGACACTCAGGTTCAAGAAGGAGTTGTGTCACAGTTGTGATACATTTGTGTTGTGTGTCTGCACTCAGTCACAACATCCACGTTGAAAATACTGAACAAGAAGTAGTTTGGCTGTAGGACACAGACGGTGCTTTCATTTTTCTTCCTGAAGGAAACATCTGCAAATCAGATTTTTTGGAGAGAGAGAGAGAGAGAGAGTGAGAGAGAGAGAGAGAGAGGGAGAGAGAGAGAGAGAGAGAGGGAGAGAGAGAGAGAGAAAGAGAGAGAAAGAGAGAGAGAGAGAGAGAGAGAGAGAGAGAGAGAGTGAGAGAGAGAGAGAGAGAGGGAGAGAGAGAGAGAGAGAGAGAGAGAGAGAGAGAGAGAGGATCCTGCTGGAGGAGTTGTTGCTGCTCAGTGCAGCTTCAGCACTCAAGTCTCTCCGCCGCCCCCTCATGCTTATTTGATGGTCTGCTGCAAAAAGGAAAAAAAAAGAGACTCAAACGCATTGTGAATATTTGAGCCGTCCAATCAGAAGCCGCCGTCGTCAGCTTGCCAAACTTTTGCACTTCTGCTGCTTCACCCTTTTCCTGCAGCTTCCTCTTTCCTCTTCCCTCTCTTCACACTTTACCATCTTTCCTTTCCTCTTCCCCTTCCTCTCTTCCCATTCTTTCCTTTCCCCCTCCTTCCCTCCCTCCCTCCCTCATGCCTTCTATTTTCTCCTTTCACTCTTCCAAAATCTTGATCTCTTTGTCACATTGCAGCAATTCTTCTGTTTTCATCCTTTGTTCTGTCGCTCCTGTCCTTTCCTCTCTTCTCCTCTCCTCTCCTTTCCTCTCGTCTGCTCTACTCCCCTTTCCTCACCTCTCCTCCTCCAGCCACCTCTCTCTCTTGCTTTGTCCTTCACGGACGATTTACCAAAAATGAGGCAGCGGTCTGTCGGCCTGCAGAGTCTCCAGCTCTCAGCGAGGAGAAGAGGAGGAGGAGTAGGAGGGAGGCAGTGGAGGAGGACAGCAGGAGGAGGAGGAGGAAGAGCAGAAGGATTAAGAATAGGAGGAGGGAGGAGGAGTGGAGGACAAGGAGGATAAGAAAGGAGGAGGAGGAGGATGCGAGTGGAGGAAAGGAGGAGCGAGAGTCAAAAAAAGAAAGGAAGAACTCTCAGATCTCAGAAGCAGTAAATCCGCTTGCAGCAGCGGCGGCGGTGGCGGTATGGCCAGGAGAGATAGAGGTGTGTGTGTGTGTGTGTGTGTGTGAGAGAGAGACCTGACACTGCTGCAGCTGTAGACTTTGCTCTTGTCCACTGCTTCACACTTGAATGATGCCTTCCTGTCAGTCAGACAGACAGCCAGTCAGTCAGACAGACAGAGAGACAGTCAGTCAGACAGACAGATGTTAGAATGGGAAGAATAAAGAACCCAGAATCCTCCTCCATCAAAATCACTTAAATTCTGATTATTCTGGACCAGGTTGTGTTTTTTTTTTAGAATTCATATTAATTTTGAGCAGTGTTCTTGCAGCAGGCTGGTGTCCTTGTGAAGCTCTGACAGACAGTTTGATCTCCAGTGGATTCTGTTCACTGAGGTTCTCCGCTGGTTCTTCCTGACCGGGCAGATCGTGTGGAACCGACAGCACCAATCACAAACAGCTCAGGGCCTTTTTCTCTCTCTGAGCCTGAGAGAAGTTCAGCCAACACCAATCACAATCAAAACCACAAACCCAGTTCTTGTTGTTGTTTTCCGCCCTTCACGGCCTCACTGTTATTGTGCTGTGACAAGAAGGAAGTCAGCAGGCAGAATGACAATTTAAAGGCTGCACGTTCTAAGCCTTTTAAACCAATATTCATGAAAGCAGCTTTGGGCCGCGGGACTGTGACGGAGTCATGAGTCCTTTCACATAATGTTAATCAGCTGCTTTTAGCTGCAGCTCTTTTTCCAACATGGCTGCGATTGGAAGTGATGTGCAGAGGCTGCAGGGATCACAGCTGTAGCATCTCATCACAGCCGCAACAGGGAAGCCTGAAACCAGACGGGACAGCTACAGTCACCGAGGCCCGCCAGGAAGGAGGAGGAGACGGGAAGGGGCGGTGGTGGTGGTGGGGGGAGGAGGGACACCTCCAAGCTGCAACAATTCTTCAAGTCTCCTATGTTTTCCAACGAGAGACTAGTTTAGTTTTATTGATCAAAAGCCCCACAGGTTCCATCTGAACCTTCAAACGACATCAGGTGATTAAAGTATTCACATTCTGCACTGAAGTAAAAGTATGGATACTTGGGGAAAAAAAAAAATCTGGTAAAAATACTGACTCAACTCCTTTACTCAAGTAAAAGTAAGAAAGTACAGGGTCTGAAATGTACTGAAGTAAAAAGTAGTAAAAAAGATTTGTTTTTTCTTAGGGCCAGAGGGGTCAGAGGTCTTGATGAGCAACTGGATCATTCATAGGATCCAGTTTCTCATCAATATATAGATGCAGCTTTACCAAACTGTAATCAACTGTGATCAGTAATAGTTCTGACCAGTAAGAAATTTTCTCTGGACAGAAAACGTACTGACCTTTGATCCCAAAGTCAAGGTACCATCCACTATTTTATTCACACAACAAGAATGGAAATATATATATATATATATATATATATATATATATATATATATACATATATACATATATATATGTGTGAACTTTATATAATAACTTATTTATTAAAAAAGAATGTGCACTATTAGATCAAATTAAACAAATATAAACCACACAATAGTACATATATATGTACATACATATATATATATATATATATACAGTATGTATATATATCTATATATGTATATATCTATATATACATATATATATATATGTGTATATATATATATATATATATATATATATATATATATATATATATATATATATATATATATATATATATATACATACACATACCTTGAATATCTGCCAATATTCAAGTTAACGTAAGTAAGGTATCTTTATCAAAAGAGGTATCACTCCTAACATACAGTATATATTAGGATTGATACATCTATTTCCGATACCGATACTTTACCTTGAAAATACCGATACCATCTTACCTCCTAAACTTTTTTGGAAATATTTGCATGGATACATTTCTTCAAGATAACATATCAAAAGTATTATCCTAAGGAGGCCTTAGGATAATGTATATATATATATGTATATATATATATATATATACATATATATATATATATACATATATATATATATATGTATATATATATATATATATTTACATGAACAGGACACTGTGCACACAGTCCAAATATCACAGGAATTGTTCCGTCAAATAGAAATCGCACCTTGTCCTTCATCATTTCCCCCCCCTTTTCCCCCTTCTTTTTTGTACCACTAGCTTCCCTTTCCAATGCAGGCAGTAGAAAGAACAGACAATTGTATATAAATTTAGGGAGTCAAAGTGAAAAGTCTAAAAAGTCAAAAATAAAAAAATAAATATTCAAGTAAAGTACCTACACCTGTGCAAGGTTGGTGTGTTTACTTGATCCCTGCCTGCAGTTGTAGCCCCGCCCACATGCACCACATTCAACATGTCTGCATGGTCATGATGACCCACATCCTGAGGGCAGCAGTGCCTCTTTGAGCAGAGAGAGGTAGTAGGGCTGCAAATATTAAGGTGCCTCACAATTTGATTCAAAATCGATTCTTGGGGTCACGATTTGATTCTAAATAAATTTTTTGATTCATCTCGATTCAACTCTGGGTGGTGTCTGTTCAAGTGAGCGCGGGGATGTGAAGTATTCCTAAAAATACTTACAATACTTAAATACAGCAAATGGCATGACGCATGTCAAGCTTCAAGCCCTTTCTTGGCCTGACTAAACGTTTGCCTTCAAAGTAAAATAGACCAGACGGCGAAACGATCACTTTAGGGCGACGCTGTTAGTTAACACGGGGTGCCGAATGGAAACGGCCTTCGCTTCGGGGCGCTTCCGCACCCGGTGTGAACTAGACGGGCTGTTGCAGAAACCGGAAACACAACAACGCACTGATTATTGCGCATTACTTACGGCAGCCCAGAAGGCACATACACATTGCCGGGAGCAGTGGGGCAGAAAATTGATTATTATCGATACTGAATCGAACAATCTGAGAATCCAAATTTGAATTCGAAACGATTTTATCCCACACCCTTAAGGGGTAGGCACAGTTTTCACACCTGCTCAGGTGAGTTCACCTCTCAGCTGCTCGCTGCAGACAACAGGAAGTGACTCACAGGTGATCGCTGGCTGGAGACAATCACCATTAGCCAAACTCTCAGAGGTGTGTGTTGTCATTGTCGTGAGCAGTGTGTGTGTGTGTGTGTGAGGTTGGCTATTGTTTCATTAATAGCAAAAAAACATCATTACTTTTTACTTCAGTTCATTTCAGAAGTTGTACTTTCTTACTTCTACAAAGCAGTTAAATGAGTACTTTTACCTTTACCACAGTATTTTAATTCTTTGTATACCTTCACGTCAGTACAGGATGTGAAAACATTTACCTCCTATGCCAATGTTGTTCTTTGTGTCTCTACTTGGCGTCAAGTGTGTTGTGTCTGGGGTCAAAATGCAGCCAGCAGCTGCAGGTTCCCCAGGTTCTTCTGACTCTTGGACACTTACAGTGACTTGGACGGTGAACAGTGTCTCAGGTGGTGGATTTTCCTCCTTCTTTTTCTTCTGTCGGTCAGTCGCTTAATGAAGCTGCGTGCTGCCTGAACATTTCTGCAGCTGTGATGAGCTAATACACACACACACACACACACACACACACACACACACACACACACACACACACACACACACACACACACTGCTCTTACAGTCTAAAGTAATGGACATAATGTATTTCGAATGGCAGCATCCAGACTGAGGAGGTAATTGTGATGTATTAGCACGCAGCTGCTGTGTGTGTGTGTGTGTGTGTGAGACTCTCCCTGTCTCCTTGATTGGCCCCCAGTGAAAAGGTGAAAAGGTATTGACTCCTAGTGCTTTCATGCCAGGCGGTGATTAATTCTGCGCTCTATTGCTCAGTCGCTGCTCGTTGAGGCGTTTGATGCAGGCGGGATTAAAAATGAGGTGGAGCCTGATTGGGGTCGGGGGTGGGGGGGTGGTGTAATTGCAACCGTTGCTGGTCAGCTGGTTGACTGGCCGTGCTCGTTCATAACCAAACATTATTGGACAAAGTGAAACTGTCGGTTGCCTCGAGGTTTCCTTTCCTCCTCCTATCCTCCCAACGGAACCAAATTAAAGATGTAAGAATCCTGGAAAATTAGAGGATGAAAAACTCCCTGATGACTCATATTTTCTATGTCAACAGCAAACCAAAGCAGTTCTCCATTATACACGGAAGCCCACATAAATCTTAAAATAATTTCAGTTACAATATACCTATGTATGTGTCTCTCTCTGTGTTGAAATTACATATTTATATCCATATTTCTATCACTCTTCTCTCTCTCTCTCCATATATATATGTATATATAGAAATGATATAATTAGAATTTTGCCACTGACCTTTATCTCTCTCTCTCCCTCTCTCTTCATTTTTTTGTATTTCCTTTTTTCACTGCAACCAAAAGGTGACTCAAATGGCTGCACCCCTTGCTCCAGGTTTCTTCCTATTGAGGGAGTTTTTCCCAGCTGCCGTCACCCCTTGCTGCTCAGGGTTAGGGTTGGGGATCATCTGGTGTTCTCTCTTCAAGACGCCTTTGGTTGTGATTTAGCGCTATATAAATAAAACTGGTTTAATTTGATTAAACCAGTTTTTTTCAAGATGGAACCTTAAAAATAGTGACTGGGTGGGACATGCAATGGACGCTGCAGGAGACAAAACAGTGAAATGATCATGAAAAGGTCAGACGGCAGAAAATACATTTTAATAATGTGCTAACTGAAGAGATCCTCCTCCAAACACACTTTCAGTTATTAGAATAAATCTCACTGATGACAGTGTTTACCCAATCGCCCACCAGAGAGAGAGCAAGAGAGAGAGATGTCACATGACTTTAAGACGCAATCAATATTATTGTTCTGCATCTCATTTGGTCACATGTACGCCACAAACCACTGGCGGAGCGTCGTGGGGGCTGAGTTTCCCCCAGGCCCAGGATCCACTGGAGCCTGTCGCTGTGGCAGAAGGCCCCGCCTCCCGGTGGAACCTGCTAACTTACGCAACTGATGTTTGTGGCTGTGCTGTGCTGTTGACGGGACCAAGCCTCATGCAGATACAGGGGTGGACAGTCACCTACCTTTTAGGGCCCTTGTAACCTATTGTTTTGGGACCCCTATCAGGCTTGGGCCCTTGGAATCTTCCTAACTTTTTCCCCATTTACAGCATACCAAGTAAAAACGTCATCACCAGCTGTCCCTCAACACCGTCCGTACGGCGAACAATATTAACGTCATCATTAATTGCCTATCAACAGAACAGATATATTAGAAATGCTCATTTTTATATTCATAAAAATGAACAGGAGGAGGATAAATACAAAAGTGGAGCGAGCGAGAGTCATAAAATCGTACATTTTTAGGCAGGAATGTCCACACAACTTAAGTCCACACAAAGCAGTAAACAGGAACAGCATCATTCAACAGATGTTGACACGCATGCGTTAAAATCGCTCTCAGAAATGAAACTCAAAACACAAACAGAACATGGAGTTAGCGGTGGTGGCTAACAATTTATCGCTATGACATGGCGGTTGTAATTTGCAAACAGCCTTAAAATAAAAGTTGCTTGAGGTCACAATACGCTCACAAAGAAGCACATAAACAAAACATGCCACGGAATAAAATTAGAAAACACACAAAATCAAACACAGAACTATTAAAATTGAGAAATTATAAAACCATGCAGCAAACTAAAATCCAAACAGAACAAAAATGTTTAAAATCACACGATAACTGCACTTCTGCCTCGCAACACGAGCTCTCTAATAATTATAACGCTAATAATACATTGAATCAATATTTCTGATGTCAGCAGGGAGAGAGTTCCAGAGGTGAGGGGCAGAGTGGCTGAAGGCTCTAGCCCCCATGGTGGACAGACGGTAAAGAGGAGAGGTTGATAGTTGAGGCAGACCTGAGAGACCTGGAGGGAATGCTGATGTGGAGGAGGTCGGACAGGTCTGGAGGGGCGAGCTTATGGATGGCTTTGAATGTATGGAGGGGGATCTTGTAATTAATTGGAAGCCAGTGGAGTTGACGTAGAACAGGGGTGATGTGACTGATGACAGGGGGTTCTAGTGATGATCCGGGCAGCTGCGTTTTGGATCAGTTGGGGCCGAATCTCTGCACCTGAGTCCTGCTTTGAGTCTCGGCCTGACAGGAAAAGGCAAAGGCAGAAACTTTTGTCATGTTTTTTTTCCATTTGTCCTTTATATTGACAAAAGGAAAGAGACAAAGACAAATAAACCTTTATTTATTAACCTTTAAACTAAATATTTTTTTTTAATTTATATTTCATTTTGGCACTCCTGTCATTCCACACAGAAAAGGAGAAGAAAAAAAAATCCAAGCTAATCGTCCGAGGAGCTGATCCTCTGTCTCTGTGTCTCTCTGGCAGCTCGTTACTGGTCGCTGGCTCAGCAGCCCCCAGCGACTAAAGAGACTCAACCAGAGGAGTAATTGCTGCTTTTTGATCCAAAAGGTGAATCATTGTGTTTCTTTTCTCCCTTCTTCCCACTCTCCTTCACGTCAGTCGTTAGCTGGGCAAAAGTGCTGTGGGGAAGAGGAGCCGTGAACTCTCGGGCCCCTGCGGCTCCATCCATCTCCCCCTGCAGGGCCCCTGTGGGAGCTGCTTTCTCTGCTTAGCCATCTAGCATCATTGGGCTGCTGAGGGGAGGCAACAGAAATTAACAACAACAACAAAAAAGACAAAATAACTGACAGCATCTCTGGACAGTAATTAAAAAGCTTAGCTGCTCCGACGAGCAGATAAAAACAAAAAGATCTCCCCTCCACTAAACTCAGTGTTTCTAACAAAAAACCAAAATACAGACCTGAAGTCTCCTAGATGCAGGACGAGTGAGGAGCTTCACTTGCAAAGGAGCAATGGCGTGTCTAAATCTGCATACTATAACCCAACCCTAGCTCAGACAACACCAGTAACTGATGCCGCGTGCCAGATATATGCTGAACGACTATTTGCCTGCCGGCTCTTGTTATGAGACCAAAATAGCTGATGTAAAAATTTTTCACATCATTCTCAAGGCAGTGCTCTCAATGATCCAGCAGGCGTGTGGAATGTGCTGCAGCAGCACTTCCTGCCCGTTTATCCCTTGAAGGAAGCGGATATGGCCCCTTTTCAACACATGAATCTTCTATACACTGAAACCTGTTTATCTTTTGAGCATGAAACCAACATGACTGAGTGGTGACGCAGAGCAACTGTGAACGGCGCTCCAGGCTTCTGTGTGTTGTGCAGGCGATGACAGCTGCTGCTGCTCGTGTTTTGGCAAAAAAAAAAAAAGAGGTAAAAAAACAAAACAAAACAGAGAAAATATAATTTCCATCTGACAAGCTGCGGTTGACTTTTGTAAATTAGGAATGTTGCTCTAAACCAAAAACAAATGCCAACATGTCATAAATCATGTTGAGTAATTTGACCCAGAAATTTGGAAAGGAAGCCACCCAGCAGGAATGTAAATCAGTGGAAACATCTTAGCTCAACAATTAGTCTGGACTGAAACTGTGAGGCGATGATGGTTATTCCTCCCGCAGAAAAAGAAGAAGCATAATGATGGCGATTCTTCTTCTTCTTATTATAATAATAATAATAATAATAATAATAATAATAATAATAATAATAATAATAATAATAATAATAATTCATATAAGATATCAGTATGTTCAGTATCACAGGTACCTGTGCCCTTTTCTTGCTCCAGGATAGAAACGGTGAAGCAGCAACAGCTGCAGCACCAGTTTAACATGTGACTGACTGACGTCCTGACATGCTGCAGAACAACATCAGCAACCTGAAGCTGCTGAAGCTTCTTTCACCACGGCTGTTGGTGCTGCTGCTACTGCTGAATCACTCGCTGCCCGTCTCACACGGTGAAGACTGAGGAGCGCCCAGGTGGACGCTGTCCCAGCGTGACAACTTCCTCCTTCTTCTCCCTGTCCATCTGTTCGCAGGGATCAGTCCCTCCCCCGCCAGGCTCCTCCCCCCATCAGGGACTCGCAAAAAATCTGACCCTCACATATGGTCATCTCACCCCACGGCCGTCATCCTGAGCACCAGGCTGTGGAATGGCTGCTTCTCCTCAGGTGACTGACGAGGAACGACACAGGGAACATTTCCTAGTTCCCTTTTTCTGGGATTTATCCTACATTTCCAATCAGGTAGAGAGAGAAAGTGTTCGGAAGGGGATTAACTGAAGGTCACCTGCATAGATTAAATTATAATCAAAGTCACACTTGTGCGATTAAAATTTAATCTCATGTGTCTTCATCTTTTGTAGCAGCGTCTCATCAAAGCGGTCGATTGGTTGTTCGGTGAAAAAAATGCACGCGTGTTGTAATGATCCCCTTGGACCTCGCCATATTTCCATTTTGAGTTGCTCATGTGCGCGCTGACATCACACGCTCATCAGGGGGACACCTGCGGGAGTTAGCATAAGGGAGCTCCTGGCTACATAAAGAGAAGACAAAGTCCGCCGGTAGCTCCACACCAGCGGACTAGTTGCGCCAGTTGGGATAGTTTTAGCTCTCGTGTTCTTCACTCCCTGGTCTTCGGGTCCCTGGGTCTTCACTCCCTGGATCAAGCGGCCAGTACCGACTGACAAACTGACTCATTTACTCACTTGGAGAACTGGACGCCTGAGCGTGAGTAGCTGATGCCATCAGGAGAGGGGATGGATCATCTTTTTTTAAGAACTAGAAATTAAAAATTTGTGTGCTGAACCAAGTAATTAAGACAGGAAAACAGAAAAGCAGAACTGAACTGATTTAATTTAATTTCACTTTGTCTTTTGAGGACTATAAAAAGAAGTAACCCCTCATTTTATTTTTTGTGTGCTGAAAAAACTGAACTGGGAACTGAACGGCAAAGAAGTCCTTGATTGTATTTTTTGATTTAAACACCAAAGAAAACACTAGACAACAGAACAAATAGAGAAAAAATATTTGTCAGGTACACCCTGGCTGGCACACCAGGTAAAAACAGTAAGCAAATAGTAGTGAATAAATCAAACAAAATCTTTCAAACTTAATATTACTAAAATTATATACTGCTACAGTGTGTGTGTGTGCGCATATGCGCGTGTGTTTGTGTGTGTCCTTGATACATGCGATGTGACCTTGAATCCATGCGAGTCGGCCTGGAGGCGTGTTTGCTCCTTGCTACCTCAGTGTGAGGCTGGAGGGGAGTGTGGAGGTGTGAATGACCCACTGAATCACTCAGACAGATCAGCACAACAGCAGCAATCAGCAGCGCTGCTGCTTTAAAGAGAAATGCAGCTCAAATTAAAAGTTCCAAAAAATATTCCAAAAGCAACAGCCGAACCTTTACATGACACGAGAGAAAACCAAATTATTGCCTTAGTCCAACTATGACTGGAAAACTGAAGTGCATATGAAAGCATGATTCCAACTAAAATCCAAGTTTAAGAACTCCGATTAAGACACCCAGATGATGGGATTGGAATTCAGATTTCTCCTTTATGTACAGTCCGAGTTTAGCTGGACAATGCATGTGCAAATGCTCCACACCCCCCGCGCTGGCGTCTTCCCCCAAACAAAAACAATCAAGACACAAGTTCCTTCAACGCGTGGCGCTTTTGTGAGTTTGTGTAACTGAAGACACGATTCCTTTGGCAGAAGCAGTACGCAAACCTTTTCAGTTAATTTACTCTGGAAAGGGTTTGCAACAACACGGTGCTCTGCACAACTCGCCAATTCATACACAATAATGGCGCTTCTCACCTGGAGTGGATTTGGCACTTGTAGTTGCTCCCTGGAGGCTCTAAACATCCTCACAAGTCCACATAGTTTCTAAAATGATTTTCGCGTTACTCAGAAATTGTCTATTCTATTCAAAACTCTTTCATTACTGTTGTTTTCTACTTCTATTTATGAACCCAATAAAGGGAGCCTGCAGATATGTTTCATTGCCTTTACTGAAGTTGCATACACTGCAATTACAAACCATCTCCCACCAGTCTGTTCTCTGAACCTGCATGACCCAAGAACGAAGGGTCCAGGTCAGTTGCGACAGTGACGGCACAAAAAGTATAGAATAGAAGACATGGTTTTGTTGTAGCCCTCCAACAGCACATGGCGTTGTTGCCTGCCTCTCCAAATCACCATGGGTTTCCTTACCGAACAGCGACTGCTCCGCCGTCAGAAGATCATCAAGAGAAATTCACAAACATACACAACATGTCACTAGCGTTAGTTTCGGCAGGTTAGGTTTAGACAGGTGATTGATATTTTACTGAATCCACCTCGACGCAAATTTGCGGATATCATATTTCCTCCTTTAAAGTCACTACGTAGCACTCGCTCACAAGAGTATTTTCGCTGTAGTAGATGTAGGCTGCGACTGTAAAATTGCCAGAAATATGCTATGTACATTTGTGAATTCCTGACCAATCCACTGATGGTAGCGCAGCACATCTGCAGCTGTTCGGTGAGGGAACTGGTTAAATTGAAGATCAGTACGGGCGTAACACCGGTGTTATGTTGTGCTTCAGTTGTTTTGTTCTTGAAGAAAAAGGTACACTGGAAATTAACATGCTCGAAAAGACTTGTATCGCCCCCTAGTGTCGGTAAGGAGGACATGTTCCCATCAATAATTACATTTTCTCAGCTGCAGGTATACCGTGACAAGAGGAGATGCCCGATTAGATGAGAAACCAGAATCTTGAGCATAGCTTGATTAAGTTGTGCATGTAAACGTAGTCACTGCGTTTCCTCCAGAAGCCTGACAATCAGCAGACGCACTTGACCCAAATCTTTTCCCAGTCACTAGCGTGTGTGTGTGTGTTGTTGTTGTTGTATGAAAACTCTGTCAGTCATTAAGATAAGTGTCGTTGCGTTAGCTCTGTCTGTAGCTGTTCTGTTCTTTTTTGTCCTCCATTAATCCTCAGCTCAGTCAGAGACGCTCAGGCTGGGATGCCAGCGGCATGCCAGCCGCAGAGTGTCAATGATTGATTGATTGATTGATCGATTGATTGAACCCTAATATGACAGTGATTATGTTGAGTCTGAAAAACCTCAACGAGAAAAAGATCATGATGGATGTGGCAGCTGGTGCAGCAGCAGTAGTAGCAGCAGCAGCAACATCAGCAGCAGTAGTAGTAGTCAGTCTTATCTCCCCAGTGAGAAAAATAGCTACTGGCCGTCTTGAAAGTCGCTCAATGACATCATCATCATCGCAGTACTGGACACTGGAGTGCTGAATGAGAGGAATACAGTTGTGGGAGAGACAAATAAATATAGTCGAATATTTTAAGAACTACAAATTAAGTTTTTCTAAGAGAACAGAGACACTCAAAGTCTAAGTAATTCATGAGGAACCAGAACCATAGTAGATCAGTTACCATTTGAACCACAACATCTGAAACACTTTGTAGTTTTGCGAGATTGCTTTCCAGACTGAACACGGAGGTGTGAACATGTGATCTGACTAGAAGAACTGTTCTTTCACATCGGAGTCGCTTAAAGTCTGTAAGAGCTGCAGCAAGTGGCGAGATTTGTCGCCAGGAAAAAGGAAGTACCTAGAGGGCGCTGTAGAGTAGCTAAATGTAGCCATAAAGTGGCCAAATAGGCAAGACTGGCAGCAGCAGCATTGTATTCCTTATTTCCAGTCTTTCCTCCTCGACTTGCCGCAGGTCACTAGTCCAGACAGTCGATTGTGTAAAAGACTTTTATATTTGTTCATATTCATAACCTTTTTTATTGTCATTCCACCAGTAGAGTGACACAAGACACAAAGCCTCCATTAAGATGCTCCACTGAGTGCTAATCCAGGCGGCTGAGGACAGAATGGCCACTTTCATTTCCATTATATTGAATTTCCTCGTCATCGCATTTAATCCCTGTTGGATTTTTTTTTTTTATTCTTCTTTATCCTCTTTTCTTGGAGAGCTGCTCTCCAGCCAACCAGTCATATGCAACCCTGCATATGGATCCTGATTGGCTGCCGCTGTAACAGCAGCAACAACTGGCTCCTTGTACTCACAACTGCTGCTGCTGCTGTTACTGCTACTACTACTGCCACCTAGTCACTTTTTTCATTGTGAAAGGTGACTGGCGGCAAAGCAAGCAACTTTTTCTGCTGCTCTTGGAGACTTTTGGCGACTTGGAGGTAATATCACATTTCTGAGCTGTTTACGTATCGTGCTGTTGCTGCTAGTCAGATCAGATGTTTTTTTTAAATCAGTGTTGAGTCTGGAAGTGAATATCTCATGTGGAAGCTGAAAAAACTGTGACTGTGGCCTGGTTGTGGTTCAAACTATCACTTGTTCTTCACTACGGTTCTCTGTTCTCTCAGAATTTGTAGTTCCAAACATATTCAACTATTTATTTGTCAGTCCCAGCATGTTACTCTCATTCAGCCCTGCAGTGTCCAGCACTGTGACTGACAGCAGAAGGAGTGATTATGCAAATGAGGTGATGACATCATCATTAATGACTTTCAGGAGAGCCAGTAGCTACCTTTCCTACTGGCAGCACTGACTGAAGACTTTTTCCAACAAGTAAATGACATGTGTTGGTTAGGAGGCTAGTTTTGCGAAGGTGTATGCACGGAAAACTCCCAGCATACACCTTGGGACAGAGCCACCTCCGCCAAGCTGCACACACTGATTAATCTCCCTCTGGCGCATGTGTTCCACCGCCTTCACGGTGGTTAATTGTGTGTGTGTGTGTGTGTGTGTGTGTGTGTGTGTGTGTGTGCGCAATTAATAGCTGTGTTCCAGTGCAGATGCGGCGCCAGCTGCTGGTTTAGAGTTTAGAATAGAGGAGACGCTGCTGCTGCTGCTGCTGCTGCTGCTGCTGCTGCTGCTGCTGACTGGAGGTAGTTGTGAGGGAGCAGCAAGTGGTGATGAGGAGGAGCAGAGCGAAGAGCCGGAGAGAGAAGACTGGACCCGGCAGGTAGAGGATGAAAATCAGTCTGTGTTCCATTTATTAATCCATCGTTCAGCAGCTACAGCAGGAAACGACCTGGCAGGTTGGTTCAGTTGAGCGGGAAGAGCAGAGTAAAACTTCTCAACCACCGTCAGCCTGTTCCTGGAGGTTCTCGACTTGATCAGCCAGCAGAGGCGGTGAGTAACTTAGTACAAATACTTTGTTACTTCAGTAGATTTTTCAGGTATCTGTACTTGACTATTTCATTTCTGATGACATTTTTTTTAAACTTTGGTTTCCAACATTAATTAACAAATATCTGTATTTTCTACTTAATTTTGTTCAATGAAAGAGACATAATGTCTTAATATTGTAGTTTTGGGTTATTGTTATTTATATATAGTGTCAACATCCCATAATGTCTTACTGGTCAGAACTATCTCTAATTACAGTTTGGTTCAGCTGCAGTTGAACAAAGAAAAAAAACAAAACTATAGTATTGAGAGTAGAAGAGCTGTTCAAAATGATCCAGATCCTCATCAAGACCTCTGACCTGATCTGGTCACTTCAGTCCAGAATATTCTGTCAAAACATTTGACTTTTGGCAAAATTATCAACCAATATATTGTCTCACTTTTTATTTTTGACTTAAATGCATTTTCAGAAGCTGGACTTTCTTACTTTCAACAAATATCCGTCCTTTTATCTTTAGTACAGAGTGTGAATACTTTTGCCACCACCCTCTGGCAGCCACTCTGTCCTCTTGCAGCTGCTCCTCCAGTTTCACGCTCCAGACCTCCTCCAGTTTCTCCAGTCGATTATTTCTGGCTCAGTTTCTCGACTTTTCTGCGACTGGAGGAGGCGTCTGACACTTTGTCTCTCTGACTCGGCACTAATTACTGACAGTTGCTCACTACGCATCACTTGGCCGACCATGGCGGAGTGAACACAAAGAGACTCAGAGTAGGGGGTCGGAGAACCGTATTGGGGCGTTGGTGGGGTCGGGAAGGTCACAGCTGTGTGAAAAAACACAATTTGCCAAAAAAAATATGCGTGTTTTGTTTGGCAGTGCCAAACCAAGCCAGCGGCCCGTCGACCAGTTGGCAAACGCAGAGAAAAAATAAACTAAATGTGTTTTTTTGGAGTGCTGAGACAGGAAGTGAGTCTGTTTCCTCCCTCGTGGACTATTTTCCCCCATTTAATAGTAAAACTGTCCCTCGACCCGCATAAAAAACACATCTATCCCCCCACCGACTCTTTAACACCTGCCATCATTAAGTGGTGGCAGCAGTAAGAGTAACAGCAGCAACAGTAAAAGCAGCAGCCCCTCCGTTAATAAGGCTTTGCTCAACAAAACCGCACAAAGACCGACTCCAGTGGATCGTTTATACCTCTGCACACACACACACACACACACACACACACACACACACACACACACACACACACACACACACACACACACACACACACACACCTTTAAGTGACGGGCCTCTGATGGTTCTCTCCCAGCAGGAAGCCTGTGATTGGACACAAACCTACCGACAATCAGGAACCAATTGCTGCATCCCCGTAGCACAGGGCGTGGGTCGAGACATTCAAAAATCACCTCATCTAATGAACAGAAGAAAAAAATTTACAAAGATGAGGCGAAGAACACGTGTCACCTTTTTCGGGCGTAGCATGAGCTCTGAGGAACAGGTGGTGTACCCCAGCGCTTCCTGTCTACCCGAGGCTGCACACCATGCTCACTGCCACCCACAGGTGAGGAATGGCATAACAGCTACAGTGCCATGAAAAAGTATTTGCCCCCTTCCTGATTTCTGTGTTCTGTGCATATTTATCACACACAAAGGTTTCAGTTCATCAAACCAATTTTAATATCACACAGAGACAACCCAAGGAAATATAAAATGCAATTTTTAAATGATTATTTAATTTACCAAGGGGGCAAAAAAAAATTACAAACCTATCTGGCTCTATGTGAAAAAGTAATTGCCCCCCTTTGTTAAATCACAAAGTAACTGTGACTAACCACAGTTTTGGGAAAGCTGAGTTCAATTTCACAGGTCACACCCAAACCTGATTACCACCACCTTTGTTGAATCAAGAAATCACTTAAATAGAATCTGTCAGACAAAATGAAGCAGGCTACAAGAACTCAAGAGACAAACGCATCATGCCACGATCCAAAGAAATTCAAATAAAAGAATTGAAAAAAAGTGACTGAAATCCATCAGTCTGGAAAAGGTTACATAGCCATTTCCAAGGCTCTGGGGCTCCAGTGAACCAGTGCCAGAGCCATTATCCACAAATGGAGAAAACTGGGAACAGTGGCAAACATTCCCAGGAGTGGTCGACCAACTAAAATTACTCCAAGAGTGCGACAACGACTCATCCAGGAGGTCACAAAAGAACCTAGAGCAACATCCAAAGAACTGCAGGCCTTGCTGGCCTCAGTTCAGGTCAGTGTTCACGACTCTACCATAAGAAAGACACTGGCCAAAAAAGGCCTCCATGGGAAATAGGCTTTACACCGATCATATCGGCTATATCAGATCGACCGATATTTGTCATTTTTTGAAATGTTCGTGATCGGGCGTCATGTCATAAATCACCGATCCGATCAGTGACGTCAAGGTCGTGTTAAAACTTTTTAAATCAGTCTCATGTACTCCAAAGTAGTTTCACAGCCTCGACATGTTTATTTGTTTGTATCTGAGAGCTAATGATTCGTGATTCAAAAGACTTCATTTTCGTCTTCGTGCCTCTTCCTGTTTTGAGTACTGTCGCTATGTGACGGACAATAAAGTTTCTTTGAATCTTCACGACAGCAAAATCCATGGGCGACACAAACAAACATGTCGGAGGTGTGGAAAAAAGAACACAAAGGCTTGTCTCACATTTGCCAAAAAACATCTTGATGATCCTCAAGACTTTTGGACAAACATTCTGTGGACTGTTGAGTCAAAAATGGAACTTTTTGGAAGGTGTGCGGCCCGTTACATCTGGCGTAAAAATGGCACAGCATTTGATAAAAAGAACATTATGCCAACAGTGAAGCATGGTGGTGGCGGTGTGATGGTCTGGGGTTGCTTTGCTGCCTCAGGACCAGGACATCTTGCTGTGATTGATGGAACAATGAATTCTGCTGTATACCAGAAAATCCTGAAGGAGAACTTCCAGCCATCAGTTTGTGCCCTCAAACTCAAGCGCGCTTGGATCATGCAGCAGGACAATGATCCGAAACACACCAGCAAGTCCACCTCTGCTAAAAAAACAATTAAAAAAAAATTAAGGTTTTGGAGTGGCCAAGTCAAAGTCCGCTTTTAAATCCAATTGAGATGCTGTGGTGTGACCTTAAACGGGCACTTCATGCTAGAAAACCCTCCAATATGGCGGAGTTGAAGCAATTCTGCAAAGAAGAGTGGGCTAAAATTCCTAACCAGCGATGTGAAATATTTCAATTACTTCAATCGATTTCAATTATTGCTGCCAAGGGTGGCATAACCCGTTATTAGGTTCAGGGGGCAATTACTTTTTCACATAGGGCCAGATATGTTTGGATTTTTTTTTTGTGCCTTAATAAATTAAATCGGCATTTAGAAACTGCATTTTGTATTTCCTTGGGTTGTCTCTGTGTGATATTAAAATTGGTTTGATCTGAAACCTTTGTGTGTGAGAAATATGCAAAAAAAAACAAAACAAACTGTTTCACGGCACTGTATGCTTAACATTGATGAACTCACACCAAATAAGAGCTATTATTACAATCAAATAAAAATAAAGACAGGGATTTTAACCCTCATAATGAATGATCATTATCATCATTCACAAATTGAGTTGCGCTGAAGCTCTAAGTCATCTCCCGCTAGTGCAGTGCTTTGACTGCGTGAAAATAGCTGAACTGATGAAAGGGAGACACGCGAGACACTGCGCCTCTATTAGTCATCTGTTATGTAACTCACGGCTAAGTAGGTCAACCCACAACTAGCGTTGTTCACCTGATTATCCATTAATTCTGCTGCTCCGAATGCCGTTGTTACTGTTGCCGCTGCACCTGCTGCTCCCGCATCTCCTGCTACATCACTCTGAGCACATAAAATATAAGCTGAATAGTTTTCCTTCATAAAAACAGGGGAGGATGGTGGTGGGGGTGTGTAGTGGGGAGTGTGGGAGAGGGGGGGGTTCACTCCCTAGGCTATTAATTCCTAGGTGCTCTTGTTTTTTTCCCAGTTCATAATCAGGTCTGGCAGTAGAGGAGGAATCAGCCAATCAGCCGCTGCTCACTGAGCAGCACGGAGCTGCAGCTGATTGACTCTCCGGCCTTGCAGCGTTTTCATTTCACTGCTCAAGAAAAATGAACTTTAGTCGTTGGTGGCAGCAGAGGGATAATTCATGTAGCTTTGTTAGCGTTAGCACCTTGATTAGCCAAACAGATTGAGGGCAATCCCGAGTTATGCCTGACAAGGTTTTTTCACGGCTTCTTCACCTGCGAGAACATGGAGTAAAAAAATAAATGAATGGGACGTTGTTCTGGACTCATCCATTACCGTTTTTAAAATATGTAAGCCTAAATTTAACAATAAAGAGTTCCCGCACACGTGGCCAACGTGGCAGAATTTATTGAGACATTTCGGTTCTTGACCATTTTCTAGGAAATGTTTGTGCCGACACAGGAAGCCATCTTAAATAGGAGTGGCGGTGTGACACCAACTAATAACTTTCCCATACGTCTAAGTATAGATAACTTAAATTCTAAATATCAACAATATCAAAATACAAACAGCATCAATATACATATACATAATATAAAGTGGATGGACTGCACTTATACAGCGCTTTTCTAGCACCTTCATGGTACCCCAAATCGCTTTACTAAGGCCTCTCCTTCACCGATTCACACACACATTCAAGTGCAATGAATACATATAATAAATACTAAGCTGTCTGACTGGGATACATTAGGTCCTCATAGAAGGTAATGGCTAATGATCAGTGTCGGAAAAAAAGGAGATAAGATATAAGAAACAAAAAAACAATACATAGCCAAAATATAGGAAAATAAGAATATAGAAGAAACTTACAATAAAAAGAGCTGAAACAGTCTGGAAAAATCATGCAGAATAAACCTACATATGTAAGTGAGCACAAAACCAAGGGACACATAGATAAATAAGCCATGTGACGTAAACACAAACATACGGGGCTGAATCTTCTATAGCTGGGCAGGAAACCCCACAAATTGACATAAAAAATATTACCAATAACTGTCAAGTTATCCTGGGTTTACTTTCTTTGTTCAGAGCCTTCTCCATAGCTGCCCCCACCCTCTGGAACTCCATGCCCAAACACATTGGTGAGTGCTCTGACTTACCCACTTTCAGATCACTTCTCAAAACCCACCTCTTCACAACCGCTTTCACACCTGCCTCACTGTTTTGTAGTGAGTTCTAATCATGTGATCACATGTGTCAAGGTGACCAATGGTTGTCAACGCTTGTGTGACATCATGGGGTCACATGTGTTGAGGTGGCCAAGCAATGCCAAACCTGTGTGTGACGTCATGTGGTCAGGGGGGTCGGTGTAACCAATCACCACCGACTGGTGGGTATATCAGGCCTCTGTGGCTCACTCGCAGTTAAACAATGGGGAAGCCGCATGAGAGATGAGCCACAGGAGCCTTTCACGGCGCCAACCTGTGCTGAACAAGGCTGTGTTGTTGCCTTGCCTTTGACCTGGCCAGGTCCTTGAAAGATGGCGAGCTAAAGGACCAGGTCTAGAGCCTACAACAGACATGAATCCCCCCCCCCCGCCCGCGGCCACTTTCCATCCACATACACACTGACACACACACTCATACACACGCACACACTTACCTTTCGTCAAACTCTTATTCCCCCCATATTCACCCTAACTGTTGTACTTGACCTCAAACACAGACGTGGGTTCTGTCATGAACTTTGGGTGGGCTGAAGGGTTGCGCTTTGAGTGGCTGTCTTAATGCTAGTCTATTGAACAGTTGACAATTTGTGTGATGGTTTCTTGAATTTATTGTTTTGTATTATTTGTTTAAATGGCCATTTCATTTTTTTTTTTGTTTTTGTTAGAATTACTTTTTGCTCACTGTATATAATTTCACCTTGTCAATCACCACTATTAATACATAAATATATGAAACTACAAAATTGTCTCTGGTCTCCACTCCCTTGTTGAGCGAACTCTAAAATCTTCTGACCAGTACGTACGTCTCACATTGACCTCACTTTATTTAGCTAAATAATCTTATGTGCACGCAAGTGCTGCACATTTAATTAATGAAATCTGTAGAATCCTTGATGGAAGCTGGAAGGGTCTGAACAAAGTGCTTAACAAAAGAAATCAACGTAGTTTGACAGTGGAGACAACAGGGAATCTGTCTGTGCCACAATTGGGCGGCCAGGAGGGTCGTGAGTGACTTGTGTACTATGGGCAAAGTATATACAACGCGTCCCATAGGATGCTTGCAAAAAACAAAACCAAAAGGTGAAGTCACTTTCCAGGGAAGAGTCGTAGTAGCTGGCCTGGTCTCTGCGGTGACTCGGTGGATGTCGGTGCGCAGACCTGTTCGTGGGCCCTGCCCTGGCTAATGGAGCAGGCATGCGTGCGTGTTTGCGAATGGGTTGGTGAATGATAAGAGGCCTCCTTAAATTCCCAGTCGTAAATTTTCTTCCTCTGATAGTCTTCAGTGTCACGTTTGTGCTTTTTTTAGTTTGATGCTGAGTAACTTCTCTTTGTATTGACATACTGTAGTCTTTACAGAACTCCCAATGGAGAAGTTTGTTCCAGATGTTCTCTGAGATCCTCCTCTTTTTTCAAAATCTCTGTTTTGACTGTGCTTGCTTCAGTGGACACTTGGTTAATGATGAGAAGCATCAACTCAAGGGAGGATTTATTTAAAATCTCTCCCCAGCATTCGATAAAGTTCTCTTCAAATTTTGCTATTGTGGGGGTTTCTGGATATGCAGGCCCCTGGGAAAAGTTCTAGTACTGAAACGTCACAATAAATTCTGCAAGTTGACCATGCGTGCGGGAACTCTTTTTTGTTTAATTGGACTTAATTGTCACCCTCCTACGCACCTGCCAAAGAAATAGATGTGCAAAGATTTTTGCCTTTTCTGAAAAGTGCAGAACATGACGTCTTATAACTTTGACACCACCTAGAGGCTCCTGCTACAGAAGAAGAATAATATTTTTACAACCATACTTTATTTGCAAAAACAAACCAAATTATGCACCTTTTCACAGACAAAGAAAACATTTTTATGAAAAAATAGATAGATAAATAAATGAATAAATAAATACATAAAATGAATAATGAACAAGAATAAAAAACAAAATCAAACACAAGCCATAAAACTACATTCAATCTTTCAGTGCATCTGAAAAAAATAATTCAGCGTTTAAAATCGCACACAAAATGTTTTTGTGGTACCAGATTGCTGAGAAGCTCTCAAGGTCGTTCATTGTTTTAAAAACGAAAATTCCTGGTGGATTTTTCAATGAAGCCACATTATTGTTGCATCTGCATTAAAAACCCTTCAATTATGTTTCTCCTTAAAATGTAAATGACTATTTTTGCTTCCCCAACAATAAAATTTTAAAGTTGCCACGTTGCCTTGTTTTTTTTGTTGTAGCCCGTACCATAAATACAGTTAATGATTGTAAAATTTTGATTAAAAGAACGAAAAACATTGGTTAAAAGAATAAAAAACGCAGTTAGTCTGTTACAATCAAACAAAATGTGAAAAAGGTTTCCTTGGAGTTACAGAAGGGGCACTTCTTGGACACAGCAGGGTTGATTAGCAAAATAAAAGCACTTGATGCAATCGCACCATGGGGGATCTGCCGCTGGTGCATCTCCCAGTCTCTCAGTCCAAGCGCAAACTGCTCTTTTCTCCAGAGTCTTTTTATTTAAAACTTGGACACAAGTGAAGAGATGTTGTCCTCTGTAGCGGGCCTTCTGTTTCAATGTGAGGGCTGATCTGTATTTTAGACAAAGGGTCTGCGGCGTCTGGCTCTGTCCCTGATTGCAGCTGCATTAGGAGGCTTCTCTCTCCTGGAGTCAGTCTATCCCTCCACAGTTGGAGCAGCCTCTCAGCCATCCTGCTGGACTGGAGGCCCAGCACACGTGCCACAGTCTGGTGGTCACTGAGGTCCTATTTTTGCAACTTTTCTTTTTGGACCAGCCAAGCAGCTTTTCCTTCCAAGTAACCGTGTAATTTGTTTCATCACCGAAAATGCAACTGGTTACGAAGAAAGACTCTACTCTGATGCCAAAATGCCAGTGAAGCCACCTGCAGGACAGAGCAGAACGGGCAGTTCCGCCTCGACGGTCGGTGTTGCTAATCCAAGCTCCCTGCGCGGTACCGGACCCGAACGGTACAGTACAAACTCCCAGGACCACCTTGGAAGAAGCTCATCCAACGTAAGCCCTCATCACTTGGTCACTGTCAATAGTCTGGTTGTCGCATCAGTGTAACCAATAACTGCCAAATTATTTTTGCTAGACTTAGCCACGACAAGTCTAGTAGACAAACAAAACTATTTTATATTTCTTCTTTTATTTTGTTACTTTTAACTTAAGTCTCTCTCTCTCTCTCTCTCTCTCTCTCTCTCTCTCTCTCTCTCTCTCTCTCTCTCTCTCTCCCTCCAATTGTTTCTGGAGGCCATGGTTACTCTGCAGTTGTTCCTCCAGGTTTTGAAGAGAACTGACATCTTTGAGTGGCAACAAATTTCGATCCAGGCATATTTCTGCCACATCAGACCTTTTCATTACCTGAAGGGTCTTAAAGATGATTCACAGTTGGTCTATCATCATTTCCTGTTTTGTTGATATATTTTGCTGGACGGCTGAGATGGGGAAAAGTCTTAAAGAGCTGCGAGACTGGCCCTCTGATTTTGAGATACCCTTTTTCCATCTTTAGGGTCTCCTTTTAATTAAATTGATTTTTGTGAGGGTTTTTTTTGTTTTTGTTTTTTTAAGTCGGATGACTTAGCTCAGGGATGGGCAACTTAAATGACGGCGGGGGCCACATTTTTTTTTTGTCAACACTACCAGAGTGCCTAAGTGCATAAGACCAAAGACTTAACCAGATATGATAAAACTGCCATTTTACATGTTTGTATCATATACACGTTTATTGACCCAACATAAAGTGAACATTTTAAACATTTTTTTTTTTTCATTTTAACATTCTCCTTGAATACCCTCACCATGACCATAACCATCATCACCATCATAAATAGGCCAGTTCTCTTTTAATGAGAAACTTGTGGCTTTGCCTGCTGGTGCACAATGGCGTGGATATCAATGTCTATCTTTGTGCACCCAATCTGCATGAGATGAAAATGTGTGTCATCCGAGAGCCTGTTTCTCTCTTTTGACTTGATGTGCTTCATCGTTGAAAAACTTCTTTCACAAATGTACGTACTCCCAAACATACGGGTCACTGACAGTGCAAACTCTCGGAGGTGTGGAAAACAGGATTGTGGTAGCAGACTCCAAAAGGAAATTCTCTTCCCATTAAGTCTCGCTTGAAAGAATGGATCTGACTGCAGATCACAAAGTCCCAGCTGCAATTCTGGAGGTTGCTCATTGACAGCTGCGCAGAGGGGGTCCATGAAAAGCATTATCCGTGGCTGCATTGCGTGGAAATCTTGAAAACGGAGCTTGATATCAGCCGCGTATTTGTGAAGTAGGGACATGTAGAGACATTTTTTTGCATCTCCTCACAAGCAGGAAAGTGTGTCAAAAGCAGCGGATGGGATGATAATCCCTCTCTGAACAGGTCGAGTTTGTGTTGAAATGCGCCCATATGTGCATACAGGTTGCAGATAGTTTGGTTTTTCCCCTGCAACTTTGTGTTCAGGTTGTTCAAATGTGAACTAATGTCAGTAAGAAAAGCTAGGTCACATAGAAACGCAGTCTCTTTTAGTTTCTTGCAGTAAGTACTCACATCACCACGAACGCTGTCCTCCAAAAACACTGTTATTTCAGACCGCAGTGCAAAAAAAACGCTCCAGACATTTGCCTCGACTCATCCATCGGATGTCCGTGCGCGTTTGTAAATCCTCATACGCGGCGTCCACTTCATCCAAAAATGCTAAAAATCTCCTGTGACTGAGGGATCTGTTTCCTCCTCGGATGAGATTTGTGACTTTAGTCAACAAATCCATCACGTGGCTAAAGTTGAGTGTCTTGGCGCACAGGGCCTCCTGCTGATAAATTAAATATACATTAAAATTAATCTATATTTTGTCCTGCATGTCACTTAAAATCCCAAAACCTATAATCACTCACCTGATGGATGATGCAGTGAAGGATCGGGCAGTTCACTCCGCTCTGTTGGAGGAGCCCCGCGAATCCCGTGTGTCTTCCCTGCATCGCAGGGGCACCATCCGTAACAACAGATGACAGCTTGCAGAAGCCACCATAATCATCCACCACGCTCGGCGTTGAATATGTCCATGCCCTTGGTGGTATTGCGCAAAGACACCATCTTCAATAGCTCTTCGTGCACTTCAAACGAGCTGTTGACAGTTCTTGCAAAAATCAGCAGCTGGCTAACATCAGTCACATCTGTACTTCACTACATCCAACCTGCATTACGTGCTTCAGCTTCCCCTCGATATGGTCGTGAATGTCAGAAATTCTGTGAGTCACTGTGCGACGAGACAAGGAGGCCGCATCAAAGATTTTAGCCACGTTGTCCTCACCAAATGCTCTGGCCATTTCTATAGCACCCCTCTTCACAATTTCGCCATCTGTATGTTAATGTATGTTATTATAACCGATTCAGTGCCACAAAGGACACATTTTTACAAATATTCAAAAATTAATCTAAGGGCCATATCGAGTGAGGGCGCGGGCCATGTGCGGCCCGCAGGCCGCCAGTTGCCCATCCCTGACTTAGCTGTTCTCCATTTAGGCTAGTTCTAATAGGGAAAGGTTTGATAAATAAATAAAGCTCATAACTTGAGAGTGCTCACGTTGATATGTGAATCAGGTGACTGATCTGCATCACCAAATGGTCATAAACAATTTACCTAAAGAAATAGTTAAATATAGCACTGAAATCATACCTTTAGGGTTTTTCCCTTTCACCTGTCTGGAAAAATATTTTTTTTAAAGAGTGAAAAATTGTAGACTAAAAATGATGAATCAAATGGAATTGTGACCCAAGTGAATTGTTACTCCTCTATTAGTAAATACTCACAAATCAGATCTCACTGCCGGGGTACCTTGGTGGACAGATCTCTCTGTTAGGGTGCCTCGCTGGATGGATGTCACTGCTGCTGGGGTACATTGGTGGACAGATCTCACTGCTTGGGTACCACGGGGAACAGATCTCACTGCAGCTGGGGTGCCTCGCTGGATGGATCTCACTGCAGCTGGGGTGCCTCGCTGGATGGATCTCACTGCTCCTGGGGTGCCTTGCTGGATGGATCTCACTGCAGCTGGGGTGCCTCGCTGGATGGATCTCACTGCAGCTGGGGTGCCTCGCTGGATGGATCTCACTGCTCCTGGGGTGCCTCGCTGGATGGATGTCACTGCTCCTGGGGTGCCTCGCTGGATGGATGTCACTGCTCCTGGGGTGCCTCGCTGGATGGATGTCACTGCTGCTGGGGTACCTTGGTGGACAGATCTCACTGCTGGGGTACCTCGGTGAACATATCTCACTGCTAGGGTGCCTTGGTCTATTGCTTACACTGCTTGGTTGCCAGGATGAAGGAAACATGGAGAGCTGGGTCCACAAGGGAGATCTGGAGTGCTGTGGCCACTTGGGAGGTGTGGAGTGCTATCATTGCTTTGTAAGAGGTTGTGACTGTTGTTGTCAATTAATAGGTCAGGAGTGTTATCGCCAATTGATAAGAGGTCAGGACAATGGTGACCACTTTGGCAAAGCATGGGGCTGCTTTGTTTCCCTCGCTCTAATGAGGGAGCTGGCTTCCTGATCTTTGGCGCTTCGGGCAATGAATCATGTCTGTTCAGATGTACAAAACGAGTGTTAGTACTTTAATGTGACAAAATACATTTTAATTGTAATTTTATCTTACATTACATTTCATCGTCTTGTTATCTCATTAGGGAGATAAAACTTCTTACCCTTTTTTTGACTTCATGATCTTTCAGGTGCTCTCCATCTCTTCTTCATAATCTTCTTCCGCAGGAAAAAGAAGATTCTTGCATCTAACAACACATTTATTATTTCAACATTTTGTCTTCTTGTTATGTTATTATTAGGTAGTTGAAACTTCTTCCCCTTTTTTTGACTGTATGATCTTCCGGGTGCGCTGCATCTCTTCTTCATAATCTTCTTCCTCAGGGAAAAGAAGATTCTTGCGTCGAACAACACATTTAATTATTTCAACAAGGTTAAGTAATTGCGGTATTACGCATAACAGATTAGATTTGAGGGTTAATATTTCAAGCCTCAAACTTACATTCTTTTTCGTTTAAATTTAACTGATGAATCAAGGTCAGTGTGGTCGATAGCTTAAGGTAGATTGTGCTTGTTTTTTAGCTTGCTGTGCTAACACCTGTTGAGCTAATGCTAAGTAGTCCATACAACGATGTTTACATGGCTGTTTATTAAGACGGTTTTGTATCTTTTTCTAGTTTTACACCTTATTCAACGATGTCAGAAATGATGAAGAGGAAAAATTAAAGGAGCAAGGCGCTCGCTTCCTGGCTCTTGAATAAGGAGTTTGGCTGGCTGTTTATCTATGTTCACACAAGAGCACAACACATAGAGAGAGCAGTACAGTTTCACTTGCAATTAACATATAAATGCTGGACGTAGGCTGACTATCAGCGATGAGTCAAAACAAGGCTGACCTTATACGTATGTGAGAGGGGGAAGGGACTTAACACGACGTCAGGCGTGTTAAGTTGGGGAATCCCAGGAGGCTTGAGACGAGAGGAAATACGGATTCATCGAGAGGGCGTGGCTCTTCGCCGCGAGGAAGCCTCGAACACCGCGGCATAAAGTCGTCTTTGGCTCGCTAGGGCAGCTATTTCTAATAAGAGGCGTGTTTACTGTATGTTTGTTTTTAAATAAATGCTATTTCTGTCTCATGTTTACTTTTGGTGAAAATATAAAGGTTGAACTACACCTTTACTCTCCCAGAAAACAAAACCAGAAATTATAAATGTTGCCCGCATAAATGATCAACTGTGACTTCAGTGAGGAAAACTGTTCTTTCTTTAACAGAAAAGCAACCACAGACCGAGCAGCAGGTATGAAACAACTTCTACTTTGTCCATCGCTGCGCTGTCGTGCATCGCACAGAAATAATGCCGTCGAAAACATTGTCCCGTTTTACCGCGTCGATTTCGCTCACGGTCTCGTGAACCGGGGGCCAATGAGAACACACCCTAAAAGTAGGCGGTCACCTTGATTTTGCAGACACACACACCTCTCAGGTTAGCTTCAACTGCTGCGGCTAACCTACCATGAAGTTACTGAAATCGAATTGAGTTTGATAATCACCAGGCCGATAATGGAGGTTATTTCTTAGAACACATTTTCACACAGCTTTCTACTCACGTCCCTGTTTAGTTTTTATTAATGTTAATGTTTTGGCTTTACACGATCACAATTTTTGTGCCGACTATAGTCTAAAGTTGTTTGCTATAGCATCCGTTTCGGAGTTTACTTTTCTTTTTCTTTCTCCGCGCTGCGTTTCTTGACCTCGACATGCTCCTCCGTGTGTATCTTTTCCAAGTGCCTGATTAAATTTGTTGTGTTGGAATTTTTTGCCGACGTTCCCCCGCGAGGTACTGTAGCGTTACATATATTGCAGATAGCTTGTGCTATGTCTGTTTCTCTCACTTTGAAAAACCTCCACACCTCTGACATGTTTGTTTGTGTCGCCCATGGATGTTGCTGTCGTGAAGATTCAAAGAAACTTTATTGTCCGTCACATAGCGACAGTACTCAAAACAGGAAGGGGTACGAAGTCTAAAATGAAGTTTTTTGAATCATGAATCATGAGCTCTCGGATACAAACAAAAAAACATGTCGATGCTGTGAAACTACTTTGGAGTAAATTAGACTGATTAAAGTACTTTCAACACGACCATGACGTCATTGATCGGATTAGTGATTTATGACATGACGCCCGATCACAAACATTTCAAAAAATGCCAAATACCGGCCGATCCGATATAGCCGATATGATCGGTGTAAAGCCTATTAATGTTACTACAGAGACTATGTTGTAGCGTTAGTTTACAACAGCAACGTTGCCTTACGTAGCTGCAATGCTAAAAACACATTGAAAGGATAGGAAGGAAGGAAGGCTAAACAGTAAATCAAAATAAAATGTTAAAAACTTACATCTTCCACGTTTGTAGTCGCGTCACGAACCATTGGGACCGATCCATTTTATGTGTTTACAGTTTTTTCCAATTGCTAGCACACTAAAATGACATGCATAGCACAATTATTTAAACTGACGCAAAGAGAGCAAAACCTCTTCTCAAGTCTCCAAAACTCTAAACACATTTTCTGCTTTACACACATTTTGCAATTAAAAATGGCACTTTTTAAATGCACTGAACACGATTCGCTGCACAAGACACAGAAAATCTAACAATCTAACAGAAAGTCACATGTTTGCCATTTCAAAATGACACTACATGAGCAAATAGGACAACATATGTGCCACCTGGCCAAACACCTCTTTGGTTAATTGTTAACACTTCAATCAGGAAGTAAGCACTATAAAAAGACCAAGAGGTGATCACTTTTTTTTTTACAACAACAATGGAAGACATTGCAGAGAGAGGAAGAGGAAGAGGGAGGGTGAGAATAAGAGGGGGAGGAAGAGTGAGAGGTAGGGGTAGAGCTGGTAGAGGACTTCATGGCCACAGAAGAAGACTTTCAAATGAAATCAGAGCAACCTTAGTGGATCATGTCATCAACCATGGGCTGACAATGCAAGAGGCTGGACAGAGAATGCAGCCTAACTTGAGCTCTTTTACTGTCGCCTCTGTCATCCGGACATTTAGACTGGAGAACAGGTACGTAACCAACATTTCTTTCACACTATGTCGAACACCTCATGTCATAGTGTATCAGTTGGGTGACACCCGTTTACTTCATGAATGGCTGAGGTCATACACAACAGTAAGTGTGCAAGTTTCCTGTACAATTTACTCTACTGTTCACTGTCCAAGCCCTATATTTTTTATAATTTTGTTTCTCTAAAGGACTGAGAGACGCAGCCATGGTGGAGGAAGGGGCCAAATGTTCACTGGGGTACAGGAAGCTACCACAGTAAACTTGGTTTTGGAAAGGAATGAAATCAGATTACAAGAAATTCAAAGCCACATCATCCAGGACAACACCGTATTCAGCAACATCCACGAGTCAGCCTGTCCACATTGGCTCACATTGTACAGTGGAACCAAATTAGGATGAAACAACTTAATAAGGTGCCATTTGAGAGATGTGGTGGGAACATCACTATGTGCGCATGGTGTCCTCCACCGTCATGCCATCCTTGGACCATACAACACAGCCCACATTCTCACATTTCTGGACAGACTCCACAACATCATACTACCACCACAGCACATGAATGATGCAAACCATCAAAGCCGGTACGTTGTAGTATGGGACAACGTGAGCTTTCATCGTGCAGCCCCAGTCCAAAACTGATTCGCTGACCACCCATCATTTATCGTGCATTACCTCCCACCATACTCACCATTTCTGAACCCAATAGAAGAGTTCTTTTCGGCATGGCGGTGGAAGGGGACGGTTTGGGGTGTGACGGACAATGAGGTCAGACAAGTAGGGAGGGGCCAGATTGTGGAGTGACTTGAAGGTGAGGAGGAGGAACTTGAATTGGATACGGTGGGCAACAGGAAGCTAATGGAGTTGGTGGAGGACGTGGGTGATGTGGTCGTAGGGGCAGGAACCGTGAGAAGTCTGGCGGCGGAGTTCTGGATGTATTGAAGCAAGCGGTGAGTAAGTCCGATTTGATTTTCAGTTCTGCTGAGAGTTTTCAGATGTCTTGTTTGAGGCTGGCAATAGTTGCTTTGGCTTTTTCCAGGTCTGATGAGTCGGCTAGGGGGAAAGAGGCGGGTGGAAATGCGGAGAGTGGGGAGGGCATTTCGGAGTCGATCACAGACGCTTGGATGCAATCGCGAGATTCACCATCAGGGTGACTCCTCTTTTCTTCACTCTGTGCTTAAACAAGCATGCAACATCTCCCAAAATTGGCTACAGTTGCTGCAGTCGCCCTCTCTCCTCCCTCTGCCTCCAGGAAAAAACTTCAAACTGTTTTTTTCCCTCTTTGTCCTTTGTGATTTTGTGTGTGTGTGTGTGTGTGTGTGTTTGTTTTCTTTTTTTTTTCCTTCCTTCCTCTCCTGTGGCAAAAACATCCAAGAGGCGTGAAGAATCGTCGGTCGGGGATTTTCTTCTTTGTGATGTGAATAAATAAGGAGCAGCATCGAACTTCCTCGCCGCCCGACTGTCCATCTGCCCATCCTACATCCAGCGAGGATGAGTCAACTGTCGCCTTTATTTTTTTATTCGTAAATCACATATTGCATGAAATCCAAGATCAAGCAGAGTCGACGGGTTGATGGCTAGCGGTTAGCATGATAGCGTCTCAAATGTATTTCTACGGCATCTCTCGTCACTCACTCACTTCCTGAGTGAGGGAGCCCAGCTGGATCTTTATTGCAGTACATCGCTGTGAAATATTAATAGACTTCGGAACTGACTGACTGACTGACTGACTAACAGAAGAAAGAAAAAACAAAATAACAAGAACAGCAAAACTTGAATGAAATCAAATTTCACGACAGACAACTTGAATGATCAGCAGAGGTGGGAAGTAACTGATTAAAAATACTTGATACTGTTATTACTGTACAAGTGTCTGTACTTTACTTAGGTATTTCCCTTTCTGGCGAATACTACGACTACTTTGGCTCCCTAGATTTATACTCAAATATCTGTACTTTTTACTGCTTACATTGAAAAAACATGCTGGTTAATTTTGTGTTTAAAAGTCTAAAAGTCTAAAGATACAAACTGTGTTCCAAGTAATTAACTGATTGTTGATTCGAGTGAACTCTGCTGTTGTGTGGTTTAGATAGATATTTAGGAATATTTAGATATTTTGAGGAATCTGTAATCAAAAAGAACAAATCATATCTTGAACGATCAGTCACATATTCTGTACTCTACCCTCAGGGAAGAGATACAGAGCCTGCAAGTACAGGACAAATCGTTAGACACCCCTTCCTCCCAACATCTGTGATGCTCCTTAATAAACAACTGTAACTATTAATATGTATTGATTGCTTAAACCGCAAACGTATGACTTTTTTTTTTTTTTTTTTTTTAACCTTGAGTCTGTTGAAATGCTTAATGAGCAAGTGACTTTAAATTCATGTGCAATTTCTCTGAAAAAGTAGTGAATTACTCTCACGGGTGTCCTGACACAAAGTTACAAATTGTCTCTTTTACTGTGTTGGTTGATTGTTTTACCTTTTTGTAATGTATTGTGGCCGATGGGTACTGATAGTCCAAGGCAAATTTCCTCCTTGGGGGAAAATAAAGTTTATTCTGATTCTGATTCACAGATGAAGCAACTGGGCAAAGGTGGAGTAACGTTTTCATCCATACTGCTTGACTAATATGCCCTACAACGTACAATATAAACTACGTTATTCAGTCATAATAGCAGTATTTTGTGACATTAAATATACCCTCTCTCATGTAGAAGAATATCTCTCTGATATTTTTCATTGCAAAGAAAAGCAGATCTGCTTGACACTTTATTACAGTAACTTTCCAGTAAGTGCAAAAATCCTCTCAGAGACAATAAACCAAAGTCAGCTGGCATGTAAGAAAATAAAATGATCATACAATGCAATTTGGGGTGTGTAATACACATGGTAGTTGGCTAACTAACCCTGTAACATACTGTTAGCCAGCTAACAAGTAACATTAAGTAAATTATAACTTTTCATGGCAGTTAGCGTTAGCTCGATAGCTAACCATGTTATTTACTGTTAGCCAGCTAAGAAGTAGCCTAAGCAACATTGAAAACTTTTATTTTACATATTATGCATGATGTATGCATATTACCAATGTTATATTGGTAATATGTAAGATGTAAATGGATTCAGCTTGTCTGATGTTATAACGCTAAACTTCTTTCATCAGAATGCCAACCACTACTATACAGTAACTACCACTACTAAGTAAGTAAGTAAGTAAGTAAGTAAACAGTAAAAAAAAAAAAAAAAAAAAAATCCCCCCCAACATAAAAAAAAACAAAGAAAATAAATAATAAAAAGTAATATAGCAATATTTTATTTATGACTACCTAGCCAGGGGAGAAAAAGAGGTGAACAGTAGAAGTGGGCTTGGCTGTATTTCCACCAAGGAGTGGTTTTAGTGAACAATAAACACTTGTAATCAACTCAGAATCACGAAAAAACTCTAGTTTGACCGCTTATAAGTTAGTCAAGGCCAAACTAAACATTTTTGATTTTTCAAGACCCTGAGCAGTTTTTAATGAAAAAACATACAGAATTTGAGTTTCAACATTTTAAGACATCTTACTACACACCTCTACAAACACATTGGTGAAGAAATTTTTTGGTAATGATTTAGTTGACAGATTTTTTTTTAACTAAACTACACAACCGCAGAGTTCAAATACAGTAGCTCCACTTCAAGCAACAACAACTAGGATCAACAATCAGTGAATTACTTGAAACACAATTTATATCTTTTAAAGACTTTTAAACACTAAAGTAACCAGGATGTTTTTCCAATGCAAGCAATAAAAAGTACATATATTTGAATGTAAATCTAGGAGTAGTAGTCGCCAGAAAGGTAAATACTTAAGTAAAGTACAGACACTTGAAGAAATTTTTTGATAACAATTAGTTCGCAGATTGGTCAAATATCAGATAAAATTGAATATAACAGTGGATGATATTTTAGAGACAGCAGGTTATGTTTGAGGTCCTTGGCTTTGGTGTCGAAGGTCAGTAAGTTGTCAGTCCAGAGAAAAATAAATATAGAAAATGACATTGGTTATTGTTATTAACAGTGTCAACTTCCCATAATATCATACCATATATAACTGGTCAGAACTATTATTGATTACAGTTTGGTTGAGCTGCAGTTGGAAAAGAAAAAACAAAAAATTGTATTGAGATTAGCAAAGCTGTTCAAAATGATCCAGATGCTCATCAAGACACAACTGTTGAATTTTGTCAAAACCCTCTCCTAAAACACGCCATCATAAAGAAATCTTGAAGCAGGACTCCAGTGTCAAGGACCACAGCAGGTGTCAAAGCCATAGCCTGTGGCCCAAATCCAGGCCGCTGTGGTCGCATTGCCTGTGGCCACTTTTTTCCCTCATTACATTATTATTATTATTCTTTTTGCAAAGAAGTATTTTTCTCCCTCTTTCCTTCAACATTGTCCTCCTGCAGGAGCTGTAGGTCCTTCAGAAGATGTTGAAGGTGTCGTTGCTGGTCCAGAAGGTCCAAGAGTCACAATCACCAAGAAGAGGTTTCAGCTCTCACTTCTCCATCTCCGGTTCATTCTCATCTTCATCTTCACCTTCATCTGGAAGAGGTCCAACTCTGGCGGGAGAAGAGAGAGACAAGTGGAGAACAAGAGGGTAGATCAGAGCTCCAGTTGTCCGTCCATCGCTTGGATCCTGAAAAAGGAAAAAAAAGAAGAAAAAGGGACAAAAAAAGGAAAAGAGAAGGGAGCCTTCTGCACTTTTCAACCGCATCTTCTTATGTATTATTAAGAGCCAAATGAATCTTTCATGTGCAAGAAATTAAAGAACACAGAGGAGGAGAGTGAGGATGAGGGTGGGTGCTCGAAGAGGAGCAACAGGAGAGAGAAAGGAGGAGGGGGTAGGGAGGGAGGTAGGGACCTGGGGGAAGAAGGAAAGGCCAGCTGTCGGAGACAAAGAGAAGAAAGGAGAAAAAAAAACAAGAAACAAAGAAGCTGTTTGTCCAACTCAGTTAAGATGAGCTGTGTGAAAAGCAGAGATCAGACTGGAGGTCTTAGGAGAGCTGAGGTATCCTCAGAGGTTTTCCTCAATAGGTTTACTCAGAATGTTTCCTCAGAAGGTCTCCTGAAGTCTTCAGGTATTTTCATGAGGTCTCCTCAGAACCAACACATCTTCTGCTGTTCAACTGGGACAGCAGATCTTCCTTTAAAATATCAGAATTAAACTTATTAACTCAGCAGAGTTACTTTGTCTCCCCCTCCATCTTTAGTCACCAACTGATATTTTTGCACACATACATGAAAAACCGATGGCCGTAATTGCGATTATTATTTTTGTTGCTCAGAGATCCTTTGCAAAAACCTTTGTGTTTGTATATTTCCCTCGAGCCTTTGTTCTCTTAGAGAAGTGTTAGGATTTGGGGCTAGGGTTAGGCTAACCCTACGAAACGAAAAAACATTTGTGTGAATTCAGATATTGCTCAAGTATATATTGCCAGATACAAGCAGCCGGAGAGTCCCTTTTGTTGCTGTCCACGGTGCTTCAGAAAAGTCATAAATTATGAAAACTACTGGCCCCAGAATCCCAACAGTAGCAGCAGCAGCAGCAGTAACATTTCAACATGTAGGTAAACTGGAGGAGGACAAGCATGAGTCCCTGAGGACCTTTTGCTTACAGCAGAGCTCCACACAGCTGCAAACAGCTGTAGGAGCGTCTCCATAATGAGTCTCACCAGAAAAGAGCCTCCACCTCCATTCCTCTTCTTCTTCTGCAATTTTAATTAAGACAAAAGCTGGTTTTCTCTTGATGGTGCAAAGAGCTTTGAGACACCTTTAGAGTTTTACAAACAAAAGTTGATTGATTGATTGATTGATTGATTGCTGGAAAAAAATACACTAAAACTGTGCTTCCATTTTTCCATTCCGCTTTTGAATGCACACTTAAAATGGTTAGCCGTTCAAAATAACAGCTTCCTGCCTGTCCTATTTATGCTGCAGGGGGCACGAGGATCCCAGCGGATCCCAGTAGATCCCTGAAGATCCCTGCTGCTGCTACTGCCTCTACAGCTGCTGGTATTGCAGCCTTTTAAGATGGTGGAGCTATGAGGAGGGTGGCTGTGGTTCCTCCCCTAGGGCATGAGAAAAAGATCACACCATTAAAAAAAAAAAGAATTAAAATTACACTCTGCTGACCATAAGCTAATAGATCGATGCAGCTGTGTGATTTTATATATTTTTCTTTATTTTCTCTGGTGATGAAATATGATCAAAGGCCGTCACGACGCTCCGCAGCCCACTCGTCTGAGAGTCGGGGGAGCGCAGCGCAGCCCTCAGCCCCATGCATCATATATCCCATAAAGTCCCAGTGCCCCCCCGAGTATGGCTCCCTCAGCAGGGTGAACTCTGGGAAATACAGGGAAATACTTAAAAACTGTACCCTGATGCTGATGCTCCTGCGACTGTAAGTGCTGCTGCAGCTCTAAGCCCATAAAACAAGCGCTCCTTCAGAGGTAGGGTGGGGGTGTCTCAACACAGAGCCGTTTCTATTGACTCAGTTAGAACTAATGAGTTCCATTGAACTTCCTTCACCTTCATCTCAGTTTATCTAATCGCAGCTTCAACCGTTGGTGATCTTAACAATCGGTTTCATTGACAGCAGCTCCACTGTTCTAATGACATCAGTGCACAGTAGTGGAAAAAAAAAAGTTTTTGGACACCTCAACATGTTTGTGAGGATTAGTCTAAATTCTCAAGTGCAGTTTTATTCAGTGTTCCTTGTTCCTTTCAACTCAAAACTGGATGTTTCAGCAAGACCACTGTGGCCCTTCTTGGAACACATCCAGAGTACTACAAGAATAACATGAATATAGTTTTCTTACTTGGTCTTATTAATGATACACACACACACACACAATCATCTGATGATTTTGTGTATTTTCCCACTGGCCAAAAACGTCCACTCGGAAAGTAATGTCTGTTCAGTGTATTGAACCCCGTTTTCCATTCATCCATCTCCCTGATTCTGACCAGATGGTAAGCGTTACGGAGGTCCAACTTGGTGAATATCCTGGGCTGCTAGAGTTGATCAAACACTGATGACATGAGGGGCAGTGGGTAGCGGTTTTTAATGGTCACTTAAAATGTCATTGAGGGGGCTATAGTCTAAGCATGGTCTTAAAGACCCATCCTTCTTGGACACAAAGAAAAACCCGGCTCTGGCAGCTGATGAAGAGGGGCAAATAAGCCCCGCCTTCCGTGAGGTCTCCATGTATTCGTTCATAGCTGCTAGGGCTAAACAAAAAATTTGACATCTTTGGGTGTCGATTTTTTCGAACTCGAACTAGTCTTTCGAAAGTCGATTCTCGATTCAAAATAGATTTTTTTTTTCACGATTCAAAACGATTCTCTATTCATTCAATAGATAGGATTTAAGCGGGATCTACTACATTCTGGTGATATGAAAGCAGAGTAGTCGATTTTTGTAAAAAAACAAAAAACTTTTATCATTGTAGAGACAATGTTTTATCAATTGTTTGTAATAATGTAAACACAGAAGACAAAACAGTGGCCGCACACTTAAAACCTTACGCGAGTGCATTTCGAGATTTTTTTTTTTGATAATGTAAACACACAAATGCAAATCCAAGACAACAATATGTTGTCTGATTTATTCATGCTTGCACAAATTTTAACTTGACCAAAACATTTTAACATCTGACTGAATCAGACATTCAGTTACTTCTCACTTAGTAACCAGAACAATAAATGACAGTAATAAAACTTCTGTGACTGTAACATCAATACAGTACAATTGGTAGGCTTCGGCTAGCTGCCAGTCTGTGCCAGAACTTGCCACTTCTCAAACATGACTATAAATCATTCGGGACGTCCAAATGATCAGCATGCTAATTTAGCATATTCCATTCGATTGGTGATCCGCCGATCTACGTTCAAAATCCCTGATCCGATCTTATAATAATAATAATGATAATAGCTGAGCCCGCTTGTCGTGACCGCCACCCCCAACAAACCGCAAAAAAAATAAAAACTAATTCTCAATACTTTTTTTTTGTGATTATTATTAGTTTAAGTTGTTTTTTGGCTCTGCAGGGGCACCATTGGTTCAAGTTTGGCCATAACAGAGCTACCCCTCCTTTCTCTAATCCCCCCCTTTCTCTCGTCAGAGGTGTCAAGTGTCCATGTATTTGTGTGTGAGTGGCGCTTAACGACCCATCCAACGATCCTAACTGCTGACGTTATCGTGCTGAGATCGCGTGGATGAAGTGCTACAGAATTCAGGAGTCTGGCGGTGGCCAGTTTTCTTAGTTGTTGGGCACTTTTGGCTGTAGAATTGTTCCGCGGCTCAACGTTCACGCCAGACTTGAGGCGGCACGCACCTCCGCGGCCGGCTTGTACCGTTCAGCGATCATTTCGGTGTCTGGTCTATTTTGTGCGCGAGGCGCGAGCAAGAAAGCCAGAGCACAATGAACAATTTTCGAGTGGTGATGGAACGTAATCGAACACCTTTGCATCAGTACGTGATGTACTGATGTCATAGTGCAATATTATGACTTAGCGCACATAACGCTCAACGTCATCCCGTGCGGCAGGTAAAATATGTGGTGTCATCGCAGGTCTCCCTTTCCCAACGCAAGCCGATCAGAGCTGAGCCGATCGGAGCCGATTTGAACCCGGATCCCTTGCTGGGTTGTTTGACGTATTTCGGCATGGCTCGGTAAGCCTTTCCCACTGTCACCAAATGCCGATTCGTAGAGGTACTACATTATGTTTTTTGGCCAGTGGGAAAGGGGCTTTATTTTTGTCTCAAAAACAGAAAGAGAAAGAATTGCTGACGTGCTGAGGTTCTGTGGATGCTGAAAATGTCTTTTTTTTAAGTGGGCGGAACCACTCTGTTTTCATAAGTGCCGAGATAAGACCCAGTAGTCCCCAAACGTTGATTTTGACAAGTATTCAAACAAGTGGAAATAACTCACTTCCTGTTTGTCGAAATTGAAAAAAAAAAAAAAATATATATATATATATATAGAACGTATGAGATGTAGAGGTGGACGACACGAACATGTGGGTTCTTGTCTCTTAACTGGGTGACGTTCCTCGAGGGCACTATTTTTTTTAGCACATACCTGCAAACAAGCTCAATTTGTGCCTTTTCTGTTAGAGATAGGGACTTTGCCTGAGATCTGGAAATGTAGGTAGACCACAAGCACAAATGGGTTTTAGTTCCACAATGTTTGGATGTTCGTACTAGCCTTGAGAAATTTTTTAGTGTGGGTATTGTTTTTTGCCTGTACGTGGCGCTCTGAAGCACCTTTACTTGTCAGTTTTGCTTAAAAAAAAGAAACAGTCCTGACCTGCTTGCCTAATTTCATTAAAATTGATCAAGATTAAAGGGGTCAAATGTGAGCATAAATTCATTTATGACCTTTTTGGATCAAATTATGGAAATTGGACACTTTCTATGTGAGGGGGAAACATACATGACTAAATTATCGATCTCGATAAGAAGTACACGTCAGTATTTTTTTTTCTGTGAATCTAGCTCTTCCTTTTTGAAACAAGGACAGGTTAAGTTGCATTTTGTCAAATATTTACGTAAAATAAACAACGGAGATCTTGCTCATTATTTCATCAACTGATCTTCACAGTCTTGGCTATGTTATATATTATTACTATAAATTCTTAAGCTGCCAACATTTGCAGTTTTAGAGGAGAGAACGGTTAAAAATTGTTTAATTTTTTGCACATTTCTGCAAACAAGATCAAATTGCACATTTTATGTCGAAGCAGGAAACTCAGTGTTTCAAATGTAGCCGAGGATCACATGCACGCTTGGATTTTGGTCTCACGATTTCACTACAATCGTACAGGCTGTAAGGATTTTTCGCCTGTGGATGTTTTTTTTTTGCCTGTAGGTGGCACAATGGAGCACATACAGCTCATTCAGTCATTGTTGCATAAATGTTTTGCTCCCCTCCCTCAGAGGCTCCCAAGCAGCCAGGAAAGGGTGGCTGGGTGACTATCAGTAGGACGCATAGCTCCAAAAACTCCACCACCGCCACTCTAAGCAAGGCGATATTGAAGGGCATTTAAAGTTAATGGCTAAGGATAAATAGAGATTTGGATGGATTGAAATCCAGTGTAGTTTCAACGATGCATGCCTAAGATCGTCTGAGGTCACTAAGTTAAATATAGTGTTTGTATTTGCATGGACCATGACCATGTTTTGTCTGGCCCCATCCCAAATATCAGCACTGATGAGATGTTTAGCCGCAGGTCATCTTTTCACCGTTGTCAGAGTGGTATCCCAATAACTCGGTGGGCTTTGTAGATAATTGGAAGCCTTTCTGGGGCAAACCTGGTCTTGTTAGGAGGGACGGCATTCATCCCAGCCGGGATGGTGCAGACCTCTTGTCTAGCAATATACTTAAATTATTAGCTTCCACTCACTGATGCTCCACGGTGGAGATCAGACTACAGAGTTGCAGTCCTACACGCTACTCTAGACTTCCCTCACTGCAGTCCCAAGCCATTAGTAAGTCCTGCTTTACTTATCCAATAGAAGTTGTGTCTGTCCCTCGCACCTCCAAATCTACAATACTACATAAATCTGGTTTAAAAGCTCCAAATGAGTACAGTAACTTAATTCAAATAAATTGTTAAAATAGGATAGGTCATGATACGATAGTTAACTGTGGCTTTCCAACCATTAGGACACTATAATCAAAAGCAATTCTAGTTAATGATTTGATAAGTGAACATAACATTGATCTTTGAGTCTATTTAAGGGGTTTCATTCAGGTTTTAGGAATAATCACAGCACCGAGACTGCACAGCTAAAGGTGAGTAATGATCTCTTAATTAAATCTGACTTGGTCTTCTGTTTGAGTTCTTCTAGATCTCAGGGTTGCATTTGATACGGTTGACATGCATTCTTCTTAGAAGACTAGAGGATGGTATTGGCATCAAAGATCAAGTCTTAAATTGGTTTAGATTGATTTTCTGATCGCTTTCAATTTGTATATGTTCATAATCACTCAATCACGTAAGAGGGTTAGTCATGGAGTCCCTCAAGGGTCTGTTCTTGGACCACTCCTCTCTAAAATTTACACGTTACCTCTTGGTGATATCATTAGAAAGCTTAACTGTCATATAAAGCCAATGAAGCACATGAGTTAGTTAAATTAGAAACTTGCCGAAGTGACATCAAAACTTAGATGACGCAAAATTTCCTGATGCTCAGTACAAGTAAAACTGAGGTTATTATTGTGGGCCTAAGGGAGCTGAGAGACTAAATTTCCAATGGTCAAATCAACGTAAACAATGCCACTTTTGCCTCCAATAATGCAGAAACCATGGAGTCATTTTTGATCGGGACTATATTCAGAATGTAGCAAGGACAGTTATTTCCATTTAAGAAATATATGTATAGTATATGTATATGTATAGAACCTTTTGAACCTTTGGCCGCTCCGTAGATTGTGGAAACGGGAAATGAATTGACTCACAGCACACGCTTGCAGCCGGCTTGTAAACACAACAAAAAAAAGAAAAAGAAACTGAGCGTAGATGAGCACTAGGAAGGACTAACATGGATAAGACGTCAATTGTAAATTGAAAGTTCCACTTCAAAACCCTGCCAGATGGCAGTCTTGACAGGACAAAAGTGATGTGCATTTACTGTAACGAGCGCTTCCATTCGGCGCCCATGTTAATCAACAATCCGCGAGGCTCCTCTCGCGGATCGCGCCATGCATTTAACGTCAGTTCACTGGACGTGGAAGCGAAGCGCTTCCATTCGGCGCCCACGTTAATCAATGTGGTGGTTCACACTAGACGCGAACAGGCGCGCGGCTTGCGCCATGCAGTTGTCGTTTCGGCGTCTGCTCTATTTTGTGCGCGAGCCGCGAGCGATCCTCGTCATCAGGAAGTCGCTCAAAAAAACGAGAAAATCCGGTGAATTTTCAAAATAAACTAATTTCAAAATAAAAACCGAATGACAAATTCGATCATATTTGTATGTTATATTTGTCAGTACATTGTATCAGAGTGCGAGAGAGATTAAACAAATACACACACATACACACACACACACACACACACACACAGAGGAAGACTTGATCAAAATACGTCTGTTTGATCCTACAGATGCCGGTCAGTGATCATTATGAAAGGTCTTGAGATGGACACCTGAGTGCGTGTTTCTATTTACACACACACACGCACAACATTTTTTTTTACCCTATGCATCTTTTGTTTTGTTAGTAGTACTTGTCATTGCTCCAACATGAATAAACATGCTGCATTTGCATAAAGCAAGTATTTGCCTACTCCCATGTTGATATGATTATTTAAAAAACTGGAAAATCAGTTTACGGTAGATTTAGAGCAGATAAAAAAAATATGCGATTAATTTGCGATTAATCGTGAGTTAACTATGGAAAACCATGTGATTAATCGGATTATTTTTTTTAATCGACTGACAGCTCTAGTATATATATATATATATGTATATATATATATATATATATATATATATGATGAACAATGACAAAAAAAATTGTTTTTAGCAAATTGGCTGCACTATGACAGAGTGAAAAATTTAAGGGAGTCTGAACACACACACGTATACATACAGCCAATTTGCTAAAAACAATTAATTTCATTTTTTGTCATTGTTCATTCACACACATCAACCAATATTGTCAGAAAAATACTAACTTGGAGAAGTTTTTGCAGATTATTACAAAATAAACACTGAGATGTCACATGGCCATAAGTATTCAGACTTTTTGCCATGGCATTTGTATATTTAACTCAGGTGCTGTCCAATTCTTCTGATCATCCTTCAGATGGGCCTACACCTTCATTGGAGTTCCTTATGTAGCACATGAGGAACTAGAACCATTGTAGAGAAGAACAGAGTGACAGTTTGAACCACAACATTGGAAACGTTAAACCACTCTCTCTCCTCATTGGATGTGCTGGACTTTGAAATGACTCATCATTCGATGCTTGTTTTACTCGTAAAAAATTCCACTGGTGAAGGTCGACCCTTATCATCGTGTCATCGCACGACGGCGGCGGCTAATGGAGCGTTGAGGTATTCGAGGTTGTTTTGTTTGAGGGTTAAAGGTCGAGATAAAATGGAGAAAAAAACTCCCTGCTGACTGATGGTAATGAGTTGAATCCTCATTGAAAACCTGGTTCACTGGTTAAAACAACAACAAAAATACACAAATACAAATTAACACACCTGGACAGAGGGGAAAGTGTTGTCATTTGGTTGTTTCTTCTACTTGTTTCTCCCCCTCCTATCCTCCTGCCACCTCCTCCCTCCCTGTTTTTTCTCATTCTCCTCCTCGTGCTTATTTCTCCTTCTTCCTCCGTTCTCGTGTCACCTCCTCCCTGCTCCAGTATTTGCTCTCAGTCTCCGTTTTGCTGTTTTTGTGGGAGCTGCAGCATTGAAAGACTCAACCTCTGTCTGACCTCCAGTGAGCCTGCGTTCATCTCAGTGGGGGGAAGGGCCAATGCCGGCTGGGTGGCGTGACCTTGGTGTGGCCACACCAGCAGGGGGCAGACTTCAGCCTCTGGTTCTGCTTGCTGAGCGTGGATAAAGTGGGCACGCTCTGAATAACATACGCTCTCCGTGACGTGTGCATGTGTGTGCATGCATGCATGTGTTTGTGTGTGTGTGTGTGTGTGTGGGTGTGTGGGTGTGTGCGTGTGTGTGTGTGTGTGTGTGCGTGCGCATGTGCATGCATGAGTGAGTGTGTGTGTGTGTGTGTGTGTGTGTGTGTATGTGTCTGTGCTCATGCATGAAGAGTCTCTGTCCTTTGCTGTACACAAGAAAAGGGCAAAAGCTTAGCAGCGAGATGAGCTTGATCCCTCATTAATATGTATGGCCGGCTGTGTGTGTGAAAGGGAGAGAAAGAGAGAGAGAGTGTGCATGAGAGAGTGTGTAAGCACACACACACACACACACACACACACACACACACACACACACACACACACACACACACACACACACTCGCTCTGCATGTTCTTAACCACATGTGTCTGGCTGCGTTGACATCTGAGGTCATGTGCGGGACTGCGGTAAAGTCAAGTGTGTGTAATTAAGATTAGGCTTCGCTCACTTACTCCCAAACCATTAAAGAGGTTGTTTCTGTGTGTGTGTGTGTGTGTGTGTGTGTGTGTGTGTGTGTGTGTGTGAGTGTGTGTGAGAGAGAGATGGTGTATTTGTTAAAAACATGTATCAATAGAACAAAAACACAGAAGATTTGAAGTTGGAATGAGCCTCTAGTTCATCTTGGATCAATAATCAGAAAGTTGTGACTCTCACGGTTGTGCTGGTTTGCAAACATCACATTTTCATTTTCATTTTGATCATTGAGAAAAAGAAAGAAATATTTACTGGAGGTCAGAGGAAAGCGTGAAGTATTTTGCAGTTCGATCAGTTCAGATTTGGAAAGTGCTGCATTTTATGCTGGATGAAAAATATTTATCAGCGAGTAAAACTAAAATATGTTTTTTTGTTTGTTTTCTTTAGTTCCTAGCTGAGGGATGGACAAACTTTTTGACTCGTGGGGCCACGGTGGGTTCTAAAATGTGACAGAGGGGGCCAGAGCAGGAGCAGATGGATTGAGTGTTTTGGTGACCGACCTTATGGGGGGAAAAATATATCATGGGATATGTAGAAAACATGTGCTTTAATGTCAACTGAAAAAGGACCAAAGCAAATATCCAACAAAATCTGTCTCTGAAGCCCCACTGTATTTAGCTCTTTCATAAAATTACTCTTAAAACACAGGAAAAAAGGATGAAATACAGCTATTTTATCACTTACTGACTAATAACATAGTTTATTTAAGTTTGGTGGGCTCGATTAAAAATCTGAATGGGCTGCCTATGGTCCCCAGGCCATAGTCTGACCACACCTGGCTAAAACACACAATTTTCTCACTATCGTCTGTTGTCACACTTTGATTTCTTCTTCTTCTTCTTCTTGCTTAGGTTGCATCTCTTCACTCCATTAATCCCGGAAACAAATTAGAGCTCATCTTTCTCGGGGTCATCACTTTTTATGTCCACGTCATTATGGTGGGAGAAGCTGTAATTGTGGAGGGATGGAGGTGATTGGAGGCCATTAGTGTTTTAACTGCCGTTGGGGAAACTCCGCCCACTTTCACTTGCACACAATGGGGAAACTCACTGCTCATTGGATGGGTGCTGATATGGTAAGTAACTAGGACGCCATCTGCTGGAGGAGCGACTACACTCTGAAGGAAAACAATGCAAATGAACTCATAATAATAGTTTACAATGCCTATTGGTTCCCTCATTGTGTGTGTTGTCTATATTTGGGGCTCGTAAGGGCGATAGACCCATTGTTCTTGTGATGTTTTTGATTATTGGGGCCAGCATAAAATGCAGCACTTTCCGAATCTGAACTGATCGAACTGCAAAATACTTCACGCTGAGCCCGACGAACGACATGGGTCAAACGTGTTTCGAGCCACGTCTTTCGCAAGGGTGAAAGACCCATTGTTTTTCGAATGTTTATTATTGGGGCTGAGCCCGACGAACGATGGGGCTCGAACATGCTTCGTGCCACGTCTTTCGCAAGGGTGAAAGACCCATTTTTTTCCCGAATTATTATCATTATTATTATTATTATCATTATTATTATTATTATTATTATTATTATTATTATTATTATTATTTACCTTAAGCGTCTTTCACCTCAATTTTGACCCCTTTAACCTTGTTTCAGACCGACAAAATTCAGCACGCACGTCGGGATCGGCAAATCTTTTTGAATGCAACAATGACAGCTGCAGGTGCTCCATAGTGCCACCTACAGGCAAAAAAAAACAACATCCACAGGAGAAAAATCCTTACGGCCAGTACGAACGTTGTAGAAATGTGGGACCAAAACCCATGCGTGCATGTGATCCTCGGCTACATTTCAAACACACCTGGCTAAAACACACACACACTTTTCTCACTATCGTCTGTTGTCACACTTTGATTCCTTCTTCTTCTTCTTCTTCTTCTTGCTTAGGTTGCATCTCTTCACTCCATTAATCCCGGAAACAAATTAGAGCTCATCTTTCTCGGGGTCATCACTTTCTATGTCCACGTCATTATGGTGGGAGAAGCTGTAATTGTGGAGGGATGGAGGTGATTGGAGGCCATTAGTGTTTTAACTGCCGTTGGGGAAACTCCGCCCACTTTCACTGGCACACAATGGGGAAACTCACTGCTCATTGGATGGGTGCTGATACGGTAAATAACTAGGACGCCATCTGTTGGAGGAGCAACTTCACCCTGAAGGAAAACAATGAAAATGAACTCATAATAATAGTTTACAATGCCTATTGGTTCCTTCATTTTGTGTCTAGTCTGCATTTGGGGCTCGTCAGGGTGAAAGACCCATTGTTTTTGTGATGTTTTCTATTATTGGGGCTGAGCCAGACGAACGACGTGGCTCGAACGTGCTTCGAGCCACGTCTTTCGCAAGGGCAAAAGACCCATTGTTTTTCGAATGTTTATTATTATTATTATTATTATTATTATTGCTATTTACCATACGCGTCTTTCACCTCAATTTTGACCCCTTTAACCTTGTTTCAGACCGACAAAATTCGGCACGCAAGTCAGGATCGGCAAAACTTTTTTTTGATGCAACAATGACAGCTGCAGGTGCTCCATAGTGCAACCTACAGGCTACACGCTTGTCGCGATGATCGGGCTCAGCTTATTATTACTATTACTATTATTTACCTAACGTGTCTTTCGACCCAATTTTGACCCCTTTAACCTTATTAGATTTTGATGAAATACAGCAAGCAGGTCAGGACCGGTGAAAAAATTTAAGCTCTAGCTACTCCATAGCGCCACCTACAGGCAAGAAACCAATACCCAAACTAGGATAATTCTCGCGGAAGTATGAATGTTGTAGAGACATGGGATCAAAACCCACGTATGCATCTCTCAGGCCGAATCTCTATCTTCGACAGAAAAAGCACAGTTTGAGCTTGTTTGCAGGTATGTACAAAATGATAAAACAAAAAAAAAACCAACTACAAAATTCTACCAAATTTTATACATCTTCTCTTTCAAAACCACAAAGGTTGGATGCATGAAAATTTAGAATAACATAAGTTACACCATTCTTATGCGTCTTTCTACCTCATTTTGCCCCCCTTAACAACACCATGAAATCAGCGAAAATTGGCATGTAGGTCAGGACTGGTCAAAAATTTTATGAAAACTCTAGCTGCTCCATAAAGCTACCTACAGGCAAAAAACACTGTCCCAGAGTAGAATGCCTGGTGGCCAGTACAAAGGTTGTAGAGACATGGAACAAGGATCCACATGTTCCTCTCTTCAAGACCTACATTCATATGCTCTGACTTTTGGTCCATGACAACCAGAGGGGAGCTATTTCTACTTCTTTTTTTAAAAATCTAGAATTTTTTAAGGGTGGTGACATTTTTAAAGACTTCCTGCCAAAGCCGTTTACTCAAGGTTCTTTAAACTTCAGTATTTGACAGGAAAGACTTTGATGTCTCCTCAGGGTAATTTCAAGAAAACGCACAGTTTTCGATCTCTTTGAGATACAGTCCTACTCCAAAGCTGTTTACTCAGTTTTATTCAAAGGAAAAAGGCTCATGCACATTCACGCGGTGGGCGCTTTCGGCCAGGGTAGGCGGTCGTGAAGGCGGGCTCTGCCCCATCAACCCTGCTTGCAGGTTTAATTACATTTGAAATGATATCAACTGATTCTGACAATGTAAACGCACAAAACTAAACTGAAGACAAAAGGTTCAACGTTTACTCACTATCAGGTTGTACTGGTGCAGGTGCTGGTGCAGGTGCTACATAAATACAACCACACAATCTTTGGCTAGCAGCCCTATTTTTCCCAGAAGGTTACTAAAAATAAAATTATACACAGATAAAACAAATTAGTGTTTTGTGTGATTTATTTTCTTTTCTTTCCCACAATAGCAACAAAAAGTTTTGTCTCAATTCCCAGTGAGGACCAGAATCAGTTCCTCCAGCCGGTCAACCTGGTTGGCAAGCAAACGTGAAAGCAAGACAGTAAAAATCTCTGCAGCTGATTTTGTAAACTCTATTCTAGATATTTTGTGTAGTCTATTTGGTTTTAAATGTATCCTAGATAACCATAATTTGTCAGAAAGGATCCATCTAAAAAATTTTGGTTATCGTTTATCGATCACTGTTTAAAATGAAACCTGGACTGGTCCTGACTGGTCTGTGGCCCTGAAAAGGCCAGCAGGACTTGGCAGGGCCTTCTTCTTCTGGTGCCTGTAGGAGACTCCAGGCACCTTCACAGTCATTTCAGTCACGCTGCACTCGCCACTCATCCGCTCACAAACCAAATTAAATTTTGTGTTAAGCAGTCGGTGACGCGCAAAGATTCATTTTACGAGCCGTTAAAAAGAAAAAAGAAAAACTCTGCATCCGTTTCAGGTGACTGAAAGAAATGGCGGAGCGCAAAAAAAGCTCCTTCAGCAGGAAGTTGTGAGGTCACACTGACTGAAGTGGTAGAAAAAGCTGCTGCTCCACAAACTAGTCATTTACATGAAATAATACATATTTATATAATATAAAATCATTTCTGCTGCATGCAGGAAGCAGACTAATTTGCCTCTGTAGCCTCATGAATGAAGCAGAAAAAAAAAGTTATTTGTGATTGGCTGATGGAAGATTTGACGTCCAATCAGATCAAAGCCTGACTTAACTAAATATCAGAATTATGCTGAACAGGAAGATGCACAAACCATCCGATCTTCCTTCCGTCCTTCTTCCTTTCCATCCTCCCTTCCTTCCTAGGATCAATTGTTTTGCTGTTTTTCTTCCTCCGACCATGGGAAGCAGTGAAGGTCGAGCTGAGTGAGGACAAGAAGTAGCCAAGTGAAGCAACTGAAAATAAAATGGGGCCACTTTATCGTCGATTAGTCCTGAATTGGCTTGCCACTTTGGGCTCTGCGCCTCCTGTTGAATTGGCATGCAGAACGAGGCAGCGGCCCCGGCGTAATTTGCGGTGCAGCCGAGTGAGTGATGCAAAGAAGCTCATTTCACTTGCAAATGCAAAGTGACTCGGCCTCCGCCCACATACTCATACACGGCCTTATCAAGGTGAACAGCAGGGGGCGCTGCAGCCATTATAACAGCACTGGAATAAGCACCTGAGAAGCAGGTGAGGAGGTTTTTAAAATATTGTCCAACCGTATTGTGAGTCTTTCTGGTTATTGTTGTTGTTGAGTTCAGCTGGCAGCAAAGCTAACAGTTTTGTGTCCATCGTGCTGGATATTGTTGCTCATGAAAAGTTAATTGCCGTTTTTTCAGTAGCTATATTGGTTTGGCACTAGTACAACGACTCATAAGTCATAACTTTAGGTTGTATGCTAATAGTAATCTATACGCAAACACTAGAGACTAGAGGTCTTCGGAAAAACCTGACGCCCCGAAAATCCGAGGTCTGACCCGACCCGACCCGATTCAGTTCTAGGGTCAATTCTCAAGAAGTTAGTCTGGAGCCGGGTCAGAATCGGACAGTCCCAGCCAACCTGGCTCATATCTTGGGTTCATTCACAAGAAGTAAGTTCCTATACCCAACACGGCTTGAATCTTGCTCTGGGTCCGGGTTGTAAATGTTAGAGTTTTTCTCGGTACTCAGAACTCTAACAGTGAATAGCCGTGTCCCATACTACCGGACCGAGTGATTGGCGGACAGAGCTGTCAATCACCCCAGCCTTCCCATTCCCCCTCCCCCGCCAAGGCGAGGCTGTGCCTTGGGCGTGACTTGCATTACGTGACTTTAGTAAAGGAAGTGAACGCACTGGTCGTAGCCAACATTCAACTATCAACAAAGTTAGCCTGAACTGTTCAAAGACTTGAAAAGAAAACTGCGTGACAGAGAGTGCAATGAGGAGCTGAGGAGCAGGCAAAGGGGCACAGTTCCTTGTCCTAGCTACATCAGATGTTAAAACCAGGAAGTGATTTCACGTGTTGCCCTCGCCACTGCCTGTTAGTAAATGATTTATTTGAAGTCGCGTGATACATGCACTTGTCCCGTTTTTGAAGCATATTTAACGAGAAATGTCACATAATGCAGTCGTCCTTGGAACGTTGCGTAAGCTCCCTCCTGTAGCGGCAGTACCAGGTACCCCCATTTGATTTTGAGAATACTAAAACTAGACAAAAAAACAAAACATTATGCGTGTTCCATTTTACAATGCAAATTTAGTTTGAGGATTTTTAAGGGTACGGGGCTAGTATGTCGCGGTTCTATTCGCGGCCAGCTTCGACATCTCTTGGTACTGGTCGGGGCCGGAACTCATATATCGTTGCCCTATTAAAATAATGGCCTAAGTAATTTTTGGACGAAAATTATTATCTCCTGATAATACTGGCCATCTCTTTTTGTGTTTTCCCAAAAACTTGAAAAAAAATTACTTAGGCCATTATTTTAATAGGGTGACGATATATAATAATGGCTCGGAGCCAGTTGGGTCCGGGAACAAATTTCTCAGCGCCATTCCGTTCCAGGTCCTTCAAATTGGACCCGTGAAGACCTCTACTAGTTTAACATTGGGCACATAAACATGTAAACAAACAGAACATTGCTTTAGACTAGACACAATTGACGCGGCATGACAAGTGTTTTGAGTTGCTGTGGTATGCTCATGGGGTCCATCTCTTTTGCTCTGTATTTTATACATACATGCATGCTCGCCCAAGATGATCGTCTGTGGATATTTCTTCGCAACAGAGGTATTCCTCAGTAGAGTATCCAGAAAATGCAGCAGGATTGACCGTACTCTGTGTTGACCCGATAAGGTAGAAAGATGAAGATGGGGTATGTGCGGGGCAGTAGCATAGGTCACCACCATGCACTCCACCAGGAGTCTCTTACAGGTTGACGGTTTTCTCACGGGAAGTATCACGATAATTCAGAAAAAAAAAGAAGAAGCGAAAAACAGGGGTGAAAAATCACCATGAAAAACATGGGAAAAACAGACACAAAAACAAAAAAAATATTACTCAGAAAAAAAAGATGGGGAAAATTGAAATAACCACTCAGAAAAACAGCTTTTTTTCCCTAAGTAAATGCAGTACTCTTCCATACAAAGCTTTCAGCACAAAGTGGCAATACATTTTTGTTCTTTTTCTCTGTGTATTTCTGTTTTTTTTCCCCCCAAAGGCTTAACAAACTGCAAACTTTTGCTGAGGCTAATCCTATTTACACACACACACACACACTCGCGCACACACCTGTACCACAAGATCAGGACGCGAGATAGGTGCGACGGTGTGTGTGTGTGTGTGTGTGTGTGTGTGTGTGTGTAGGTGTGTGTGTGCAGGTGCAGAGAGATCAGCTTTATCCTCTGTGACACTCGCTTTTAAGTCCTCCAACCAAAATGGGTGCTTCAATTTAGCTGCCTCACTACACACACACACACACACACACACACACACACACACACACACACACACACAGTGTGATAGGCTATTGGAGGCAGCGTTGACCTTCCCTCAGTAATCTGTGAGGAAGATCAGGATGCCATTCTTCCGTGTGATGTTTACATCTCTCAGGCTGATTAGGCCACAATGGTGACGTTGCCATGTGGTCCGTGGTCCATGTCCATCTGTGGTGCCGCCATGACTGCTTTCCCCTTGACTGTCCTGAGGCGGCGCCATTGAGGTCTCCCGTTAGCTTTCATGAGTTTCTGAAGAAGAAGAAAAGAAGAAGCAGCACTGAAGCTCGAGGGGAATATTCAGTGAAAAATATGGTCTGAAATCATGTGTGGTGGTATGGTTGTGACATAATATTTTGATGATTAGACGTCATCCGTGATAGGACAAGTGGGTTGTGCTGTGAGCACACCTGGGGAATCTCACACAACATGGTGTCAGAAGTGCTGTGAATCTGTAACCCAAGCGGAAACAGTCCATCTCGAAAGGAAACAGAGGTGATTGGTGGGCAAAGACGAATGAGTAACAGAAGTAGTGAGCAGAACAGGGAAGAAGCTAACAGGATGGCTAACACACCTAGAGCTACATTTAGCATTCAGCCCCCTGAGCCCTTTCGATTTTTCCAGCCAGCAAGTAAACGACATGGGACTGAACGGCAAGACATGCATTCAGGAGCAGTACAATGCCAGGGAGCCACTCATCCCCTGAGTGCCCTGAGAGACCATGGAAAAAGTTGGAAGCAGACCTGTTTGCGCAATATACCAAGAGAAGTAGGAGACGACCAGTAACTAAGTTCCACTTCCAAGAACAGTTATCTCACACCAGATCCACTGACATTATTGTTCATCTAAAGTCAATCTTTGCTCTCCATGGCATTCCGGAGATCCTGATGTCGGATAACGGGCCACAGTTTTCTGGAGCCTTCAGCAATGATGTGTAGATGATGAAGGAATCTTTGTTGGCACAGACTTGATTATATAAGAATTGTTTATTGTTTTATAAAACCATGAAGCCATAAAACCAACAAAAACACAGCGTATAGATCCATACAAATGGGAATTAGACACTACGTATTTCCCCCCTTCGAGACTTTGCAGAGTCTTGAAAAAGAAAGAAAGAAAACATTCAAAATGTATTGGGAACAAACTAAAGTGATGGAATAATTTTAGCTTCAGCAACATTCTAAATTTGTGCAGAGTGAAAAACCGATCAGACAGCCATTTTTCATTTAATATCCATCAGCGCACTCAAGAAAGGAAAATTCTCTTGCGGTCCTTCTGTCCTAGGTGACCACCTAGGGTACTGCAAACCAATCAAAAATAAACTGTATAAGGCAAATGCATATGAAAAACTCAACCAATATCAAAAAGATGTCCAAAGCCAGGTTGGTCAACCCATTGGACCCTTCCATGGACCTTTCCGTACCTAAAACCATTGTCCCTCAATGCCAAGAAACAAATAAAATACCTGAGATCCCAATGTATCCGCCTGATAATAAACCCCATACATAATTTTATTGTTACTGACTTCACAGTTATTCATGCACTCGTGTAGGGCATAAGTATGCAACATATTTCAACTGTAAGTTTCGTGGAGTCTGCAGTTCGTAGTCCTCTGAATCAAGATCTTCATGTTGCAGGTTCCTCGTTCAGAATCCTTTAAGTACTTTCCCTGTCCATTTTGAGTGTCGGAGTCCATTCAGAACATAGTTGTCACCCCCAAATTGGTTTCCCAGCTACTGTCCTGGGATGAAAGAAAACACCACTGGTATCTTGCTGAAAAAAACCCCCATCATATACAGAATAAAAGTCAAAGCTGATGCTAGTGTTAGATACCACAAGCTAGCGCTACCTATGCTATTGGCAGCACTACCTAAGCTATTGCCAGTGCCTTGAAGCCCACTGCCCCCGGCGGCGGGGCGGAGATGTCCATGGTTACGGGCTAATGCTAACGTTGCGTTGGCAGCGAGTCATGTTGGCAGAATCGCCACCTCTTTAGTTTCGCTGCCAGCGGCCGCAACACACACAAGCAGAACATGGAGTTAGTGGCGGTAGCTAACAGTTTATTGACACGAGTCAGCGACAAACACTGTTTGTCTGTACTGCAGCCACCGGCTGCAAAAGCAGGAAGACTTAAGGCATGTTTCCACTGGCTCGCCTCGCCTCAGTACGGTAGGCCTCAGTACAGGTGTGTTTCCATTGGCTCGGTTACCACCTGAGCGTGGGCGGAGTCAATGCAGTAAGGCGGTAGTAGTGGCTAGAGAACTTCCGGATGTCCGAGGATACCTATATCTTCCTTTTGAAACAATTTGCGTCCTGCACTGGGTCGTCAGGACACGAGCTTCTGACACTGTGTTCCCCTAAAGAAGCGAGTGGAAGTTTGCGACCGGCATGCATTCAACCAAAAAACCAGCTGAGCAAGAGTTGTTGTGGAAAAAGCGTTTGGGAGGCTAAAGGGAAGTTGCCGTTGTCTGATGAAAAGAAATGACCGCTATATTAATTTAGCCAAGTCAATGGTGTTCACTTGATGTGCTCTTCATAACTTGTGTGAGAACCATGGGGACATTTGTAAAAACTTTTTGGACACCGAATCGACGAAGCCAGACACATCTGGGGCAGCGTCCGATGCTGAAGATGATGTTGGGAGAAAAAGACGTGATGCTGTTATGCAGTACATTGTACCTTATTGTCACGACATTTGAAGAGAAGTGGCAGCTGTGTTACCTACAAATCTGTTGTTATGTTTTGGATTTGATACATGCCAATAAAGTTTTTTTTGCCTTTAATTTTCTTTGGCTTCATTGATTTCAAATTAGGCAATAATAAAGTTCAATGCATAAAGTCTTTCCTCCAAGCAGCTGTGCTTGATTAAAGGTCACCTATTATACTAATTTCCGGGCCTTTGTATTTGATTTCTGGCCCCTCCAGAGCAGCAACACACTATTACCTGCACTGAAAGCTTTGTAGATCTGTGTATCTCGCTGCTGCATCCCATGAAAACGGTCGGTTTTGCTTCCCTCCACCCCCGGCCTCCTCAATGTGCGCCTCCCGCCCAGCCCACTCGGCTGTGATTGGTCACACTCTTGGTCGCTGTTGAGCCGCACTTCCTCAGTTTGCCAGTGCGGGAGCGGAGAGTAAACAGCAAACTTTACAAAACCGTCACAATTTAAACACTTACCATCGGGAAGGCTTCATCCTTAAGCAGCTGTTTACCGGCTAATCCAGCTTCGTACGGACCCAGCGCGGGCTGAGTCACGGCCGCAAGGCGGACCGAAGGTCCGTGGACGTTTTTTGTGCCTTCCGTGTCCCCGGAAATATATTTTCCTTTGTGTACTGACCGTGTTTTTGTTTTGTATTTTTGCGAGACATTTTAATAGGGCTTAGAATGATTTGGTTTCATACTGTTGACTTGTATCAAAACACTGTCCGAGCAGAGATAATATGTACGCTGAAACGATCACTTCAGTCATAGAGGCGTTTATTATTAGACAAGAATATCTGCACAACTTAAGTCCACACCAAGCACAAAGCAGGAAGAACTCCATACAACCCATGTTACCATGCTGGCAGCGTGAACATCGATATAAGGAGTGGAACTTGCGAGTCAAAATTGTTGCCTCTTCAGTTTCGCTGCCAGCGAACACAACACACATAACAAGCAGAGCACGGAGTTAGCGGTGGTGGTTCATCAACACGATTCAGCGGTTGTACGTTGCAAATAGTCTTAAAAGGTCACAATACACTCACAGTCCTCATACATGTTTTCAAATATTGCCGTGGCTGACTATTCTCTCGTCGTCCACCGGGCCGAGTCGAGCCCGTCTCACTCCCGTTGCCGACCGGACCGGTGTTCCATCGCATCCGCATTAGGCTGAACAAACCTCCAACATTTTCTCTGTTCGTTCCACTCCGACGGTTGTGGTCCTTGGTGCTTCAGTAGTCGCTCTGTACTTTTTTTTTTTTTTTCATATATAGCTCAGAAAAGTGGAAAAGCATCATAGGTGCCCTTTAAAGTTTCCTTTTTGTTCTTTTGTTAAGAAAAGAACAGTCTTCCTCATTGAAGTCACAGTTGATAATTTAAGCAGGCAACGTTTCTATTTGAATGTTTATTTTTGCTAGGAACCCTGATGTAAAGTGCTACCTTTATATTGTGTTGTGGAAAAGAGCAAAGATACCGATGCAGAAATACTGAGTAAATAAGCAATGTAATGAACAGAATATAAAAGATCGGAGCTCCGAGGCACAAACACAGTACAACCAACAGAACAGATGCAACAAGTGCAACAGCTCAAATGAATGCGAGTGCAATTGCAAAGAAAGAAGGAAGAAGAAGGTCTTTTATGCAGTGGACCGGGAGGGGACGAGATAAGGAAGAAGGAGGGGATGATGAGAGGAGACAAAACAACAAATACCTCACCCTGGCGGGCCACGAGGAGAACGTCTCCAGAAGGTTATACAGTGAAACTAACAGATTACACGGGAGGCCAAGAATACTTATTTTCCATTACAATTGTCACCAAAAAATAGTCATGATACTGACATAATGAAAACTATGACCAGCACGTTTTGCCCTTCCCTAAAACCCCCCAAAAATGTATTGAATTAAAATGTCTGCGTATAATATCAAGAACCGCTCCAAAAATGCAGCAGTTGGCGAAACAGGTTGAAATGTCTCTTGGCGGTGGAAGGAAGGTGGACGCGGGGGAAGCCAGTGGGTTGAGGACAGAGAAGTCCGAAACCTCGAGGTCTTCTGAAAAAGATATACAAAAACATGTAAACATACAACGGCGCGTAACAAATGCACTAACCACACAATCAATCAAAAATAACTGAATTAATGAAGTAGTTAATGATGCCAACAAAAAAAGATGAAAGATACAGCCGTTAACTAATCAAACGAAATGACAAATGAAATAGCGTAATCAATTGGTCGAACGTAAAATGAAAGGGGCAATAAAGTAATTAAACAAACTAAACAATTGACCTTATCATACATAAGAACGCTGGACAGCAGTGATATAAAGATGAATGAAACAAAATAAGACAATGAAAATAACCTTGTGGCACACATTTACGATATATATAAAAACAACTTCCAACTTCAAAAGACAGGCGCACACTGTTAAACCACAATTACCATCACACAAATGAAGGCAGCCAGAACCCACGGCGACCCAGACGAAGCAGTTTCAAAGCCAGAGCTGTCGCAGCAACTGTTGGCAGATATGAGTTCGGGGCGAAGCAAGAACAAGCAGAAGGAGGCAAAACAAGCAGAGACAAAATAGCCAGAGGCAAAACAGCAACGTTTGTGCAAGTGCTATTGTTAGCAACCACCGCTCCTAGTAGCGTTACAAGGAGCCCCTACAATAACCACACACACATACACAAACAGGGCAGGAAGGGAAAGCGCTGTGTGGATCCATCTACCCCTACCAATCAAGCAGCATCAGTGCGGGCACCGGATATCAGAGAGAGAGAGAGAGCTAGTGCGACTGGAGCCAACGTGACGACTGTTGCAGGCCGCAGGTTGCCGCGGGACCAACCCCGGGCAAGCCTTAACACAACCGTCACGACCGTTCCTCTGCCTGCCATCTGCCTTTATGCCAGACTCCTGGCAGTGATTGGCTGCTGAGAGCCAGGTAGTTAAGGCAAAGGCCACTGCAGTAGATATCATCCTGCTGCACAGACACAACATTTCCTTCCTCCTTCTTCCCTTCTTTCTCTCCTCCTTCCCCCTTACTTCCTCCTTCCATCCTTCCTTTCATCCTTCCTTCCTGTTATCCTCCCAACTCCCTTCCTTCCATCTTCCCTCCTCCCTCCCTTCCTTCCTTCTTGCTTTCTTTCCTTCCTCCCTCCTTACCTCCCTTCCCACCTTCCTCTCTTCCCCCTTCCCTACCTTCCTTCTATCCTTCTCCCTCCCTTCGTTCGTTCTTCCCTTCTATCCTGCTACCTCCCTTCCTTCATTCCTTCTTTCCTTCCTCCCTCCTTACCTCCCTTCCCACCTTCCTCTCTTCCCCCTTCCCTACCTTCCTTCTATCCTTCTCCCTCCCTTCGTTTCTCCCTTCTATCCTGCTACCTCCCTCCCTTTCTTCCTTCTTGCCTTCTTTCCTTCCTCCCTCGTCACCTTCCTCTCTTCCCCCCTTCCTCCCTTCCTAGCTGTCTAACCTACTCTACCTCAGCGGTTTTGGTTCCCGGTGGCACCAGGAGCCATCAGTCATTCTCTGCCGCTCCGCTGCTCTGTCTCAGACTCACTCCCTCAGTCCCACCTCCTGCTGTAACTCTATTAGCCAACTCGTAATTGGTCATCTAACTGCTTTAATTAAAGATGAAGATTCACCACCACTGCTGTATGTCTTAACGACTGATGGAATTACCGTACACTGTCTGTGAACCAAGACCTTCAGTCCTTCATTTCCCCTGGGTGCACCTGGTGTTTTATCAACTCAATAACCGAGGAATCGTTCAAGGTGTTGGTGAGGAAATGAGTTTGACACTGTGGCAGTTTCACTAATTTCTAGAAGGTCGACGCGATCACAAGGCAGCTTCTTGAAAATCGCCCTGTTCTTTTCTTTTCTCTCTCCTGCTGTGTGGCCGAGTTGCTCTTACAGTTGAGCTGGAGGAAACCGGCGCCGCCACCACTGTGATCAAACTTTGTGTAATTAACCTGATTTTAAAAGTGCTCACTGATGCCACTACAGAGGACCAACTAGAGAAGTTTCCCCTCAATGTTTTATTTCCATTCCACATATTATTATTATCTGACTGATAAGTACATCTACTGTGCATGCTTGTGACTTCTGCTTTCTCCTGAAGTTTAACCTTTCAAAATAAAATATAATTGAAAAATCCTTCTGAAATTAATATTATAATATAATATTTTTATAGTATACTTCACTGTAGTATTTTGATTAAGAGTCCCCCTCAACTGTTTCTTCTTGTCCCGTCAATGACCTTTGACCTTACTGTAAATTAATAGTGTGTCTGGCTATTATAGATGCTTGTGTGCCATCAGGCAGCATTATATACTGCTTTAATACTATACTTAGTGTATTATTATACCGCCAAAGACCACAAGAGCTTCAATTTCTGAAAACCAGCTTTGACCAGCAGCAAGGGACAGTCTCTCTCTCACACACACACACACACACATACACACTGTGTGTAATGACAATCTGACGACAGGTGGATGGCACTGTGCTTGTGCCAGGACTCACAACATATCCACCATTCATCTGCCCCCCCACCTTCTTCCATTGACCCCACCCCTTCCTCCTCCCCCTCCTCCCCTCCCCCTCGCCTTCTTACTCTGACCCCTCCTGCTCCTCCTCTAACCTCTCCCTTCTCTTTTCTCCTGTTTTAAATTCCTCTGTTACATACATAGATTGTTCTTTATAAACTCTTCATCCTCCTCGACCCCCCCCTCCTTTTACTCCTCTGCCTCTTCTTCCACCTCTTCCTTCTCCTGCTCCTCCCCTTCCACCTCCTCTTCCTCCTCTCCTCCTCCTCCTCTTCCTCCTGAGCTGCTCTATATTTTTATTATTTCATGGCCTCTATGTTCGCTGTGTAAACCGCCGACGGCCCTGCTACTGCTACCTTAAAGAGAGGGCATTTCTTCTTTCATTTTTTTTTATTCGTCTCTCTCAGGTTTTTTACTGCAACCTATTAGATCTGAACTCTGAGTGTTTAAACTGAAGCCAGTCTACTTGTTAAAATCTCATTTTCCAGACATTCACTCTTTATCACAGGCCTTCACTTGTTCACGCCTGACTCTGTTGGAGCAGCATCGTTATTAGCCCTGTGTTTACAGCCTGCTGGCCAACCCTTTCAGCCTTCTGCTAAAGCTGTCAAATCACACAACCCTGCAGCTTTTTGTCCCTCCAAGATGTTTTTTTTTTTCTGTTCCTGATGGACAATGAAGCAGCAGCTGCAGTCAGCAGCAGTGGCGGCAGCGGCAGCAGCAGGCCAAAGCAATCAAAATGTCAAAGGAAAATATGACTTTGACCTCAAGGTTCACAAAAGGTCACCAAAGTTGAAAAGGAAATGATTCTTGTCTCCAAATAGAAAATCTTGTCAAACTTATGCGACTACCGGAGAGACTCGCATGATTGTTTGTGAAAATAGCAGCTAAGTGAATTCATCCTCCCGTGGGACCTTTAAATCCTACTGCAATATCTGCTTCTGTTTTCAGCTCATGTTGTCTATAAACTCAACCATCAAATTATGCAATACATTTTATTTATTTATCTTTTATTCATTCTTTAGTAGAATTGTGTTCCAAACAATTAGTGTAATGGCTGTGACTGGCTGCTTTTTAATAGGCCCCCCTGAACGGATCAGCCAAGAAAAAAAAAGAAAGAAGACATTTTAAAAAAGCTTTTGAAAATTGCGGCGGCGCTAGTGATTAAAGTAGGCAGAGGGCCATTAAATGAATGTTTTTTATTTTATGAAGTTCACACAGCACTTTTAATTAAAGAGACAGAAGAAGAAGAAGAAGAAGAAGATCCTTATATGTTTGTATTATAATAACATATGATGAGGTTCTGACTATCACAGATTCTCAGGAGGCTGCGTATGAGGAAGTGTTCAATAATCTCTGATTATATAGACCTCTGGTAACACCAATACAACTGCTGATTGAAATCAGGATTTTCCACTGAATCCATTTAGTCTTCCTCCCATCCTTCATTCTGATCCACCATCAGGATGTGGAGCCACTTTAGCATCTTTTGCGCTAACGATGCTAATGTAATGTAATAACGTGAACAAAAGTTTGTCTTTTGTTTCCGCCTCTATCATGTGAAAGCCAATCAGCAGCCACTTTAGATCTCGATGTTAAATGATTATTGGCTGTCAGACGCTGAGATTGACTCTTTGAGGTGTCTTCATTGTTGGATATTTGATCAGATCCGAGCTGCAGATGTTTGGAACCCAGCCCTGGTCAGCACGAGACCTCAGGTGACCAGTGGGAGGTGCTGCTGCAGCCTTGTTTCTGCGTGACGTGTTTGTGGAGAGACAAAGTGGAATGTGTGAAAGTTGAGCCCCGGGGGGCGCTGTCGTGTTTATCTGTGTGAACACTGCGGCGCCCCCAGGACATACATGACGGAAGCAGCGCCAATGTCACCACCACACACACACACACACACACACACACACACACACACACACACACACACACACACACACACACACACAGATGATGCTACTTTTGATCTTTGCTCCGCCCCCTCGCCGGCCTGCTGTTGCTGCTGCTATGTTACTTTTTGCTCCGTACAAAAGAAACATATTGAGTCTCTTCGGCTGACCGACGCTGGAATGAACACAATTCCTAAAATAACATTTTAGAAAATAAATAACAATGGTGTTGTAACTGGTCAGCAAACACAATTCATTTAAAGAGTGGTTCTGTTTATCAGACGTAACAGAAACAGTCGCTGCTGCCGCCGCCGCTGCTCACTGTGTGATTCCAAAACACTACCAGGTCAGTTGGCCACACCCCCAGACAGGTGTTAGCTCCGCCCTCTGAGACAGCTTTTTTCTTTGGAATGTAGAACGCGGCTTGAGCTGGAGGCCATATTTTTAAACCTGGATTCAGCACTGCTGTTCTGCCAGGAATGACAGGTTCTCCCAGTGGCTGCCCATGGTATTGCAAGAATGGCCCGAAATAGCATTCCCCCCCCTTCCACTGCAGTACAAACACCATATTAACAGCTGTTAAACGGCCGACACCGTTCAAGAAAAAAAAAAAAAAAAGATAATTCCCAGCACTCCTTGAAGTGCTCACGTGCTGCTGTGTTTCTGGGCTCGTTCTGATTGCCTTCTATTCAAGATGTCCCTGCACATTCTTTGGAGTTCGTCTGCTCCCGGCTGTAAATAGAGAGGGCTAAATGTGCTGCCTGCGTCCTTAGTGTGAAGATGAGCAGAAAGAAGTCTGAGGTGAAAAACAAATGCAGAACTCATGAGTTGGAAATTTTTCTGGTTAAAGGACTGAGTGAGAATGAATTGTTGCCGACTGAGGCGTGAAAAAAATCTGCCGCTTCCTGTTTGTTTCCTCCACTGACTGATTATCACAGGTGTGATCCTCCTGTCACCTCTCACTGCAGGGTCCAGCACTCACCCAGTCAGGAGAAACCTCAATATATTATATTATATCTTGTTTTATACAGACTTACTGGACTCTTTCTTGTAATTACTGTTTAGTTTTTTTTGTGTATATATATATACACACACACACATACAATAGATAATAACAATAGGTAAAAACAATAAACCTACTATAACAGGTGGATCCTACTGTCTTGGAGTCAAAGTTCAGGGTGATGTTACATTTCTATATTTGGGGGGTTCAGCAGTGCAGCTGAAAAAGGAAGCAGCTCCTTGTCTCTATTGGTCTTGCAGGGAGATGGAGCAGCGTCTCCTACCTGAGAGCCACTGCTGATGATGAATACCAATAGAATGAGAGAGAGAGGCAGTGAGAGAGAATGCTTCATTTGCATTCCTCCCACAAGCAACAACTTAGAAAAAAAAAAAGATTCAGACTTTTCCCTACTGAAAAAAAAAAGCCTTTTTCTCTTCTCCCCCCACCCCCTCCTTCTTCAAGGTCGCTTCATCAAAGGTTACACTGATACCACGTTTTTTTCCTTCTTTTTTTTTTTTTATCAAAGTCTCGGGCTTTCGTTGAATTTGCAGCATCAGAGACCCTGAAGATGAGAAGCCAAACAAAACTGCACATCCTACTGCTCACATTCTAAGTGGAAAAGAGAGAAAAGAAGAGCAATTGAAAGAAAAAAAGATTCTCTTTTATCTGCTGGTTGACCTGCATCTCCATGACAAGATGTTTTTATTTTTTTTTAGAAAAGCACCACCCCCCCCAACCCTTCCCCAGGCTCCCCCCCACACCTTCCCACCCCTCAAACCGCAACGCTCTAATCTATATTCCGCGTTGATTTGCGCAAAAGGCAAAGCGGCGAGATGCGTCAGTAATGATGATGGAGCGCCAATGATGCGAGCGGAGAATTGTAAAACTGCAGGCAGTGAGAACTCAGACCGTGTGAAATTGAACTGTCCTGATAAGGACGAGGATGAGCAGGAGGAGGAGGGGGAGGAAGAACAGGAGGAGGAAGAGGAAGGGGTGGAGGGACAGGAGGAAGAGGAGCAGGAGGAGGAGGAGCAGGAGAGTCAAAGTTGTGGCGGTGGCAGCTTTATTTGACCGGTGGGGTCGATCATTGCAGCACCACCCTGGGGTCAGAGGTCAGGACTGCGGCAGTGTGTTGCGTAAGCCAAGGACACTGCCAGGAATAGGAGCCTCTATTAAATGGATGTCGTTATTATTATTGAATTGAATACATTTATTGTCATTGTTCATGAACAACAAAATGAAAAACCGTGCAGTCCAAGCGGTACCCCCTCATTCACAATAAGTAAATAAAATACAATAGAAATACAATAAAAGGATGTTAGTCAAAAATGTAACTACAAACATTCAATCATCGAGCAGCGTTGAGTGCGTTTACTGCTGCAGGGTAGGTGCTGTTCCTCAGCCTACATGTTCGAGCCTTGATGCACCTGAACCATCTGCCTGACGGCAGCAGCTCGAACAGGCTGTGACTTGGGTGGTGTTTGTTCTTGATGATATTAGGGACCGAGCCCGCGGGAGACTGCCGCAAGGGCGGAAAACCCTGTTGTTTTTGCTCGGTTTATTATTTTTTTTCCTATTATTGGGGCATGGGAAATGTTTATTACAAACATTACAAAAACTTTTCTCGCATTACTAACACCCATAATTGGTGGGTGCATTATAAAAGCACCATCCCTCCACCATCCCCTGTCATCGCTGGTGCGTCACTTCGGAGCCCTTAGTTATTTCGCGGACAGGTATGGCTGCCCGCTGCTTCACTACGCTGATTTAGGGTGCATGTGTTAACAATTTATTTTATCAGGGCGACTGCTGTGCGACTGCTGGTGTGCAACTGCAGCCTGCTTGCTCAACACAAGTGCTTGAGTGGCTTGGCATCGTCAACCACAGCCAGAATCCTCTCGTCCTCCTTTCCGCAGAGTGTGAGTGTGTGTGAGTATGGTGAGTTATCCCTGTGCCCATGAAAATCAAGTGCAGGTTTAACTTGTTTTCTTTTGTTTGACCATAATGTGCTGAAGTCACTGCTGCTTTGTAGGGACTTAATAAAGGCTGCTCGGTGTCGGTGTCGCTCGGCTTTTCTCCGTTAAACATGGCCGGTTGCCACGTTCTTGCGCCACTGCAAGACTGTTCTTTGAAGACGCTTGCATTCTGTTTCATTTTAAAACATTTGGATTTGCTTTGTTTGTTCCGTTGAAATTTGTTTCCTCTTATATCATCATCAATATTGATTTATTTTTCTCTTTTCAGTTGTTGGAGACCAGTGGCGGCCGTGTCCCGGTAGTGGAGTCCCCTGTTGTCTTGTTTGCAGTTACTGGGAGATACAGATATTACAATATGCCTTTATTTTGAAAAGTTAAGCTTTAATAAAATTGGCCGCATTAGTGCACTTTGAAGAAAACACTTTTTTCTCTGCTGCAGCTCCAGCTCCAGCTCCCTGGAAGACGTCTGGAAAAATCCTGTGTTTTCTTTTCCTCCTCCGTTTGATGTGTGTTGTCTTCCCCCCAGGGGGTGAGCAGCTTCAGCTCCTTCGCCTCTAACATGCATATTTGAGTGACGAGAAAAGCAGTGAATCAGCTTGTTGTTGCATTTAAATGAGGCTCCTGCTGATGCAGCAGAGCAGCAACAGCAGCAGCAGCAGCAGCAGCAGCAGCAGCAGAAACAGAGGTAGTAGCAGCAGCAGCAGCAGAAATAATATTGCAAATCTATCATGAAAAATTTTCCACCAGGATTTGTATTTTATTCTTAGCCTACAATCAGCTGATCCAGTTGAGATGCTGTCACACCCCATTGTGTGTGTGTGTGTGTGTGTGTGTGTGTGTGTGTGTGTGTGTGTTACATCCTGAGACACTGTAGGGGTAGTCAGGACTAATAATGTGGTCAAAAAAAAACAAACAAAAAAAACGAGTTAAGATGGAAGGATCAGAGTGTGGCAGATATAAGTGATAACTTATGTATTTAATAAAGCAAACTAAAGTACAATCCTTACAAAACAAAGGAAGATTTGATCATTAATTTTAAACAAAAAACAGTCCACTCAGAGGACGGACAACAAAGACAAAATTACTACTGAAAACTCACCACAGGGTTTAGAACAAACTAAAATTAAACGCACAACCAGGGCTAAGAAAAACACTGAAAATGACACTCTTTGACGACACCGATGAGGCTGCTGGGCTGCTGAGTCTTCACCAAGACTGGAGTCAGGGTCAGAGAGAGCGAGAACCACATGTCTTCTGCCTCTTTTGTACTCCAGGCTCAGCTGCTTCCAAGTGATGTGCACTCTGCAATTAGACACACTCACACAGTCACGCCCACTCTGACAGTCTCACATGAAAAAACACTTCCACATAAATACGCATGTGTGACAGTGTGTCTGTTTTAAACTTCATTGTCGCGACTTTGCGATGGCAAAAATAAAGTTGGCAGACTAAAAGTGTCTCTCATGCTGAGGTCACGGATGTGATTAGTGCAGGATGAAGGCGGAAGTCTGGGATTTATCACCACTGACACATTTTGATGGAACCACAAAAGCATGAAATTAAAAAAAAAGAAAAAAGGAGCAACATTGACAGTTTTGATGGCCTTCACCTCCTGCAGCTGGAGCAGCAACAGCAGCAGATTTACATCCAGCAGCAGTTTGACTGTGGACGATAATCTGGGGATTAAGGCTATAAATGGTTTAATTGGAGATTTATTCAAATGTTCTAGTTTCAAACCCACAAGTTTTAATTGACAAGCTGACAACATCAGAAACCAAGTGGACAAACTACTGGCCAATCAGGAGTCACCAACTCCCCATTTGGGCAGCAGCGGCAGCAGATCACTTTGGTTACACTTTGGTTTAGCTGCAGGTGGAAAATAAAATAAAAACTACAGCATTTGAATGATCAAAATTATCCTGATGCTCAAAAAAACATTCTGATGACCTCTACGTCAGTTCAGTTCCGATTTTTCTGTCACAACTTTTTCATTTTTGCAAAATTATACACAGATGTGTTGTTTCATTAATGGCAAAAAAACAAAAAACTTTTTACTTTCTTACTTTCTTAGTTTTACTTGAATAACAGAGTTAAATCTGTATTTTTTTTTAACTGCAACTTTTGTTTTGATCTGTTTTAACCTTTTGTAAAGTGTCTGAGGATTTTGAAACGTTTTCTATCAATAAAATTAAAATTAGTATTGTTGTTGTTATAAATCAGTACTTTTACTGTTACACAAGTATCTTTACTTTAATTGAAGAATATGAATAATTTTGACTCCTCTGTTGTTGTTGGTGCTCTGATGTTAATGGTAACACTGATACTCGTGCTAGCTGCTAGTGTTTCACCTTCAACAAGAGACTGGAATCACTGCGATGGGTTGAGAAACTCTTTGTGGCATCATTTGCACAGAGCTCTCATTCAGGCTTCCATCCCACTGGTTTGTAAATTTAATTTTCCCATCATCCACCGAGTTTAGGTGGTTTAGGTTCAGCGTTATCATTGTCATCCATCACATTTGTTCTCGCTAACTTGTTCGCTCAGCTGCTACTCTGCCTTCTGTATGTCTCACATCACTCAGTGCATCGTTATAATCCTTACTGCCAGAAACACTGAGAGCTCTGAGAAACGTTCCGTCTAATCTAGAGTATAGAATGAAATGCAATAAAATTTTAAATTTTTTTGTGCATTAATTATCCAATTTACACACAATTAATACTACTATTTTGTTGGTCCAGAAAACTTCTCTGTGGGTCCCTCACAGCCATCAGTGCATTTTCATGCAGTTTAATAAGGTTTTAAATGTCATCGCTAAACCCTTTCTGGAGTTTTTTTCCAATTCCAACTGCGGCATTGCAGCGGAGGGCGATAAGTGCCAACGGCACAGAGACAACCTAGAGAGCAGAATAGAGAAAGAAAGAGCGAGTGAGTCAAGGGCATCGCTGCTCCATCTGGCCGTCCAATCACAGCGAGGGACTCAGTATCACTGCCATCTGAAATTAAACAACCGTCCGCATCAGCGAGTTGCTCCATTTCCTCCTTGGCGCGCCGTTAAAGAGCTGCGACGACGGGAGCTGGGCAGGGTCAAGAGGTCACCAGATAAAAGAGCAGTTCAGTATGCTGCCGGAAGGAGAGCCAGAGGGGCTCTGATACACAGAAGAAGAAGAAGTGTCACATGGAAACATCAAAGACCAGGAAGTGGAAGTGGACCGACTTCCAATTGTTTTTCCACCATATTTTTTGAACGCGGGACGGCTCTCAATCGATCGGCATTTAGTCCCTTTTCTCACCCCCGCCGGCAAGCTGCACCCCTTACGCTTTCACCGCTGCGTGTCTGCTGACATCATCGTGCTGAGACCGCATAGATAAAGTGCGACAGAATTCAGGGAAGTAAACAATGGAGAGCAACATGGAAGCGAGTGCGGCGGTGGCCAGTGTTTTTTGTTGTTGGGTACTTTTAACGGTCTTTAAAATTGTCCAGAGCGAGAGGATAAGGACCGATTTACAAGCGCAGATGAACGGTAATGCGGCTCAAGAAAACTGTTTACAAAGACAAACAAAATCTATGCAAAAGTGGCATGTGCCCAAAAAAATGTATATTGTAAACAGATGAACAGAAAAACAGTGGAAACTAACATTTGAAAAAAAAGAATTAAAAAAAGTGCTAACTTAAATGTCAAGGCACTTTAACAAGCTTTTGGCTAATAAATCAAAGGTGCCTGTAGTTTGTCTCTCCAGTCGCTGAAGATGTGCTGGAGTAGGCAGGCCCGCCCTAATAATCATAAATGCCAATATATGCAGGGTGCATATATTGTGGCGGAGAAGTCTGGACTGGGAACCTTGAAAGCAGCATTTCGAACATCAGTCTGTTGTTTTCGCTCCTGCCCCTCCCACAACTTGTTCTGATGCTCAAAGAACATTGTGGCTCGGGCATCATCCTGTGTAGCTGTAATTTCATCCATCTCCCTGAGATCACCCATAGCTTGGAACAAGATGGCGGATGTCTGGTCCAGTCTAGTTCTCTTTCTCCGAGCTTGTTCCTGGACGAGGGAAACCTTCGGAGTGAAAAAACAAAAAAACAACAACCAACAGTTAAGAGACATATTGGAAGGTCACAACTTGTAATGTCATGCAGTCAATTTCCATTTCAGTTCCAACTATGGAAAACAGGTGAAATCCTGATCACTGTTGAAACGTTTTGGACCGTTGTATGAGAGTACAATACTCGTGGTGTTTTTGCGCCATTTCCTAAACAAAGCATGCACACAACGTAAAGAAAAATTCACCTCTTCTTTGCTGCTCTCAGGTCGCTCCTCCTCTGTTGACTCACCATTTTCTTTGTGTGTCGTCAGGTTCAGGGGTTGGTGTTGCTGTTGTTGTGGTTGTTGTTGTTGTCTTCTGCCAGTGGGTCGGACAAAACTAGGGACAGTGTGGAGGCCGCAGAAGACCCGGCCATGGCTCCATGGACCCAGCTCCATGCCAGAGCCGAGTTTCCATATATGTTCTGGCAAAGATCGTAAAACGGCCAGTCCACATGTCCCATCCCACTGCGGTTGTTCTTGTCCTTTAACGTCCCCAACTTGTTTATAACTTGCCTCGGCATTCGGTCATATCCTCGCTGGCGTAACATAACTGCTATATTCTTATGAACGACGGTGTCTCGGACGGTCCCAGACACCTGCCGATGAACCTCTTCTTCCGCATGGATCATCAGTAGTTCCCGGATCTCGCTGTTTTGCCAGTAATGCATAGTGACGCTGAACGAATGCAGCATCGAATGTGAACACCTTTGCTTCGGTACGTGATACACGACTGGCGCGGTCTTCCTTTTCCACCGCAAGCCAATTGGAGCGGAACCGATCGGAGCTGATTTCAACCCAAGTACCTTGGCGGGTTTTTTGACGCGTTTAAGCGCGGCTCGGTAAGCCTTTTCTACTGCCACCAAATGTCAATTAGTAGCGAGACTACATCACGTTTAAGTGGTTTAGGTAATTAGTCAGTAGTTGGTCCATATTTAAAGTCAGTGTGAGCAGCAGTGAGCACTGCAAGCTGTCCTGTCAATGAGATATCTAATTTTGTATTTTTTCCCGTGATGATTGTTCGGGAGATAATCAGGGCCCTTCTTCCAGGTTACACCCCTCCATTCCAGAGAAGTGCTGTCAGGCACCCTCCTACCAGGTTGGTAGATAGGCGCCTTTACATTGACAGCAATCAAAGCTGTCGTGCTGTCAGATGCGCTTCCTCCAATCTGGATAGGTGTGGGAAAAAGGCTATTTACTCCATTTCTGAGTCTACATGAAAGATATTGGTATCATCTTTGAGCTACGGGCTTCAGGAATCTAACTATGTAACTTAATCCACTGTGTAAATAACGGTGTAGACATGGCAGTGAATGAAGCGTCACAAGCTTCTATCGCCACTGACAACAAAGTGAAAGTAGGGCTGTGAGATCGCCTTTTACAAATAGGTGGGGGGATGATAAGCACGGGGCCATTTCTGCGTCTACATGAAAGATATTGGTATCATCTTTTGGCTCAGGGCTTCAGGAATCTAACTGTGTAACTTAATCCACTGTGTGAATAACGGTGTAGGCGTGGTCAGTGAAGAAACAGACAGTACCAGTTATTAAATCTCCAATCAAGTTATTGCACATGTACATCAACCTAACATTACCCTCTAAGCCAAGATTGAACACACATGTGTGACTTATAAGACAATTTGTAGCTTTGAGTACTTATTTTAAGACTACCAACTGCTTTCACATAACATTGAAATTTAGGTCAACATCACCACACATTTATTGAAATGTAATCCAGACAGGAACAAACATATCAGTGCATGAATCTCAAAGTGGTGTTCCATGCATCTGGTACCCAGCAAAATTACAGGTTCATTGGCTGTAAAAAATAAAACAAAACATAACTTTTTTTTTTCCTTCATAAAAGCAGCTCCTGGCCATAACATAACTGTGTTCAGTATTGTTTTCCCCTGCATTCCAGGTAAACGAGCAAAACATGGCCAGAATAATGGGCAAGTTGGACAGTGTTACACTCTCCATTTTACAAGGTATGACAGGATGTCTTTAGCTGATGAAATGAATGAATGGCGCTGACAATAATAATGATAATAATACTACTACTACTACTACTAATAATACTAATGATGATAATGATGACATTTGTGTCAGTGTTTGGGAAACAAATGGTTCTCAAAGTGGGGTCCGGGGACCCCTAGGGATCCTTGAGGGAGTTCCAGGGGGTACCCAGTTAATTAAATATAATATAAACTGGACTTCTAGAGATAGAAATTACATTAAATCGTGGTCCATAACCATAACCCTAACCCCCGCATTTGTTAGCTGCAGACGTTGATGAGGACCTCCTACGCACCCTCACCCCAGAGGATTTAAAAGAGCTTTTCCCCAAAGTGGGTGATTTTGGAAGGAGGAAGCGGTTGTGGTCACTCATACACCCAGAGGTAACACTGGTTTGAAAACACTGGTAACACAATACATGTTGAGTTGGTTCAGTATTTTAAAGGACAACTTTAACTCATTTTTAGATTGTATTTAAGGAGATGAGAAAGCTTCATGTTAAAATTATTTCATTTGATGCTTTCTTTAGAATTACCCATTTTAGTGTGGCTAAAATTATGTTTGTACAGGGGGCGTGGGCATGGGTACAAGTAGCTAAATATGTATTATTTTACCAAATAAGTTGCTGATTTTATTTATTTATTTATTATGTCCCTAATAGACCCCAGTAAGTTGGTAACCCACCCCAAGCAGATAAATCAGTGTCACTCAAAAGTCCTATACTGCACATATATGAAATGAAAACATTCTAGTCATTTATGTTTTGAATATTGTTGCCTGTGTGCTAAATGTGCTAAATGCAGTCTAAAATATGAGCTAAGAGTGAATAAATAAAGTTGTCCTTTAAATCTCTCTCTCTCTCTCTCTCTCTGAGCTGGAACAACTTAGGAAACACTATTTTGACATGGCTCGCACTGGCAGTCAGGGAGACGTTGAGATGTCAAAGGAGCTGAGATGCAGGTACACAGGCCATGGAAACAAGCCATAGGCTTTCTTGGGTTTAGATGTTCTTAGCAGACCTTGCATTGAATAGTATTGTCCTGCGCCTTTGCTGTAAACTGCTAATAAAGCATTCAATCATTCAAAGGTTGGTGAGGAACACTGTGGTCAGCATGATTTCGCTCCTTCGCGCGAAACAGCAAGGACATTCTCATACTGCCCTGAAGTACCCCTCCAAACAGGAACTCCTGGCCATGGCAGAAAGATTGGTGGAATTCTACCCAATGCTGCAGGATAAGGAAGGGCCTGTTAAGCACGTAAGTGACTTGAATGTTTGAATGTCATATATGTGCAGTATAGGACTTTTGAGTGACACAGATCATCTGCTTGGGGTGGGTCCATTTCCATTTTGTTAATTACTGAAATAGTATTTACACAGCTTGGTATCTTCGGCTACCTTCAGAAGAGGCTTCAAAATGTGAAGTCCCCCCGAAAGAAACAGAAGCCCACCAAAGCCCCTGTTGAAAAGAAGAAACATCGCCTAGTTTACGGTGACAGTGATGTACTGGCCGATGTGGATGCGTTATCTATGGAGAGATTAAACGATACCAATGCTGGGGTTTAAGTGGTTAAAAACATTACTACCATTCACTGACATATCTGATACTGATTTTGTCTGATTGGCATTTTAGTGGAGAGACAGAATCTACCAACATTGGCGGCCCTTGAAGCAGCAGAGAAAAAATGTTCTCAAACGGCAAAGAAACAGCGTCCTTCAGAAGCAGAGTGTCCAGCACCACCGGCCCTTAGAGGGAAGAGTCCATCACAGAAGAGTAAAGCACAGAAAAAGAGTTTTCGAGCTGCGCAGAAACCGAGTCCTTCAGAAGCAGAGAGTCTACCAGCACCACAGGTAAGGGTGTTCATTGGTCCTGCCCTCACGATTCAATTTGATTACGATTCATCAGGTCACGATTAGATTCAATTTGATGCAAACCCCCGCATTGCCAATGCATTGCCTAATCAATTATTGTTGACACCCATAACCACAGGCCGTTGGAGAGGGGAGTCCGCCAGCAATGGTTAGTGGGAACGATAGCCGAGAAGCCCAGGCCAGACACTACAGGGTGCTGCAGCAGCTGTACAAAAAAGGGAAACCCAACAAGCAAGCTGTAGTTCAACTTCTGGACCTAGAATTCGAGGGCAGGCGAGATTTGATAGACGGCGACACGTTCAGAGAAGACGGCCGAGCAGCAAAGATCTTTGAAGCCTACCCATGTTTCAAGGATCTTGATAATGTAAGCAATTAACCCCTTGAACCCTAGCATCCCTATTTAACCCCTTGAACCCTAACATCCTGAAAACAGCCAATCTACAAGCTCAGTGTGTCACAGCATGCTGCAAGGTTGTAGATCGGGTACAGGGGCTTCGGTGGGCTGTTTCTTTTGGGGGGACTTCACATTTTGAATCCTCTTCTGAAGGTAGCCGAAGATACCCAGCTGTGTAAATGTAATTCCATTAATTAACACAATTAATGGAATTTACTCAAAGCATTGAGTAAAACTTAACCAATCTTTCACTGCATTTTAGGTGAAGGATGAGCTGAGGCGCATCCTCGACAAGGACAACCCAAGATTCCTCGAGGAAGTGAAGGAGCGGCTGGATGCCTTCTATAGACCGGTGCAGTTCTTCGCTGTGGTGAAGAAGGTCATCAAGCCACCAATGCCAACAGATAGAGTTTTTTTTCTTACAATTCCTCTTACAATTCACAATTTGGGCATTGAGCAGATGCTTATTCCAGAGTGACTTACAGTAAGCATGGACAAAACAACGTATACACCCAAATGGTAATCTAGGATCATAAGTAAACCAAGAGTCTATACATTAGTCTACTCACATCTGTACATTGAAGCTATACACATACATACTGCAGAATTCTGGATCATTTGGAGAGGCTTAAAGGAGGAGTTCATACATTTTCAACCCATCTTCATATAATTGGTCCTCACAAATGTTCATGATAAAATGTCCCATTTTTTTCCCCACTTGGTCTGTCTCATAGAGGGCTTTGGACATCATCGTAATTATAATTTCAATTGATTAGATTTTATGTATGTATGTATGTATGTATGTATGTATGTATGTAGGTAGGTAGGTAGGTACGTACGTACGTACGTACACACACACACTCTTTTTTTTGTGAGAATGATCGCTTTCAATATAAGATGGTAACTTTTCAGGAATTAAATGACTGGCATTTCTATTAGCTTGTATTCGCTATTTAGTTTCTGAACTGCCCACAGCCCTCCTATGGAACACAGACCAAGTGGGAAAAAATGTGCCATTTTATCACGAACATTAGTGAAAACCAATCATATGAAGATTTATTGAAAATTAGTGAAGTCCTCCTTTAAGTGCACATGTATTGCTTTGATGTGTGCCTTGAATGAGAACTGACTCCAGGACACAAAGGTTGTTGGCTATAGGAACCTAAGGCTGGGTTTATACTGTCAGCCTGAATCAGATCTGTACCAGATGTACAAAATACATTGCGGTGTGACTGGTACATATCTGATTCAGGCTGCCAGTGTAAACCAGAGTCTCAAGGTGTTGTCTTTTGCACACTGTAGTTTCCATGGCTGCAAATAGGATTACATGTGGAGTAAATGAACTCTGAATGATTGTACTCTTTTGAACTGAAACTGTTTTTGCTTTTTTGTTTTTATCATAGTTGAATTGGCCATACTGATCATCAAAGTGCTCCCAACTCTGTTCCCATCCTCAACATCCCCGCCGAAGAAGCTGGGGGCACCCAGTGAAGCATTGCTTCATGACCTTGAGGTAGGTATTTTTGTTTTTTCTTTTCTTTTCACCCAATCACTTGTCTAGTATTCTTTGCTCTACCTTATGGACCTACTTGTGACAGTCTTTTCTGTTTACACACTGACTCTTGTCACATTTAACCCATGTACTATGCACTGACTTTGAATCTTGTTTTTTTTTATATTCTAGCACCTTAACTAACATCCATAGGTGTATCACCTTTATAACTTTTCTCAGGTCATGTGCAAATATGTAGGATTTTGTTTCTTTTTGTTGGATCTCCTTTCCCACCTTTGCAGAGGAAGGACTCCTCGAAGGTCTGGTCTATCTACTGGCATACGACTACACTCTGCATCTCACATACCAAACACCAAAGTGTGTGGTAACGGTCCTGTCTGTCCTGCAGACAGAAATATTACAGGACACCATCCATGACCGTGACACAACAGCCGCATACAAAAAAGCCATGGCAGAGTGGAAGGCTTTTGGACAGTAGGCTAGTAAGTGATATTGTTTTAAGTTAAAGCTATCTTGTTGTGCTGTGATAGTGTTTTGTTAAGCTAAAGAAAGCTCTGCTGTAAGAGATTTGTGTTAAGTTGTATTGTGAGTTTTTGAATTATCCATTTCTAACCAATGGGGCTTTTTTTAAAAAATTTTATTTCTTGTCCACGTTTGGAGTTACATCATGCAAGGTAACCACACAACCAAAACCTCTAGAAAAGCGTTCTTGCACTTTAAAGGAAAGGCTTGCATCCTTTTTTATTAAATTTTTTACACTTGTTTCTTTTTTGCTGTGTGTTTGGCCTGTGCTGTTGGATATTAAATAAAATGTTTACATGTTTGAATTTAATTATGCTTTTATTTCTTTATTGGGAATGCCTTTCACATTTAAGGCAGAAAAGCTCATGACAACCTAAATTGAAGAAGAAATTACTTTTTTTTTTTTAACTCTTGTGTTAAGGTTATTTACCTCAATTGAGTGAGAAACTAACTATGAAATAAGACCTGAAAGGCTGATTTTTAGTGTAATTCAGTTAATACAGTGCTGGGAGTGAGGTTTTACAACTTATCTAATGAGATTTACAAGGTAATTTTGAGTCCATTTCTCTTGATAAAGTGCTTGGGATGAGTTGTAACTACTTATTTGAAGAGCTCTGTAAACTATTTTTGATTGTATCTGACAATCTAGGGCTTGGAATCAGGTTTCACTACTTATTTAAGGAGTTTCCCACTTCCCCAAAGCCTAGATATTTTGTCTAATTAAAAGCATTCTTACCCAGTGTAATTCTCTTACTGCAGAGGGAGATTATTTATCTTGTTTATAGTATATATACTCGTTTTTTTTTGCAGTGAAGGGAGTTGGTCAAAATAATGCAGCAGTAGTTTCCAGTGGGAAGAAAACTTTCTGGAGCAGTCCCTGAGGTTAAATGTAATTTTTTCCAACTTTAATAAAAACAAGATATCATGCAGCCATGCTTTGAAGGAAGGCGGCCGAGACGATTCCCACAGGAGGAGAATCTTCTTTTGAGCAACCAAAGGGGCAAAGGCCAAAACATTATTTTGTATGGTCGTGGTTGTAAGCTCATCAGTAGGTCCACCAAATATAGCTAGAATAATTTCAAATCTTTCAAATATGCAAAAACTTATTAACTGCTATCAAACTGTTTCTTTAATGTAGCTTAATATAGAAAGAAGATTTAAGGAAGCTAAATGAGTGAGCCTGGTGGTTTTGAGGTGAAGGTCTGCAGGAGGTGAAGAGCCTCTCCTGCACTGACTGTCAATTGCTTTTGTGTCCTTAATGATATTCAAGAGGCTGCGAAACCACCCACTGGTGGAGGGCATTGTTTCAGGGGGACGGGGGGACAGAGGCAATCGGAATGATTTGGCTCCCCTGCTTTTGTTCGGAGCAACGGCGGTGGCAGCGAGAGGATGAAATGAGTCGCAGCTTCTCAGCGAAGCAATTAAAACTTCTCTGAGAGGACAAGATGCCAGCAGGCCGGCCGGGGGTGGCGCATCATTGACTCCAGCTATCAGTACCCCCCCCCCCCACACACACACACACACACAAAAAAAAGACAGACCCACTTCCCTTCCTGTCCTAGAAAATATAGAGATACATAAATAACTAGAAGAAGTGAATATCTGTATTCAAAGCGCTGATCTATGCACCTCTTCACACTGTAAAAATAGGTCAGGGTGGCTCTCTAATGCCTGTTGGGGAAATAACAGGGAGCTTCTGTTGTGATGGGTGGGGGTGAGGGGGAGGCAGGTCGTGTGGGGCGGGGGTCACATGATATGATATATGGCTTTATTGTCATTGCAACATTTAAACGTGTACAACGAAATTGTAGAATCCCCGTACATGAAAACATGAAAGACAGGACTGCAGGATTGAACATTTTCAGTGGGGGGCAGAAAGAGAACAGAAGGGGAGTGGAGGAGAAAAAAGACACTCTGAAACCAAGTTCCTGGGAGGGAATACAGTGTTGGACTGGAAAAAAAACTTCAGCAACACAAGCACATACATAAGACATTACAAACATAGAAACTTGATATTGCTCCTGATGAAAGTGTTGGTTCACCGGTTGGGTTTTATGTGTCTCCTGATGCTCCTGATGACTTCTTCTGTTTTGTCTTTATCCAAGGTGAGTTTTCTGAGATTGTCTCGTGTTATGATCCTGGCTGGAGGCGGGGCTTGAAATGACAGGCTTGCTGGTGGGTGGTGGTGGTTGTCTTACAGATGCGGTTGTGTGTGAGAGGTAAACTGGGCAGGATTTGGAGGTAGCAGAGTGTTCACCAGCACAGTTGGCACATCTGGCTTCTCTTTTTTGTTTGGTGCAGTTTTTATGGTGGTGATTTTCTCCACATCTGAGGCAGACGACTGGGTTGGTACAGTTGGTGGATATATGATTGAACTGTTGACATGTGAAGCATTGTTTGACGGTAGGTGGGGGCCTGGCCTTCTCTACTCGGTATTGGAAGAGGTCCATGAAGAAACCTTTGTGGCAGAGTGGTCGGGGTTAGTGAGATGGATCTTGTTGTCGGTTGCTAGGTGGTTTTGCTTATGATCCGGTGTATCCTGATGGTATTGATGCCTTGTTTTTCCAATTCTTGTTTCAACTGTTCTTCTGTGATGCTGGTGTGTATTCCTTTGATGACCAGTACTTTGGATGGTGGTTCAGATGGGGAGGTGCCGCTTTTTTTTCTTGCGAGTCTGCAGGCGAATTGTGCTCCGTTGAATGAGTCTTCTGGCCATGGTGAAATTAGATTGTTGAGGAAGGGAATGTCCTTGGGAAAAATAAGAATATTGCCATTTCGCATGTGAACCAGTTTTAGCATCGGTTGCTTGTGACTTGAGTCTTTGAATTTCTGTGAGAATGGATGTGTTTTTTGAGAAGGAATGGTTGGGGTTTTCTAGTTTTCGAGTACGATTGGTGTAATTTGCTGTTTGTCTGATTCCCTCCTTGCTCTTTTCCTGGAACCTGTATTAAAGGTGTGGTATTTGTGTATGTTTGTGTTCACAATGTTTAAGTAGCTGTCTGGGAGGGATGGAGAAGGAGCGTGGGGGTCTTGTCCATGCAACAGGATCTTTTCCATGGTGGTTAAAGTAGTTTTCATTTGTGCAATAGCATCACTGAGTGGGGAAGCCTGTGTGTATTTGCAGAGTTCTGAAAAGAGGTGGTTTACTTGATCAAATATGTTCTTAATAATGAGGCTGTCGATTTTTTCAGTGGTGGAGGCGGTTGGCGTCTCAGCAGAAGTGGATGGGTTGGGGTGGGACAGAGTGTGTCCTGGGTTGGCTTCTGTGGGTGTGGTAGGGTCCATTATGTTTTCATTTTCTGAAGCGTGTTGGTGATGAATATTTGTACTTCTGGAGAGTCAGGACTCTGTCTTTCTCGGTTTGGTTTCTGGATTTGGGATTTTTTGGGTCAGATTACTGTTTTTTTCATTTGCGGTTTCCAATGTGTTCCAAAAGCTGCTGTCCAAGTTGGTTTTCTCTCTATTGGAGTGATTGGTCGTGGAGAGGACGTGGTATTTATCGAGAGAGCGAGAACTGAGCTGGACCCAGCCCTTTTATAGAGCAGTGGAAGATTGAAATTGGTGAAGGCGGAGCCATAGCAGCAGCAGCTGACCAATAAAGCCAAGGTGGGTGGATTGCTCCAATCAGCAGCAGGCGAGGTGGCTGGGGGATGAAGCAGATGATGGTGATGATCGCGAATGCAGGCCTGCAGAGAGCGACAGAGGGAGGGAGAGATAGAACAAAACAAGCCCAAGAAACACAGTACAACTAAAACAAGAAGTGGAAAGTAACACTCTCATGAGGTGGCTTTAAGACCTATCAATATCGAGGTATATCGCAAAAGTGTAATGGAAACACTTTTTCCGCATCTACACATCACCAGACGTACGGGGTCACATGACCAGTTCACTTCAAGAGAAAATGGCACGTTTTGTATGGACAGATGAGGAGACAGAATATTTTTTAGAAGTCATTAAAAAGAAAAATAGAAAAACTGCACTTGACAGTAAACAACGTTGAAATGCAGATGTTTACAAGGAATTAGAAAGGGAAATGAGGGAGAAGGGCTTCAAAAAGAAGAGCCAAATACTCCATAGCAAGTGGAAAATGCTGAAAAAAACGCTACTTGGCTGAAAAACGGATTCTGTGCAAAAGTGGAGCCGGGGGAAGGGCTAGAATAAAGTTCACACTTTTCAACGCCATGGGCAACATTTTGGGCCATCAGACTATCGTGCACGCAATGTCATCAGCTATAAACATCATGGGTAAGTCCCATTTATTTCATTTTTATATGGCCTGATATGCTAACGTAAACGTGCATGCTAACTCTAGGTTTACTTAATTTAATTTCAGGACAAATACAGCTGTTCTGTGATGGCCTCAGTGGTTTGTTAAGAGAATATTGGGGAGCAAACAGCATCATGAAGTCCAAGGAACACACCAGACAGGTCAGGGATAAAGTTGTGGAGAAATGTAAAGCAGGCTTAGGCTATAAAAAGATTTCTCAAGCTTTGAACATCTCACGGAGCACTGTTCAGTCCATCATCTGGAAATGGACAGAGTATGGCACAACTGAAAACTTACCAAGACACGGTCGTCCACCTACACTCACAGGCCGAACAAGGAGAGCACTGATCAGAGATGTGGCCAAGAGGCCCATGATGATTCTGGATGAACTGCAGAGATCCACAGCTCAAGTGGGGGAATGTGTCCATAGGACAACTATTAGTCGTGCACTGCACAAATCCGGCCTTTATGGACGAGTGGGAAGAAGAAAGCCAATGTTAAAAAACAAACAAACCATAAGAAGTCCCGTTTGCAGTTTGCCAGAAGCCATGTGAGGGACACAGCAAACATGTGGAAGAAGGTGCTCTGGTCAGATGAGACCAAAATTGAACTTTTTGGCCTAAATGCAAAACGCTATGTGTGGTGGGAAACTAACACTGCACATCACTCTGAACACACCATCCCCACTGGTTAACATGGTGGTGGCAGCATGATGCTCTGGGGGTGCTTCTCCTCAGCAGGGACAGGGAAGATGGTCAGACTTGATGGGAAGATGGATGGAGCCAAATACAGGGCAATCTTGTAAGAAAGTCTGTTTGAGTCTGCAAAAGACTTGAGGCTGGGGCAAAAATTCACCTTCCAGCAGGACAACAACCCTAAACATAAAGCCAGGGCTACAATTGAATGGTTTAAAACAAAACATATTCATGTGTTAGAATGGCCCAGTCAAAGTCCAGACCTAGATCCAATCGAGAAACTGTGCCAAGATTGGAACTATTGCTGTTCACAAACGCTCTCCATCTAATCTGACTGAGCTTGAGCTGTTTTGCAAAGACGAATGGGCAAGAATTTCAGTCTCTAGATGCATAAAGCTGGTAGAGACGTACCCCGTAAGACTTTCAGCTGTAATTGCAGCAAAATGTGGTTCCACAAAGTGTTGACTCAGGGGGGCTGAATACTTTTGCACACCACACTTTTCATTTTTTTATTTGTAAAAAATAAAATAAAATCATGTATAATTTTCTTTCCACTTCACAATTGTATGTCAGTTTGTGTTGGTCTTTCACATAAAATTCATATTCATGTTTGTGGTTGTAACGTGGCAAAATGTGGAAAATTTCAAGGGGTACGCAAGCCACTGTATATATATATATATATATATACATACATATATATATATATATATATATATATATATATATATATATATATATATATATATATATATATTATATATATATATATATACATATACATATATATATATATATACATATATATGCATAGCTGTTTATCATTCAAAAGATTGCATTAAATGTCACACGCCTGTCAGTCTTGCCTGCTGGGTTCAGTGTGCCCTTGGCTGGCACGCAGCTGAGGCACGTTTCCACCTGATTGACACACCTGCTTTCTCTCTGTCATCACTGCTGCATATAAGCCCTGGTCCCACACTCACTCGTTGCCAGATTGTCCGCTAACTTTGTTATGACCTTCCAGCGGGTCCTGGGTTGCTGTCTGTGAATTCCTCGGTGACGATTCTCTCCCGGAAATCCCTTATTTGTGTCCGCTCCCATACATATGTACTTTTCCTTCGAATTAACATACGCTGCCTTCAGTTATATTATAAAAGCAGCAACAGCAGTAGTGGCAACTGAAATAGCCGCTCCAAAATGCAAAATGTCTTGTACCTCCATCTTCGTCAAAGTGGGGTCTCGCAGGACAACATTTTACAAGAATTATGGCTTATGCGCTTCACGCCATTCAATGGAAAGACCTGCAAATCGCAATTGTACTATGTTGCCTTTTTCTTTTTTTTTAGAAATATTGCTTTTATTTTGCGAAAACCAGTAATTCACAACTAGGCCGCCTGCTACCCCACCAAAATGCTCCACCGCCACATTCCTTCCTGCAGCCGCCGCTTCTCTGATGCCAACCTCCTGTCCCCACCACTCAGAACCAAGCACCGGACCTGGGGAGACAGAGCCTTCTCAATTGCTGCTCCCACCCTCTGGAACTCTCGCCCCAAACACATCTGTGACTGCACAGACCTTCAAATCTTCAAAACCCATCTCAAAACGCACTATTTTAGAACTGCTTTTAATGTGTGATTATTGTCCTGTTATGTAATGTCCTGTGTCATGTTATGTCCACATTCATGTAAATGTCCTGTATTAGTATCATCGTTTCATATAATTTTCCTGTATTCACATCTCAATGTAATTGATTTTTATTTATGTAAAGCGTCTTTGAGTCTCTTGAAAAGCGCTATACAAATAAAATGTATTATGAAGAAGAAAAAGATTTTTGATTTTTACAATTACATTTATTTACAAAATACAGACTACAGACAAACATAAATAAATGATTAAAAATGAATTAAATGAAATTAAAAAATATAATGAACAATAAACACAAAATCAAAACCAAGCCAAAGGAGACAACCCATTGAAAACAAAAAACAAAATAAATCCATAAATTGACAAATAAAAATAAAACACAAAAGAACACAAACCAAAAGCCAAAAAAAAGAAACAATCAATCTTTGAGTGCATCAGAAAAAAATAAATCATTATTTAAAATAGCACACAAAGTGTTCTTGTGGCACCAGATTTTTTGAAACCGTCAAGGTCATTCACCATTTTACAAAAAGAAAACTCAAGGTTGATTCGATAACGCAGGTTGCGGCGCCACTCCATTGTTGCATCAGCACTTGCAAGACATTCTATTTTATTTCTTCTTGAGATGCAGATTGCCATTTTCGCTTCCCCAACAATAAAATTTAAAAGTTGCCACATTTCTTTATTTTTGCTGTAGCCCGTATTTGTGATTGTAAAATTCTGATTAAAAGAACTAAAAACATTTGTTAAAACAATAAAAAAAAATGCAGTGAGTCTAAAACGATCAATAAAAATGTGAACAAACGTTTTGCTGGAGTTGCAGAAGGGGCACTGGTTGGACACAGCAGGGTTAATGATTGAAATAAAAGCGTTAGCTGCAATGGCCCCATGCAGGATCCACCACTGAAGATCTCCTGTTCTTTTTTTTTGAGTGGCAGCCTATACAAGACCCTCCAGTAAGGTGTACCTTCAAGTCTTTCACTCCAAGCACATGTTGCCCTTTTCCCCAGAGTCTTTTGATTTAAAACTTGGACGCACACTTTGTACAGGTCCTTCTTTTTTGTGTGATCAAGGCGAAGGGATGTGGTCTTCAGCAGCGGGCCTTCTCTCAAGGCGAGGGGTGATTTTCAAAGCAGGGAACGGTTCTGTGGCGTCTGGCTCTGTCTCTGACTCCAGCTGCATGAGGAGACTTCTTTCTCCAGGGATATAGTCTCTCCCTCCACAGCTGGAGCAGTCTCTCTGCCATCCTGGACTGGAGGCCCAGCACACGTCCCACAGTCTGGTGGTTACCGAGGGTCGGTCCTGCCGATTGAACCAGGCGCTGCAAGTCCGCAGTTTTGGTCTTGAACAAAGAAGCCGTCAGCCCGGGCGTGGCACCACTGGAAATATCTAATCTGGCTCCATGAATCAGCGGTTCTTTTAAAAACCAGAACAGAGATTCAGAGGTTGTTTTCCCCATGCTACTTATAAAAAAGGCCCACACTTTTAAAACACTTTGGTAAAAAGGAGGAATCCCATTAAACTTTAAAAAATTGGATTCTATTAAAAACAGAGCAGTGTCCAGTCCCAGTTAACTCGACTTTCTGAAGATGCAGCTGGCCACACCCCTCCACACCAGGTCTGTTGGACCAGTCAGGAAGCGTTGGAGAAACTGCTGCTTGAAAGCTGCGGTTCAGACAGGGTCAGTTTGTCAGAAATAAACAATTTATTACACATCACACGTTAGGTTGATCAACACATTAGGTTTGGCGGTAAGGTTCTGCTTGGGGTCCCCCTGCCCTTCCACGCAAGCATGCGAGGAAGCCTGAGGCGGGAAGCCCTTCCTGCCCTTCACGAGCCATCGTGAAAGGCATAAGGTAGGGAGGGCAGCTCAGGTTCGGTTTGAGGACTCCCTCTCCCACGCGCTTGCGTGAGAGGCCTGGGCAGGAAGCTCTTCCTGCCCTTCACGAGCCATCGTGAAAGGTGATGCATGGAGCCCAGCAGCAGCAACTACGAACCAAACCAGCAGAACCAAAGCTACAGAGAGAAATGTTAGTTTCAATCGTGATTGAGGAGCAGGGAAGGATGTGGGTTGTTCGATCGCCGGTGAAGAAGCAGAGGAAGAGGATCAGTTGGGGTGGCTTTGAAAAGGGCGCTTCTAAAGAGGCTGACCAATAGGAGCTGAGGGAAGTGATGTAAGCCTACAGCTAATTAGGGTCACACAGCTGGAATACTAATAAGGCGACGTCATGCCCTGTCAGAACTAATGCTTCGCTCAATTTCAGACAGGGTCACTTTGTCAAAAATAAACAATTTATTACACATCACACGTTAGGTTAATCAACACGTTAGGTTTGGCGGTATGGTTCTGCTTGGGGTCCCCCCTGCCCTTCCGCGCAAGCATGCGAGGAAGCCCGAGGCGGGAAGCCCTTCCCGCCCTTCACAAGCCATTGTGAAAGGTATAAGGTAGGGAGGGCAGCTCAGGTTCGGTTTGGGGACTCCTTCTCCCACGTGCTTGCGTGAGAGGCCTGGGCAGGAAGCTCTTCCCGCCCTTCACAAGCCATCGTGAAAGGCGATGCAGGGACAGCTACTACGAACCCCCCAACCAGCTGTACTGGCAAAATCAGGCCCTTGTCGACAGCGAGCAACTAAATAAGCTATAAGGTAAGAAGTAAGACAGTTAAAGCTGGTGCGGTACAACCAGCTTGGTGAAGAGATGCAGTCGGAGTGGAATATAATCTAGCAAATATTCTAATAGATTACTTAATACGTCGCAGGGGTTGAAGTAGTGTTTAGTTGGGCGAGAATGCAACAGACCGAGCAGTGACATCGTAGAAGTAGGGCTTCGAAGAAATTACCAAAATCCATCTAGAGTAATAAGATATATATTAATAGAAAATAACATAATAGTAATGATAATAATAATAATAATAATAATAATAATGTTAACTAGATAATAGATATCAATAATAAACAGAATTATCATAGCATCATGAATCACGCATAGTTATACCTGTACGTGTGGATAAACATAGGAGACTAGTTCTGCTCCTATGCGAAAGGAGTGGGCAGTGTAACATTCGGGAGAAAGACCACAGGATCGGTAAAGGAGGCATAGGCGGGAGGTGAACCAAGCCTTAGTCATGGGATCCCCGTTCTCCGTGGCCAACGTCTTGGACAATATTTTGTAATCCACACAAAGAAGGGACACCGGGCGCCAGTTCTTAATCTCCTGTAGATTTCCTTTGGAAGGAGAGTTGTTATGGCTCTTCGGCAGGAGAGAGGCAGCGAACCACTGGCGAGACTTTTATTGAGAACAAGGAGCAGGTCAGGTCCCAGAATGTCCCAATACTCCTTATAGAACTCGGCAGTTAGTCCATCAATCCCGGGAGCTCTTCGTCCTTGCATGCTCTGCAGGGCGGCCGTTAGTTTCCCCAGCTGGAGAGGGCGGTCCAGCTGGGCAGTAGTATCAGCTGATACTTGCGGCAGAGTCTTTAAAAAGTCCTCCTCCAGCTCAATGACCTCTTTGTTCTCGAACGTGTAGAGGGCTGAGAAGAAGTTTGTCGCTCTGTTCCGGATCTCTCGCGGCTCGGTCAGCTCCTGTCCGTTGTCCGACAACAGGGAGTGGATGGCTTTGTGTTGTCCGTTCTTCTTCTCCAGGCTAAAGAAGTAGCCAGAGGGAGCATCCATCTCCGAGCTTCTGGATCCGGGACGGGACCAGTGCCCCCTGTACCTTTGAGTCCAGCAGGCTGGCAAAGGCCATTTTTTTCAGAGTTGAGGACTTCAATGTGTCCTCGCTTTCCTGTGGAATAGCCAAGCGCTTCCAATTCCACTATTTCACTCTCCAGGTCGTTGATTGATCTACATGTATACTGTGTGACATTGAGAGTGTACTGCTGACAAAACTTCTCTCTTCTCTTCTACCGCTTCATCCGGGGTCAGGTCGCGGGGGCAGCAGGCTTAGCAGAGATGCCCAGACCTCCCTGGCCCCAGTCACCTCCTCCAGCTCATCCGGTGGGACCCCAAGGTGTTCCCAGGCCAGCCGGGAGACATAGTCCCTCCAGCGTGTCCTGGGTCTTCCCCGAGGCCTCCTCCCGGTGGGACATGCCCGGAACACCTGCCCAGGGAGGCGTCCAGGAGGCATCCGGAACAGATGCCCGAGCCACCTCAGCTGGCCCCTCTCGATGCGGAGGAGCAGCGGCTCTACTCCGAGCTCCTCCCGGGTGGCCGAGCTTCTCACCCTATCCCTCAGGGTACGCCCAGCCACCGTGCGGAGGCAACTCATTTCGGCCGCTTGTATTCGCGATCTTGTTCTTTCGGTCACTACCCAAAGCTCGTGACCATAGGTGAGGGTGGGAACGTAGATCGACCGGTAAATCGAGAGCTTCGCCTTTCGGCTTAGCTCCTTCTTCACTACGACGGACCGGTACAGCGACCGCATCACTGCAGCCGCTGCACCGATCCACCTGTCGATCTCACGCTCCATCCTCCCCTCACTCGTGAACAAGACCCCAAGATACTTGAACTCCTCCACCTGAGGCAGGATCCCCCCACCGACCCGGAGAGGACAAACCACCTTTTTCCGGTCGAGAACCATGGCCTCGGACTTGGAGGTGCTGATTCTCATCCCAGCCGCTTTACACTCGGCTGCAAACCGCCCCAGCGCACATTGGAGGTCCTGGCTCGATGAAGCCAACATGACCACATCATCTGCAAACAGCAGAGACGCAATCATGTGGTTCCCGAACCAGACTCCCTCCGGCCCCTGGCTGCGCCTAGAAATTCTGTCCATAAAAACAATGAACAGAACCGGTGACAAAGGGCAGCCCTGCCGGAGTCCAACACGCACTGGGAACAAGTCTGACTTACTGCCGGCAATGCGAACCAGACTTCTGCTCCGATCATACAGGGACTGCACGGCCCTTAACAGAGGGCCCCGGACCCCATACTCCTGGAGCACCCCCCACAGGATGCGTCGAGGGACACGGTCGAACGCCTTCTCCAGATCCACAAAGCACATGTAGTCTGGTTGGGCGAACTCCCATGAACCCTCGAGCACCCGGCGGAGAGTATGGAGCTGATCCAGTGTTCCACAACCCGGACGGAACCCGCACTGTTCCTCCTGGATCCGAGGTTCGACTATCGGCCGTATCCTCCTCTCCAGCACCCTGGAATAGACTTTACCGGGGAGGCTGAGGAGTGTGATCCCTCTGTAATTAGAGCACACCCTCCGGTCCCCCTTTTTAAAAAGAGGAACCACCACCCCGGTCTGCCAGTCCACAGGCACTGTCCCCGACCACCACGCGATGTTACAGAGACGTGTCAGCCACGACAGTCCCTGCACATCCAGAGACTTGAGGTACTCGGGGCGGATCTCATCCACCCCCGGAGCCTTGCCACCAAGGAGTTTCCTGACTGCCTCGGTGACTTCGGCTCGGGTAATGGACAAGTCCTCCCCCGGGTCCCCCGCCTCGTCTTCCTCCGCGGAAGACGTGACGGCAGGATTGAGGAGATCCTCGAAGTATTCCTTCCACCGCCGGACAACATCCCCAGTCGAAGTCAACAGCTCCCCGCCTGCACCATAAACGGTGTCGGTGGCGAACTGCTTCCCCCTCCTGAGGCGCCGAACGGTTTGCCAGAACTTCTTCGAGGCCGACCGAAAGTCCTCCTCCATGGCCTCCCCGAACTCCTCCCAAGCCCGAGTTTTTGCCTCCGCTACCGCCCGAGCTGCAGCACGCTTGGCCTGCCGGTACGTGTCAGCTGCTTCCGGGGTCCCACGAGCCAACATGGCTCGATAGGACTCCTTCTTCAGCTTGACGGCATCCCTTACTTCCGGTGTCCACCACCGGGTTCGGGGGTTACCGCCACGACAGGCACCGGAGACCTTACGACCACAACTACGAGCAGCCGCGTTAACAATAGAGGTGGAGAACATGGTCCATTCGGACTCAATGTCTCCGACCTCCCGCGGGATCTGGGAGAAGCTCTCCCGGAGGTGGGAGTTGACGATCGTACTGACAGAGGGCTCAACCAGACGTTCCCAGCAGACCCTCACAATACGTTTGGGCCTGCCGGGTCTTTCCGGTCTCCTCCCCCGCCAGCGGATCCTGCTCACCACCAGGTAGTGATCAGTTGACAGCTCAGCCCCTCTCTTCACCCGAGTGTCCAAGACACAGGGACGGAGGTCAGACGACACGACAACAAAGTCGATCATCGATCTCCGCCCCAGGGCATCCTGATGCCAAGTGCACCGGTGGACACCCCTGTGTTCGAACATGGTGTTCGTCACGGACAAACTGTGACTAGCACAGAAGTCCAGCAACAAAACACCGTTCAGGTTCAGATCGGGGAGGCCGTTCCTCCCAATCACGCCTCTCCAGGTCACACTGTCGCTGCCCACATGTGCGTTGAAGTCCCCCAGCAGAACAACGGAGTCCCCAGTCGGAGCACCATCCAGCACCCCTCCCAAGGACTCCAAGAAGGCCGGGTACTCAACACTGCCATTCGGGCCATAGGCCGAAATGACAGTGAGAGACCTGTCCCCAACCCGAAGGCGCAAGGACGCGACCCTCTCGTTCACCGGGGTAAACCCCAACACGTGACGGCTAAGCTGTGGGGCAATAAGCACGCCCACCCCAGCCCGCCGCCGCTCACCGCAGGCAACGCCAGAAAAATGGAGAGTCCAGCCCCTCTCGAGGAGCTGGGTTCCAGAGCCCATGCTGTGCGTGGAGGTGAGCCCGACTATATCTAGCCGGTACCTCTCGACCTCCTGCACCAGCTCGAGCTCCTCCCCCCCCCCCCAGCGAGGTGACATTCCATGTCCCTACAGCCAGAGGCTGTTTCCGAGGCCCGGGCTGTCGAGGCCCTCCGCCTCGACCGCCGCCCAAACCACTCTGCACCCGACCCCTACGGTTTCCTCTGTCGGTGGTGAGCCCACAGGAGGTGGGACCCGCGTCGCTCCTTCGGGCTGGGCGCATACGAGCCCCAACCCCGGGCCTGGCTCCAGGGTGGGGCCCCGGTTGCGCCATACCGGGCGACGTCACGGTCCTCTTTTTGGTTTGATTCATAAGGGTTTCTGAGCTGCTCTTAGTCTGTCCCGTCACCCAGGACCTGTTTGCCTTGGGAGACCCTACCAGGGGCATAAAGCCCCAGGCAACATAGCTCCTGGGATCATTCGGGCACTCAAACTCCCCCACCACGATAAGGTGGCAGCTCAGGGGGGAGACAAAACTTCTTTAAAACCTTTATCTAAAATCAAAGCAGAATTAAAATGCCAGTATGCGCTCTTTGGTAAAATATTCTTGAGTATGACATCACATAAAACCAGAGAGTGATCAGAAAACACCAATGGCACAATTCTACAATCTTTAAAAACATTAAAATGATGCCTAAAACAATAAAACCTGTCTAACCTTGCTAGAGAGACTCCGTTTTCCCGCAGGTGGGACCAGGTGTACTGACGACAGTCTGCATGCATCCTCCTCTCAAACATCCACCAGGTCTTGGGAGTAGACCGGCTCCTTCAGAGTGTGCTGGGAAGCTGGATGTGGCTCTGTGTGGTTGCGGTCTAAAAACTCTCAGTACAATAAAAATCTCCGCCCAAAAAGAAATAATCCTCCGAGCCACAGCTAATTAATTTATTATTTACAATTCCTAAAAACCTCTTCTTCTCTGCTCCATTGTTAGGTGCATAAATGTTCATAAAAACCAGATTAAAACTGTGGAGCTTGGCTCTGACCAGCAGGCATCTCCCCTTCACCACCTGCTCAACCTCCAGAGAGGATGGGGAGAACCTCTTGGAGAGGAGGATGCACTGTTGATTGTTGTGATTTAAAAACACCCTGCCCTCCCATTCCTTCACCCAGAACCCCTCAATACTTAGGTCACTGCGGACCTCCTGAAGAAATAAAATGTCCATGTGCTTTCTTCTCGCTGTGTCCAACACAAGTGCCCTCTTTTTAGGTTATCTGGCTCCATTCACATTCAGCGTTCCAATTCTTAAAACATCCATGTTTGGGATTAAAAAATAAAAAGCACAAAAATTTAAAAAATAAAAACAAAGATAAAAATAAAATCCCTGTAATCATTTTAAAAATTAATTTATTTTCGAACTCGTATAAGGTTCTTCTTGAACCAGAAAAATTCTTGTTCGGTTAGTTCTGATGAAGCTTTGTTTTTCACAATGTGCTTTGTTGACAGGAAAAAGGTGACTTTGTCTGGGAAGTGCATTTCGAAGTTAAGGTTTTTAACCTTTGTTTTTTGCAAAAAACTTTTTATCATTTTTGCTGAATAAAATGTTTTCTCTTTGATCACTAATGGTGTTACTAAACCTATTTGTGAGAGCGACAATTCGCTGCAGTCAGACATTGAGCCCTCACTGTCGCTGCTGTCTTCTGCAGCAGCTCCAACCCCCAGTCTGCCAGTTTTCCCTCCCCCCCTCACTTGACACTGTTTGTTTCTTTTTGCTGCGTCTCTGAGACGAAGCAATTCTCCATTCCGGTGTTTCACCCAGACTATCAGTTTGTTCAGCCACACAAGACCCACCACCAGTTTTCTCAATCACACCACCCAGTGCTTCAAACACACCTCCACCCACTATCATGTCCTCTGAAGGATTCTTTTCTTTTCTTTTTCCCTCACCTGATTCTTCCACCTCACCTGTTTCCCTCACCTCACCTGTCTCCCTCACCTCATCTGCTTCCAACACCCCACCATTTTCCCTCACCCCACCTGATTCATTCACCTCACCCGTCTGCCTCACCACACCCGCACCCAACTCCGCTACCTTCCCTGATTCCTCCACCTCACCTACTTCTAACTCCCCACCTGATCCCTTCACCTCACCTGTCTCCCTGACTCACCTGTCTCTCCCAACTCACCCTCTTCCATCTCCTCGACCTCTCCACCTTTATTCTCACCCACCTCCTGCTCCTTCGCTCCCTCTTCCCTGCTCGGGCCAGCGGTCCCCCCCGTATCTCCGGAGTTTCTCCGCCGCGGAGCGTGGGACGGGCTTTCCACTCCGAGCTGCCGCAGCCGTGACTGCCGCACCACCGACCGGACCCGTCGCGTCGGAACCCGCCCGGTTCGGACAGGCTCTGACGAGGTGTCCCTCCACCCCACAGCCGAAGCATTTTACCTCCGATGATGTGGCAAACAGAGTATAATCGAAATCATCCACTCGTACGATGAATCGATAGTTGAACTCTTCTGCTCTGTTGTTTAATATCATGTATACTTGTCGTCGATGCGACACCACATGGCGAAGCAGTGGCGACTTACAACCTGACAGAAGCTTGCGTATGGGAGAGACCACCTTACCATGGCGGGACAGTTTCTGGAGCAGGAACTCGTTGCTGATGAAGGGGGGGGGGTCGTTGGACAGGGTGATCCGGGCTCCCGGTTATGTCAGTGGCTACACCGCCTTCAACAGCCCATTCACCGTCACCCCGGTCTCCACCAGAAACTTTACCTGCTCCACCTTCTCTGAAAACAGGACCACAGCTCGGTTCATTCGGGCTGCCGATTTGACCGAGCTGTGTCCGATCCGCTCCCCAACGGCTAAAGCTACGTCCTCCACATTGCATGAGGAGCCGGCACCAAACTTGATGCCGTGCTTCCTCGACAGGGAGGAGAACCCTGCAGCCGCCATGACGGCGCACCTGGTCTCCTCCTGCCGACCAGACGGCGTCTGGCCGCAAAACATGACAAACAAACGCTAAAACTAACTCACACTAAAATAAACTACACTCATGCACAAAAACAAACCACCAAAGTGTACAGAATAGAATAAAGTTCTTGTTAGCACAATCGCTTCCAAGTTTTTCTCTCCCTCTCACGCTCCTTCCGCTCAGAAGAAGAAGAAGGTGCAGTAGGTCTTTTTTTGCTCTGTGTCCAAAAAAAATGTTTGCATTGTTCTTCTTTGATGGATCAAAGGGGCCGATGGCAACTTTGAGTGAGAATATTTTAAAATATATATATATATATATATATATATATATATATATATATATATATACATATAAAAAAAAATTGGAACAAGTTTAGCTGGAAACCAGTCTGAGCAGCAGCAGCACCAGCAACGGCACCAACAGCAGCTTCTGATCCCTCCAGTGGATCCACCTCACAGAAACATCTTTGCTGCATCTGGGGTTGTATTGGCATAACACACAATACTTTTGCAACAGATGTGTCAGTCGTAAAAAATAAATTCATTATATAAAAAATTATGCAACACAAGCCACCCTGTGTTCACACACACACACACACACACACACAAGCTAAAGACTAATTAGCAATGTCCTATAGTTAAAAGAGGAAAGCTGGAAAGAGATCCACAACACACCAGAAAACAAGTTCATTCAAAAGTTAAAGATCGTGAGGAGCAATTATCAGCAGCTCACACACTTGCCATGCTGACCTCTGACCTCTGCTGCAGAGGTCACACCAGAGGTCAAGTTCTCCATATAAAGAGTTTTCTTTTACTGAGATGGAGGTCATTCAATTAACCCCCCGCGCTAACACATCAGACTCTCGCCTCATTAGCCCGGAAAGCAAATCACATTCTGCTGCTATTTGCTCATTGCAGAGGCAGGACTCTCTCTCTCTCTTTCTCTCTTTCTCTCACTCTCTCTGTGTCTCTCACCCTCTCTCTCCTTGGGTGGGGAGGAGAGGGAGTCCTGATTGATTGATTGATTGATTTGATTTATTGTCCTGTAGGGAGATTGGTTTTCACTGACAGTACATTGCATACCTCAGACGACACACAAAAAACACTACAGTACACACCGCCAAAACGACATACATTACAACAATAACAACAATAGCAATTTATAAGACGGCACATTAGCAGACAGACAGATTAGTGGGGCCTGCTGTTCAAGGGCGGTTTTGGCTGCAGGGATCAGGCTTTTCCCCAGTCGAGCCCTCCTGAACTTGATAGTTCTGTACCTGTGCCCTGAGGGTAGTGGGACGATATACTGGTTCAGTGGGTGAGTGATGTCTTGTGCTATGGTGTTTAATAGGCGAGTGATGGACTTGTTATTTAGTTCTGTGAGGTTGGGTGTGAGGAGACCAGTGATTTTAGCAGCTGTCTTTGTGATGTCTGTGAGTTTGGCTCGGGTCTTGCAGCTACTATGTCTCCTGTTCAATAAACTGTCCAGCCAAGCAGTATACTCTTGTCAACAACAACTAAAATAGGAGATTGGAGGGCAGGAGGGGGAGGAGGAGGAAGAGGAAGTAGAAGAGAAGGGGGAGGAGTAGTCTCTTCATTATGACGATGATGATTATGGTGATGATGATGATGATGATGATGAAGGCCACCACAGCTCATTAGACCCTTAGAAACCAGCCAATCAGACTTTTTTTTTAAAATTATTTTTCACTTGCTGCATTTCATTCATTCATTCATCTTCCATTCCCGCTTCTTCCCGAGCTCAGGGTCACGGGGGTCTGCTGGAGCCTATCCCAGCTGTCATAGGGCGAAGGCAGGGTGACAGCCTGGACAAGTCGCCAGTTCAGCGAAGGGCCACATAGAGACAAACAACCATTCACACTCACATGCACGCCTACAATTTAGAGTGTTAGGGTTAGACCCAATTTACCTCACATGCATGTTTTTGGAGCGTGAGAGGAAGCCGGAGAGCCCGGAGAGAAGCCTTGTTTTCGTGCATTAGTGTACCGTAATTTCCGGACTATAAAGCGCACCTGAATATAAGCCGCACCAGTTAAATTTAGGGGAAAAAGCAAATGTGTACATATACAAGCCGCACTGGACTATAAGCTGCAGGTGTTTCGTCAGGAAATGGGTCCGCAGATCGGTTCGGCGGCTGCGAGCCTGCGACTCTGGACTCGCACCGCGGATCCTGTTTGCGGGGTCCCGCTGCGAGCGCGCCGTGCTCAGAAACATTATTTGATTGACTTGTTCTGTGTTCACCCTTTTCTTGTGATATAGAAATGATCAGTATTTCTCTATTTCCTTCTTTGACAGCCAGATCGATTCACTCTTTCCGGAGCTCACCTAAAAATCCATAGGTTGACAGGAAAAAAAAACATAGATTAGCCGCACCGTTGTATAAGCCGCAGGGTTCAAAGCATGGGAAAAAAGTAGCGGCTTATTGTCCAGAAATTACGGTAGTTTATTTTAGTGTGAGTTAGTTTAGTTTTAGTGTTTGTTTGTTGTGTTTTGCGGCCAGACGCCGTCTGGTCGGGAGGAGGAGACCAGGTGCGCCGTCATGGCGGCTGCAGGGTTCTCCTCCCTGTCGAGGAAGCATAGCATCAAGCTTGGTGCCGGCTCCTCATGCAATGTGGAGGACGTAGCTTTAGCCGTTGGGGAGCGGATCGGACACAGCTCAGGCAAATCGGCAGCCCTAGCTGTGGTCATATTTTTAGAGAAGGTGGAGCAGGTAAAGTTTCTGGTGGAGACCGGGGTGATGGTGAACGGGCTGTTCAAGGCGGTACAGCCACTGACACAACCGGCAGCCCGGATCACCCTGTCCAACGTCCCCCCCTTCATCAGCGACGAGTTCCTGCTCCAGAAACTGTCCCGCCACGGTAAGGTGGTCTCTCCCATACGCAAGCACGCCAAGCTCCACAGTTTTAGTGTGGTTTTTATGAACATGTATGCACCTAACAATGGAGCAGAGAAGAAGAGGTTTTTAGAAATTGTAAATAATAAATTAATTAGCTGTGGCTCGGAGGATTATTTCTTTTTGGGCGGAGAGTTTTATTGTACTGAGAGTTTTTAGATGAAAAACATTGGGTGCCACAGGGGGTGCTGTTTTTACCGAGAGAGGAGGGGGGACAGGGCCTCATCCACCTGGCCGGCAGGACTGGAGCTTTCAGGCTGCAGTTTCTCCAGCGCTTCCTGACTGGTCCAACAGGCCTAGTGTGGAGGGGTGTGGCCAGCTGCATCTTCAGAGAGGTGAGTCAACTGGGACTGGATACTGCTCTGTTTTTAATAGATTCAAAATTTTTAAAGTTTAATGGGATTCCTCTTTACCTTTTTAAGGTGTGGGCCCTTTTTAGATGCAGCAAGGAAAAAAAACACCTCTGAATCTCTATCCTGGCTTTTAAAAGAGCCTTTGATCCATGGAGCCAGACTGGACATCTCCAGTGAAGCCATGCCTGGGCTGACAGCTGCTCTGCTGAACACACAAACTGTTGATCTGCAACGCCTGGTCTGCGCTGCGGGACCAACCCTAAGTGACCACCAGACTGTGGGACGTCTGCTGGGCCTCCACTCAGTCTCGCTAACGGGAAGTGCCTCTACAGGACTTGTGTTCAGGTTTAAAATAAAATAACCCTGGAGTAAAGAGCAACATGTGCTCGGTCTAAAATACTGGGAGACACTACACCTCACTGGAGAACTCTGTACAAGCCGCCACGAAGAAAAAGAACTGGAGATCTTGAGTGGCGGATTCTCCATGGTGCAATTGCATCAAATGCTTTTATTTCAGTCATCAACCCTGCTATGTCCAACCAATGCCCCTTCTGCAGCTTCAGAGAAACAATTTTTCACTTGTTTACTGAATGTAACAGATTCACCGCTCACCAAGGTTTTTAGTTCTTTTAATCTAAATTTTACAATCACAACTTTTATTTATGGTGTGGGCTACAACAAAAAAGACAAGAGAATGTGGCAGCTCGTAAATTTTATTGTTGGTGAAGCAAAAATGGCAATTTACATTTCAAGAAGAAATAAAACAGAAGGTCTCGCAAGTACTGATGCAATGTTGGTGTGGCGCCGCAACCGTCGTTGCAGGATCCAGTTAGAATTTTCTTTTTTTTAAAAGGTTAAAAGATCTCGAATGCTTTTCAGCAACTTGGTGCAATAAAAACATCCTGTGTGCCATTTTAAATGAGGATTTTTTTTTTTTCTAAGACACTGAAGGATTGACTATTGATTTTTGGCTTGTGTTTATTTATTGTTTTTTATTATGTATTTGTTTGATTGATTGATTTATTTTGCTTTGTTTTTTCAGAACTTTATGTCGCTGTTAAAAGGGTGCTTAATTTTCGGTTTCTTTCTATAAATAAAATGTGGTTGTAAAAATCAAAAAAAATCTTCTCCATGGGAGGTTTGAACGGCAGCAGGCAACAGTTCAGGTCACAACCTGTTTGACAACAACATCCTCTGCTGAGTTGCTCTGTAGCCTATGTAGCTATATGTATGTATATATATATATATATATATATATGTATATATATATATGTATATGTATATGTATATGTATATATATATATATATATATATGTATATGTATATATATATATATATACATACTGTATACATATATAATCTAACCCTGCTGGATGACAAGCCATGGGTCATAATAAAATATTAAAGGATAAAGGATTTTCTACATTTCTTTTTTAACTTTTTCTTTTTTTACTCTTCCCAAACCCGCCTCTACCCCCCCTGAGCGAGGGGTTAATTACAACCTGCTAGGGTCAATTGGCAGTTTCACCGAAATAATGGCTGCAGCTAATTATGTTCAGCCGTTATTTTTAAATTATCTTCCCCTGAAGACCGTTTCTTCTTCTTCTCTTCTATCTTCACAAATTAAAAGTTGAATCAGTCAAATTAAAAGACAGGCCAAAGTAAGAAAAGTGTTGACTTGCAAGTCACTGGATCGACACAACTGTTTTTATGAGTCAAATTAGCCCAACAGCAAAAGTGTGGCTGGGGGAAAAAACCGCAACTCCCAGAATGCATTCCACTCAAAGCCTCTGAAGATCATGCCCGATGCTCATCAGCCATCTAGCAAGATGTTACTGTTTTCTGACGTCAGGTCACTTTGTTTCACTGTTTACAGCCAGGTTTTCATCTTTTTGCGCTCGTTGGCGCCACCCTGAGGCTGTGCCGTGCATGTGCACGCCTGTCGTTCTCACATGTCCAGGGGGCGCTGCGATCAATCTGACAAATGAGCCTTGCTAAGCTACTTCACAATTGCTGCTAATTGCTCAGTCCATTATCGTCCCAATGTAGTTGGTCCCCCCAAGCTGATGCTTTTTTCAAACTCCTCAAGGAGCGTTTCACCTCAGCCCCAATATTCACCCAGCCTGATCCCTCACGACAATTCATTCTGGAGGTGGATGCCTCAGACGTTGGAGTAGGGGCAGTGTTGTCCCAGCGAAATGAGGCCAGCCAAAAGGTTCACCCTTGTGCGTTTTTCTCCAGGAGACTCACACCAACAGAACACAACTACGACGTGGGGAACCAGGAGTTGCTGGCTGTCAAGCCGGCTCTGGAAGAGTGGCGGCATTGGCTGGAGGGAGCACAGCTTCCCTTTTTGGTATGGACTGATGTTACTTCCTGGACTAACTAGGGGTAACCAGGACTAACATAGTGAATTAAGAACGGGTTATAGAAAGAATAGAGCGTGGTAGGTATATAAAAAAAGTATATTTTTAATGAAGCTAAAATTCCCATAAGAATTAACCCCGACCAACCAGTTTGAAGAGGAAAATTAGACAAAAAGGAGAAATGAGTTGGTCTCACCCACGGGACAAGGTGTCAGCCACCACATTATCAGCTCCCCTCTTGTGTTGGATGATCAGGTTGTAACTCTGGGCTAGGAGGGCACAACGCATCAAGCGTTGATTGCCATTGTACATCTGGTTCAGGAAAAAAAGCGGGTTATGGTCTGCAAACATGATGACTGGGAATGAGCTCAAACCAACATAGACCTTGAAGTGCTGGAGGGCTAGGAGCATTGCTAGAGTCTCTTTTTTCGATAGTTGAATAATTCAACTGATGTCATTTGAATTTTGCAGAAAAATAACACACTGAGTGGCTAACCTCATCATTCCCATTCTGCAATATCACTGCACCAGCTCCAGTGGCACTGGCATCTACCTCCAACTTAAAGGGTAAAGGAACTTGCCAGTACCCCTTTAGTAGATCGAGTTTAGAGATGCACGTTGTGGGGCCGACTCTGTCTATCAGGTCATCCATCCGGGGAAGAGGAAAAGAATCAGTCACTGTGAAAGTTCACTGTGAAAGTTCACTTTTTGAAAGTCTGTACAGAATCTAGGGGTCTTGTCAGACTTCGGCACCGCTACACGAGGTGAACTCCAAGGACTAGAGCTGGGCTTAGCAAGGCAGTTGGCAACAAGGTAATTCACTTCCCTCTTCATGATTTCCATTTTAGCTGGAGGACAGCGATACACATGCTGCTTTATTGGCCTTGCATTACATACATCAATGTCATGCACCAACACCGTAGTCCAAGTTGGCACATCACCCAGCACTGCAGGATAAGTGTGGAGCAAATCAATTACATATTGCTTCTGGGGTGCTGGCAGATAAGACGAATGATCATTAACTGTGGACAGAAACTCTGAATTTCTTAGCCTACCACACTGGTGACCCTCACAAGGTGCCCTCAAGTCTGTCTCCCATTCTCGCTGCACATCCATCAGGGAGGAAACCCCCACCACAGCAGTCTCAGATGGCTGTGGTTCTCCATCCGCTGCTTCTCTGGAATGATATGGTTTTAGCATATTAATGTGACACGCTCTAGTTTTTTTTTTCTTCGTTCAGGGGTGCGAATTATATAGTCGGTGTCAGAAACCCTTTGGTCGACCACATAAGGACCTGCAAACCGGGCAGAGAGAGCAGTACCGGGCAAAGGCAGCAACATCAGACGCTCCTTCGCTTTTTTATGGAGGTTTTCATGACTATCTGAGATGAGGCGAGCGACTCTTTAGCATATTTGACTGCACGTTTCAGCCTCTCTCTATACCGGTCTGCACTACCTTTGGGAGACCAAATGTTGTAAAAAACTTTGTGAGAGTCTTTGTGACTGCTGCAGCAGTTCTTTTTCGGAGGGGAAACGCTTCAGGAAACCGGGTGGTAATGCACATTATAGGGAGTAGGAATTGCTTTCTTGCCTTAGTTCTGGGAAGTGGGCCTACACAGTCGACCAACACGTGTTCAAAAGGTTCCCCCATAACAGGAATAGGCTGCAGGGGAGCTGGAGGGACAAATTGATTTGGTTTCCCCACAATCTGACATGTTGGGCAAGTCTTACAATAACTGGTAACCTCTGACCTCATGGCAGGCCAAAAAAATGCCTGAGAATGCGATTGTAGGGTTTGGTTATGCCTAGGTGAACTCCCCAAAGGTGCTTATGCCCCAGCGCTAACACGTGATGGCGGCAGTAAACGGGTACCACTACCTGATACACCACTCCAGGACACTCCTCCAACTCACCAGGACCCACTGTCTCATCAACACACCATTCTCAACAAAAAAAATGGCTGCTTTTCACTACACTGAGACCTTTTGACAACTGAGCTCCAACACCTTGCCAGTGACGGGTCACCTCTCTGAGATGTAATGAAGGCCTCGCGTGTAGGTGGGACTGCTAAGCTGGTCTCAGGTGGCGTCTCAGGCTCTGTGTCCCCACCACCCTCGACTTCATCGCTGGAAGGTGGATCATATTCTGGAAACACAGAAGCTAACAATGAGTCAGCTAGGTTAACTTCCTGTGACTGCTTATGAATTTGAGCTCGAGTAAGTGCACTAGCAACCAACAGCTTTGGGTGACAAGCAACATCACCTGGAGACTCAGAGAGGGGGACATTGACCACTTGAGGAACAGGATTGACTTTACCCCCTGCAATGTCATTGCCCATAATAAAGTCAACCCCATTAATCGGGAAGTCTGGGCACACACCCACGGTGAAAAAAATGGTTGCAATGCTGGAGGCGATGTGAATACAATGGAGGGGTGCAGGCACAAATCCCATTTCATTTTCAATTTCGTACAACGGCACTTACATCCGATTGAAGGCCGGAGGGCAAGACGCGGGAGAGGATAAGCGACTGTGAGCACGCAGTATCCCTTAAAATCATAACTGGACGTTGATCTACAGTTTTACCCGTCAAAGACACAAACCCATTAAACGTAAAAGTCTTAAAACAGTCAGGGACTTCAGGGGCTAAGAATTCAAGAGATTTAGGAGGAAGTTCACTGGGGTTGTGTCTTACAAACACCGTTTTATGGGTGAGTGTGAACTCTTCAGCAAGGGTTGCGGCCTGGGGTGGAGGGGGGTTGTGCGGCGGTGGCGACCAGCGGTGGAGATCACGATCGTTTATGAAGAATTACGAGTAATGCCGCGGGCCACTTAAAATCAGTTAGCGGGCCGGACTTTGGGCATGCCTGCTTTAGGCCAATCCCCCTCCGCCCCCTCAACCTGTGGATGGTCATCCCACGTTCACAGTTTGATGACTCCTGGATGTGCACCGCCGGGGTCGGTACCTGGTGGATTGGGAAGGTTATGGCCCAGAAGAGCGTTCCTGGACCCCACAATCCTTCATTGAGGACCCTGGATTGGTGAGGGTGGCGACCATTGACTGGGGCGTGGGATACTGTCAAATACACAACTGGCTAAGCCTGCGTTCGTTGTGGATTCTCCTCCCTCTCGTGTGTGTGTGTGTGTGTGTGGTTTAGCCGGACAAATTGCCTGACTTTTGACCTGGGCTAAATGGCCCTCGGGGTATTAGGTGCCACCAAGAACTGTAGTGTGTGTGTGTATGGAATTGCAGTTCCATACACATTTTCGATACACCCAGAACAAATTTGGCGGCCTCTCTTGTGATTGGCTAAGTTTTGTCCGTGGGCCGTTGATTTTAAATTTCCCCGGAGGATTAAACACCAGAGACATTATTCCAAAAGAAGAGATTACGTATGACTACGGAGACGCTGACTGGCCATGGAGAGACAAGGTGGTCAAAAACCCTCACTGACCACTTGTCAGGTATTGTTGGACTGAAAGACAAATTTCAGGCAGAAATTGAATTCTGAAGTGAGTTCGGTTCGGTCCTCTTCGTCCCCTTTGGGACATAAGGCTTCAATTAGCGATCTCCATTGCATCCGATCTCTAGCAGCATGTTGCGCCTCTCCCCATGACAGGTTCATCTGCTCAAGCTCTTTTGTCACAGTTCTGCGTCAGGTGGTTTTTGGCCTCCCAGGTTTTCTTTTGCCTGGTGGAGTCCATCTTAAGGCCACCTTAGTGATGTGGTCTTGTTCCATTCTCAGTACATGTTCCAGCCATCTTGGGCGCCTGTGTGTTATTTCCTTGGTATTGCTCTGGATCCCTGTTTTATTGTACAGTTCAGTGTTTGAAATTGTGTTTGGCCAAAAGATCTGGCATATTCGCCTGAGGCATCTTTTGTGGAACACCTCCATTGTCCTAGCATCTGTTTTCACCATTCTCCAGCTCTCAGAGCCATACAGCAGAACATATTTCACATTGCTGTTATAGAAAAGCATCTTGGTTTTAAGGCTGTATTGCTTTGATCTCCAGATGGAACGGAGTTGGGAGAAGGCACCCTGAGGTGGACAATGTCGAAAGCCTTCCTAAAGTCCACAAAGTTGACGTAGAGGGGTGTGTTCCATTCCAGGCACTTTTCTATTATGTTTCGCAGTGCAAAAATCTGGTCCATACATACATACATACCTCTTCCCTTCCTGAAGCCTGCTAGCTCTTGTCTAAGCCTGGTGTCAATGGCTGTCTCCATCCTGTTGAGAAGGACTCTGCCGAACACCTTGCTTGGAATAGACCGAAGTGTGATTCCTCGCCAGTTGTCGCAGTTCTTGGTGTTGCCTTTCTTAGGGATTTTGACAATAAGACCTTTGAGCCAGTCTTCAGGGATGGTGTCACTGTTCCAGATGTTTTGGAAAAGGTCCGTCAGCACACGAGTTGATGTTGGAATGTCGGCCTTAAGCATCTCAGCATGGATGGCATCAACACCACATGCTTTGCCACTCTTCAGGGTTTGGATGGCGGCTTTAACCTCAGCAGAGTCAGGGGGGTCGATGTTGATTTCCAGGATATCACCATCAGTTATTGTGATGTTGGCTAGTTGTTCTGGCTCGGGGAGGTTGAATACTTCCTGGAAGTGTTGAACCCATCTGGCTGCCTGCTCACGGTCTGATGCGCAGATGTTGCCATTCTTGTCCATAACATGGGTAGATTAGTTTGTGTATTTGCCACAGAGTCGCTTGGTAATCTTGTGTTCAACAAAGACCCTCTTGTCTCTCCTGGCACTCTTCTTTACCTCACGGTCCTTGATTTTGTAGGACATGTTGGCTTTTTCAAGGAGTCGTTGAGACTTGGTGTTCAGGGCCTTTGCCTTCAACTGCTTCCTCTCCTCAATTTTCTGCCAAGTGTTAGCCGATATCCATTCCTTGGCCCCCTTTTGTTTGAAGCCCAGGACCTTTTGTGCCGTTTCGGAATAAATGGTTCTCATGGCATTCCATTTGCTGTTAATGGTAAGTTCGTCTTCTGTTTCGGGGGAGGCCTGTAGTGTGTTGAAGCGGTTTCTGAGTTCCAACACAAACTCCTTGTTTTTATTTGGACACTGGAGTTTTGAAATGTCCAGTTTCTTCTGCCGGTGGCCTTGTGGGGTTGATTTCTGCAACTTGAGTTTGATGGTGGCAGCAATTAGGTGGTGGTCGCTAAAGGCATATGCTCCCCGGTAAGCTCTAACATCATGAAGTGACCTGTGCCATTTACCATTTATGATAAAGTGGTCGATTTGGTTGGTGGTCCTACCATCAGGAGTCTTCCATGTGAGTTTATGGATGTTCTTGTGTGGGAAGATGGTACCGCCGTTGACCAAGCTGTTACTCATACAGAAATCGGCAAGGCGTTCACCATTGTTGTTTCTTCCACCACATCCGTGCCTTCCCATTGCCCTCTCATAGTTGGAGTTGTCGGTTCCCACTTTGGCATTCAAGTCACCAACTAAGAGAAGCATGTCATGTTGGGGAACCTTTGAAACCGCAGCTTGTAGTTGTTCGTACCAGTCTTCCTTGACCTCCTCCTCAGCCTCATTGGTTGGTGCATAGCACTGTAAGATGGTGAGTTTGCAGCACCTTGAGTTGAGGCGTGCTCGGATCAGCCTCTCACTTACTGGTTCCCATTCCGGTAAGGTTTTGGCTTTCTCCTTGGATATTAGGATGGCTACTCCATGTGTGTGGATGTGTTCATGGCCTGAGTGAAGGATGACGGACCCATCATGCAGGACTTGACGTCCGGAGCCGGTCCGGCGACTTTCACTTATCCCTAGGAAGTCCAGGTGGTACCTCTTCATCTTACTGAGGACTTGTGATGTCTTGGTGGTCTCATACATGGTTCGAACGTTCCATGCTCCTATACGGATCATTGTTTTAGGCCCCAGTAGACCCTCCTTCACACTCCTGACTTCCTTCCGGCTTTCATCAAGAGTGGTCATGCTGTCATCCAAGGAATTTGGGTAACTTGAGTCTACTATGGGCCTGATGTCAATAGGACAATTCATTGAATTTTCAGTAACGGTAAGCTCTCTTACAGGGTGGCGTTGTTAGCACCACGCCCAACCCCAAACCTGGAGGGCCAGTGTGCTGCCTGTCGTCTCACTCCTCACCTAAGACCTGTCTGGTATGGTTAAACCTGCCAGGAGCACTAGCCCCCCCCCCAGCATAGCTCTCAGAGTCATAGAAGCACCCAAGCCTCTCCACCACGACAAGGTCACAGCACAGGGAGAAGAAGTGAATACACACTGCAATACACAAAGAAGAGTTTTCTTTTTTCTTTTTTTTAATAGTTTTGGAGATATCGGTCTTTGAGATGCCTGCCTTCTCTTCATTAAAATGGAACTAGATGGCACTCGGTTTGTGACAACTCATTCCCTGTGTCTCTTTCCAGTAATCATGACCGTGGTTACTCAAGACAGTCCACAAATTTGTCTTGGGTAGTTTCATGTAGGACTACTACTACTGTTTTAGAAAGTGTTTCTGCAAGATTCTACATTAGAAATGAAGTGGTTTCAAAATTAAACTCCAGAAATCATGACCCATATACTCGAGATCAAAGACCGCCAGCGCTGTGCTTTCCGTGGGACGTTTAACACATCTCACTCGCTCCCGTGGAATGCCTCCTTTCCCAGCTTTGTGTAAATGCCGAAAGCGATCATTTTTGTAAACGCTGATATCACAGCTCTAAACCCCATGCCCCGCCTTGCAACTGGAGCGGCCGTGAGGTGTAGACCACCACTAACAACAGAGTCAGACAACAAACCTGTTACTGTTACTACTGATCAGCCTGCAGTCTTCCCATTAAACCTCCATTACAACAAACAGCAAACAATAGTGAACAATAACACACGGTGCTCGTGGATCTATCGTGCATTGTGTGCAAAGTGAAAATAAACACAACGTAAGTAACACATAAGCATTCCTGTGTAACTACGGAGAAAATAACGTCATAATGACGGTCTCATTTGAAAACACAGATCTGCAAGCACGCATTTGTGACACTGTATGTCAGCGTTTGAATTATTATTTTTATTTTGTTATTCATATCTCGAAATTATTATGACACAATTATTTCAATAGTTAATTAACGATAAACACCTCCTGTTTAAGCATGTGTGCATGTGAACTGGGGTGAGGGCTGTTTTGAGCTGGTGGCAGTCAGGGGCCAGAAGCAAACGCCCAGGTTATACTGCATGGGTATCAGGAGGGGGGGGCACAAAAATCAGGCAACTGAGGAGGAGATGGAGGAAGAACTTATTTTACTTGAGTAATGCACTGTTGGAATAAGTGTATTTGCACTTTTTTGCTGCACTTTTGTAAATGTTGTTAAATCAAATTTTCTTTTTCGCTATTATGGGGATCGATACCTGATGATGACATGCGCCAGTGGTTGCAATAGTGGGGCCAATGCAATGCAATGTATTTTTCTGTGCTTTAGGCACCACAGGACTTGTGCTACGTAGTTCCATTATATTGGAAAGAAGTCAGAAATCTCCATGGTTGATATCTCCAAAACTCCAAAAAAAGAACACACACCAAAATGATGTAGCTTACAGAAAAACACTACACAGAGGGGGAAAAAAATATTTGCCGAAAGATCTGTCCCTTTAAATAGACCCTCGGTGTTGACATTAATGCACTTTAAATGTGTTACAGTTTGTTCATTGGTATACGTAGAATAATCTGTCATCTTAAAATTTCAGAAGCAGCAGTTTTCTAATCTTCCTGGAGATGACCTGCAGTCAGATGATCATGATTCACCACTGAACCAAAAATCAGATGACGAGGAATACCATCAGTCAAAACCCATCAGTCAAAAGTAAAACAAGTTATCTCTTAACTTATCTCCGAGTGTCCTCCGTCTGAAGGAAGCGTTCTTCGAGTACGCGGCCTCGAAGGACGGACCAAACCCCGCCTCCACGGTAACCACACGGGACGGTCTAGGCCTTCGGCATATTTCCTCGTTTCGTCACCGCCGTTCCCTCCGACTGGCCAACCCCGGAAGTGACGTTTTTATAGTATCAAGCTAACCATTGGTTAGCCATCTAACGATGCCGTTGGATGATCAAATAAGTAAAATCCTACGTTAAAAACTGGATACTTTGTGTGAAACTTCAATATTTAAATTTATATGTCCTGTCTTTACAAGTACATGCCGCTAATTTCAGCTGACTTCCCAGGATCCTACGATGCTTTGCAGCAGCACGCAAAGCATCATGGGATACACAAGTACGCAAAGGATAGTAGCGGTGCATCCTTGGAATCGGCTAAAACGAGTGCGTATTTCCGAGTACGCATTTTGAGCGTCCGAAGCACCCTTGGGAATTGGGACAAGCCTTTGCGCAGTGCTATGACTCAACTTCCTTTCAAAATGCGTACTTCAAGGATGCAGACCCAGCAATACTCTCGAGGCCTATTCTGCCCTTACTAGGACGTAGCTGAGCAGATTTCTAGCTTGGCAGATAGCTAACAGGTTCCTTAATAAACATCCCGGAGACAGCAGGTGAGGTTGAGATGTTTACTTCTGGAAATTAAATTGTCCTGTAAAACTGCAATACAAAAAATATAAACAATTACAATGACACAGTTTGACTCCTTCATCTACATAAAAAGGTACTTATTAAGTCACACAACATAAAATGTCAATATAATTATATCTCACGATCAACTTAATGCATAAAACATAACATGGAAAATCCTATATACCGGTTAACGAGTCTGCATCGCTAATGTTTTTAAGTTCGCCAAACAAACTAATCACAGTTTTGCTAAACTACGATAGGAAGATTGTTAGCAAAAGAGTAAGCAACACTTACAGACATGTGCTTTTTCTGGGCTCCAACATAAAAAGGGCGAAACATGAACAGCATACAGTCTGCATCAGGTCTTTCCTCTCTCACTCAATGAAAACTACGGCAACTCTACCTGACCAAAGAACGGCACCGTCAACATAAACACTTAAAGAGGCAGCACACGGGAGTGAGCACCATGGGCATGTCTGGATCTGATGATACAGGAACGATTGGTCGTGCATTCATTATAGCAGTGACTTCTCCTATTAACGTGAAGAAGACAAGAACTTCATGAGAGAGACTAGGGGAATGCACTTTGAGCAACATGCTGTCTAAGATGCATCGAGCAATCCCAATCATCCTTTCCCACACGCCGCCCATGTGAGATCAATGTGGAAGATTGAAGTCCCATACACAGCCTTGGTCTTTGAGGTAGGACTCAAGTTCTGCATTCTGAGGTGTTATGTTAAGCTCTTTGCATGCGCCAACATAGTTTGTCCCCCCATCTGAACGGAAGAGCTTTGCTGGACCTTTGATAGCTGTGGACCTTCTAAGCGCATTTATAAAGCTTGATGTAGACAGAGACTCGACTATCTCCATATGGACAGCTCTTTTGGCCAAACAAGTAAACATGACGGCCCAGCGCTTGCTTTCTGAGAGGCCTCCCCTTGTACGTCGAGCGCAGACGCTCCAAGGTCCAAATACATCCAGCCCAACTTGTGTGAATGGAGGGGATTGGGTGAGACGATCAGCAGGTAAGTCAGACATTTTTTGTTTTTCTACCGCTCCTCTCAACCTCCTGCAAGTCACACACTTATATATGACATTTGTTACGAGCCTCTTTGCAGAACCCTACATAAATTTGTCCTCCATTGTGGACGGCCCTGAGGTAAGCTACCGCAGAGATGGCCACGGTGGACGCGTCAGAGAAGACGCAGAGTTCCTTATAGTGGGTTGAGAGCAGGGCAACAGGGACGTATGGCCTTGGTATGTGGTGTTGCTCAAGTGCTTTTAGGGAGTCTTTCTACGCCTTCCATTGTGTCTGGTTTTCAGCAGGTATTGGAGCATCCCATTCAGTGTTCAGTACATAGTTCTCTGACTAGCGCATTGCCTTGAACTGTTATTGGAGCCACAAATCCCAGTGGGTCAAATATGCTGTTGACTGTAGACAGAATGCCCCTTCGAGGGAATGGCTTCTCCTCTCTTGAAACAAAGAAGTTAAAGCTGTCTGTTTGAAGGTGCCAGTTGAGACCTAAGCTTCTTTGCAGTGGTAAAGAATCCATGCCCAGCTCCAATTCTTTCAGTTCTTTAGCACGTTCCTCGGGCGGGAAGGCTTCTATCACTGCATTACAATTTGAGGCGAACTTAGTGTAGCCAGATGTTTGACTCTGCTAACATTTCCTTTGTCTTTTTCAGCACTTGAGTAGCATCGTCATCCATAGAGAATGAGGTAAGTCCGTCGTCGACATAAAAGTTTCTAGCAACAAACTGTTTGGCTCTCACGCCATGCTCGTCCTGACCTAGCAGGGAAGCTCTTCTCAATCCGTATATGGCAACAGCAGGAGAAGGACTGTTGCCAAATACATGAACAGTCATGCGGTACTCTGTGATTCTTTTGGCAGGGTCGTTATCTTCAAACCAGAAAAAACGTAGGAAATTGCGATGTTCCTGGCAGACCTTGAAGCAGTAGAACATTTGCTCAATATCTGCTGCCACTGCTACAGGTTTTTTGCGGAAGTGAATGAGGACTCCCAAGAGTGTATTATTCAGATCAGGGCCGCTCAACAGGACGTCATTAAGAGACATGCCATTGTGTTTGGCACTGGAGTCAAATACTGCTCGTACCTGGCCTGGTTTACGTGGATGATAGACCCCAAAGATTGGCAGGTACCAACACTCTTGTTCCTCACTGAGTGGTGGAGCTGGTTCTGCGTGACCTGCTTTAAAGATCTTCTGCATAAAGGCAACCATGTGTTCCTTCATGTCTGGCTTCTTTTTAAGAGTGTGTCGTAATGTCACAAGACACTGGAGTGCTTGTGCTCTATTGTTGGGGAGTTTGCGCCTTAGTTCTCTGAAGGGTAGTGGTTCCAGCCAACTGTTTGAGTCGTCAATGAAAACTTCTTTGTGCATTATTTCTAGAAAGGCCTAGTCTTCTACGGACATGGCGGGCTTGTCGTCATCTGGTGTACGCTGGAAGACCCCTTCACCTAGGCTGTCTCTTTTTTCAAACAGGTTCTTCATCTCGTTGACCTTTGGAGGTCCATGGCAATTCGCTGAAGTATCAAACTTCTCTTTGAGATGGAGACTGTTCGTGCAGGGGTCAAACAGAGATGTACGCCCATTACTTAACACATTAGTTCGGTAAACATTAGCATGCTCTGGTTTGTGGACTCTTCCGAGACAGACCTCTCCTACAATTATCCAGCCCAAGTCGAGATGCTGCGCATAGGGGGCTTTGTGGGTTCCATTGATATGTCCTCGAACCTTTAGTGCCTGCCGTATGTCTCGACCGAGCAGGATGAGGATGGCTGCAGAAGGATCTAGAGCTGGGATTTTGTCCGCGACCCGTTTGATGTGTGTGTAGTGTCTGGCAACCTCAGACGTGGGGATTTCTGACTTGTCGTCTGGGAGCATGTCACATTCGATTAAAGTTGGGAGCGGAATTTGTGTTTTGCCATCTCATGACTCCATTATAAAATTGTTTGCAGGATAAACTTTGATGAGACAGATTTTAGAGCACGATCTTGACCTGACTGTAGTTCCACAGATGTCGGTGCATTTTGACATGACTGCTTGAAGGGCCCCGTCACCTTGCTCCCCGACTTGATCACTCATGGATACAAACGACTCAGTTAACCACGGAGCCGCATTGAACATCTTTCCTACAGTCTTTAGCTTGGTGATTGCATGTTGTCCAGCATCGGAAGCAAATATTTTTCTCTTTGAGGTAGGCCTTCCTTACATCCAAAGATTTGCTCCTAAAGCCGCAACACTTCCGTAGGGGATGTGGTTTGTTGTGTAGTGGGCACTGTTTGTCTGGGTCAACTATGTCTTTCTCCAAGTGGTTGTCATGGTTGCTGTCAGGTTCTACTGAAACCTGTGTTTTCTTGACAGAGACAGGCAATTTTGTGTTGTGTCTTGAGGAATGTTCTGCTTTTCCCGAGCCTCAACCACCTGTCAGTGGAGCAAAGCTTGGATCGTTGAGTGTTTTAGCTTGATCGTAGACAAACTTTGTGAAGAAGGAGAAAGGCGGATAAGACGTCCAGTGGCTTTCTTTGTACCGAGATGCTAAAGAGACACACTTGTCGTGCATGGAGTTTGGCAGCTTCTGGACAATCGGAGTGATGCCACGAGATGTCTCCAGGCAATTAAGACCAGGCAGGAATTCATCTACCTTGGCAGCTTCTAGCTCCAACAAAATGTCTTCCACCTCTCTCAACCGGTGATTTTCTCGATTTGCAATTTTTGGAAAATCTTCTAGCTTCTCGAGGAGTGCATTTTCTATGGCTTCTGGCGATCCGTAGCAGTCTCCCAAACATTCCCACACCATTCTCACACCTGCTGCTGCATCATGGATGTGGACTGCTCGTATCCTCTTTGCGTGCTCAGATGATTTGGGTCCGAGCCACTTATCGAGCTCCTCCCTAGCCGTCATGTTTAAGTCCTCCATAGAACTGCAGAAAGATGCCTTCCAGGCCCAATGATGTTCAGGGCAATTGTCAAACCTCAACAACCCGGAACATATCATCTCGCGACGTATTAAATACTTGGCCAAATCTGTTGTAGATGATGAATTGGGTTCATCGGTTCTTGGAAAGGCAGCTGAGTAGGTTGGTAGTTGATGAATGATCTATGGTGGTGTTGCTGTGTTCGTTGCATGGGGCTGTCTTTGCTTGGAGTTAAACTGTGTGGATTTCCTTGCAGCAGATGGTTTGGTTTTCTTTTCCGTGCATCGATGAACACAAACCAAACACACGCACTCACGAACAACCTTTGGCATAAACTGCTCTCAGGTTGCCAGACCGCAACAATCGCACCTGTTTCAGGTGACGCATTTGTGGGCGTGTTTGCGGCTGCATGTCATTACCGCAAAAACCTTTGTGGATCCCCGCATCTGTGGCGCAGATTGCAGCTGCAATCTCGCCGCAAAACGCGCCGCAATTTACCCCTGCGCGCCCTTCTTTGAGGATCTGCCCCATAGTCTCTTAATTAAGTGTGTGTGTGTACCTACCTACAGGGTACATGCATTTCGTTACACATTCACAAACTGGGTACTGCATAGAAAAACAGGAGATTTATAAAAGTCCATTCTTGGACATTAAATCATTGAGAACTTGCTAGCTTAGCATCTGGTAGTTTGCTACTTAGCCTGATCTCTCAAGAAGCATGTGTTGTTGTTGTTGTTGTGCGTCACGTGGACAGATTATTGTGGCTTTCCTTTCAACATTGCGCTTTCCTCCCTCTGATTTCTCACTTGAGATCTAAAAAATAAAATCTCCTGGAGCAAGATTTATTTATTTCATTTATTTATTTTCCTCTTTTTGTTTCTCCGTTCCAGCTCTTGACCCACCTCCAGAGTTTCACTCACTGGCAGGACAAACATGGAGCGACTTTTATCTGAGTCATTACAGGGTGCTGCTTCTTCAACTCGTCTGCACTCAGAGTTCATCTAGCAGAGCGGTGGAAGAGCTGCAGGTGCAGAGCGGCGGAGAAGCTTCAGATGCAGAGTAGTGGAGGAGCTGCAGGCACGAGCCAATTTGTCAGAAAAATCTGGAAATATTTTCACACTTTTGAAGTTTTGGCCCAACAACACAGTGTTTTCCGTTGGTCAGCATTCTCACATACAGCAGGCTTTGTTCTTCCCCCTCTGTGTCCTGCCGTCAGTATTATATCATCATTATTATTCTCTTTTTCTCTTGTTCTCTTCAACCTTTAAATGTCCAGAACAGGAGTTGCTGTTGCTTGTTGCTGGAGGACGATGCTCCCTGACAAGATCAGAGCTGCTCATTCTCACCTACTGTCACTGCCAGGGGGCGCTGCCACGCTCACTTAGAGCCGATGAGTGGATTCTGTGTGGACTCAGCGTGGACTTAGTGTGGACAAGGTCGGGAGGGAAAATAGTATCTCTGAGCCGGAGATCAGCTGCTGTTCATTGATTAAACCGATTTATTTTTACTTTTGGCCCTTCTGTGATTCCATAGTTTCGTCTCTCTGGGGCAGACCCTCAAAGAAGGGCGCGCAGCGGTAAAATGCGGGTATCCACAAAGGTTTTTGCGCTAATGACATGCAGGCGCAAACACGCCCACAAATGCGTCACCTGAAACAGGTGCGAATGTTGCGGTCTGGCAACCTGAGAGCAGTTTGCGCCAAAGGTTGTTTGTGAATGTATGTGTTTGGTTTGTGTTCATCGATGCACGGAAAAGAAAAGAAAACATTTTCAGATCGTGAGCTGGCTGCCCTCGCTGCTGAATCAAGCAGACATGCAACAAAATTAAAAATAATAATAATAATAATGATTCAGTCTAAGTGAAAGAAAGAAATTATGGGAAAGTATTTCACTGGCAGTCAGTGGCAAACAGCAAAACTCTGCTACGATAAACGTGCTCCTGTGCGTGCCTGGTATTACGATGCCTCCTCCGTCTACCAAGACTGCTGCCATAATGGAAAGAAAGTCAAGACGCAAGACGCGTCAGTCACCAACACCTGAGTACCATTTGTATTTTTCATAGCCTATCTAAAATATTGGTATATATACTGTAGTCTATGCTGATCTATATATAAGATTTGGGGAGCCATATATTATATCTCAGGCTTTTCAGAGAGGAAAGTTTCACTCAGAAGCAAGAAACACTTGGACAGACAGAAGCTGCGCCTGGTTTTGGCTGGCGGTGTTTGCGTCTGTCAAACTGCATGCGGACACGAGCGCAAAGTCTTCCTGGATCTGCCGCTGTTTGAATGAGGCATATTTACATAGACTGACATGACTCATTTAAATACATTCAAATGAGTCTGGCGCAGCCCTGCCGCTACCTGCGCCTCGGCGCATTGTGCGCCGATTTTCATGTTTGCGTCCTCTCTGTGGATCGGAATCACCGTATTTGGCGATATTTACACGGATTTTCTGGCGCAAAAGCTGCGCAACCGCTTTGTGCATCTGGCCCTCAGTGTGTTAGTGGCAGACGAACAAGGATTGCTGGTAGTTTTAACTACAAGATCTCACCTCAAAAAACTGATCAGACACCATGACACGTTCACACCCTGCAGGAAAATTCACTGCTTTCTGCATGTCGATGGTCTGACAGTCTGACTGACTGGATAGCAAACACGTTTCCCATGAGAGCCTCTGTGTGCGTGTGTGTGTGTGTGTGTCTCCCCGTCCCTCTCTCTCTCTGCCTCCCTATCTCTCGGGTGGCCCTGGGCAGTGTGCTGATTGGTTCCAGTCAATCAGCCACACTGATCACATTATCACTTTGATTTAATCGCCTCCTGCTCGTAACCAGTTCACACTTTTCATTCGGTCTCGCCTGTTGACTGCAAGCCCAGAGAGCGGCGACCCCTTGAGACATCATCACCAAAACACCAAACCAGTTTCACCAGTAACACACCAACAAAAAAATAATAAAAAAATATTTTTTTTCCCTCCCTAATAATGACTAAGTTGTCCTTTTCCAAATTTTTTCAAAGCTGGGTCACCTTTAGGTGAAACTCTTTTAAGATATATATTTTGATGAGATCTCATTAAAATGTACCAGTTAGTAGAAAATGTTTGTGCGACTTCATGGAATGAAGCCACACGACGAGCAGCTCCTCCTCCACTAATATCATCATGAACGGGGCTAAATCTGGGCTAAGCGCTGATTAAATCATCCCAACCCACTCGTTTCAGCTTCATGAAGCCAAAAAGCGGCGACGTGGTGGCATTTTTTTTTTTTTTTGCTGTTTGTTAAATTTAGATTTAATAAGATCTGCAGCACCACAAGCCCAGTCGCCCCTCCACCTCTGCAACCCCCCACTCCCCCGCAACAGGAAAATGCCTCAACACCCTCATTACACCTGACACAGCCCCAAAGAGCAGCCAGCCCCCCCCCCCACACACACACACAATAATTCGCAGCCGCAGATGAAGCAGAAACGTCATCTTTGAGGGAGCAAACCTGCAATTTCTCTTTTTTCAATATAGCACGAATGTGTTCAATGTGTCATCTGCAACTGAAACATTAAATTAAATTCATCGACATTATCATAAATTTATAAATTATAATAACTAATTTAGTTATAATAAACATTGATTGAATGCTTAAACTGAGACTTCCTGGAGATGAGATCAAACTAATTCCCCATCATTCATAAGGCTGAGCTGCATCAGCCGCTGTTGTTTGCAAATGAATTAATCTTACTTCTGACTGGATGACCTTCTGCTGCGTCATCAGACAGACTCATGGACGTCATCTATCTGTTCACTTCAATGTTGGTGCTTCGTCGAAAAACAAAAATGGGCAAGAATTGTAGTGCAAATAATAGTTTTCTTTCTACTTTGCAAACAACTTTTTTCACCTGTTTTGACAAACAAACATGTTGCCCGGCATTTTTATTGTTATTGTTATTGTTTATTGTTTTATGTTAAGTTTCATTGTTTTAACAGATGGTGATGAAACTTGGATTTAGTTCAGTGCAGCCTGTAGACGGCTAGATAGATCGATGGATAGATAGATAATCCTAATTGAATTGTTTATTCTGCTGCATCATTTGTTTTTTGATAACTAATTTTTAAAACTACAACTCAAGACATAAAATCATCTTTATTCTGGACATAAACCAAAACAACATTCTCAGATTTAATATTACCATTAAACATCTTCAAATGCTTCATATTCCCTTTTCTCTGAGCTGCTGCTGCCATTGTGCAAGCATTGGTCCTGATGCAAAGAGCTCAAAGACGCTGGTCAACGTTCTTTTTTTTTAACCCCCCTCCCACTTTAATGATCCTCTCTGGGACTTGTTTCCCCACTTTGCTCCCCCAGCCCGATTGTTGGCTCCCCTTTTCTGCCTCCCACCGCCTGCGAAGGTAAAAACTCCCAGAAATATTTTTAAGGATTGGTCCACCGAGGATCCAGCAAAACCTTTTCTCCATGTGTCACGCTGGTCTAATAGGCCTGGCTGCTACAAGACAAGATCTACAAGATCTGAGGGCTTTAAAATGTTCTGATTCCACTCTTTCTGTTTTTCGCCGGGATAATGAGGCCCTACGTGTCGACGGGGGGGTCACAGCACTTTGAAGTAAAAACCATCTCAGCCTCCGGAGGAATCGTAGTCGGTCTCAGGCTTCCAGACTGGAGAGAGAAAGTGAGAGAGAGAGAGACAGAGTGAGAGAGAGAGAGGGGGGCGTAGAAACACTGGAAGATCTTCAGGTGGAGGAAGTGAGTTTTAATCTGTTGTTCCTCCGTTGAGGCCTGTTTTCCAAGAAGAATAACACACTGAAGACCCTGATTAGAACAATAATAATACTGACGACGGCGGCTGCGATGGTGATAATTAAAAGCAAACACCTGGGGAGGTTTTTTATTTTTGTTTCGGAGGAAACGTCCTGATGAAGCGCTGGGCTGGGATTTCCTGCGGAACCTCCTCAGGTAATGAGGTGACAGGAAGTGTACAACCTCAAGTTAATCGCTGTTCTTTTAATTATCCTTGATGAAAGTGAAATCCAGCTAATTAGACGTAAAGCAAAAAGAAAAGAAAAAAGACACTAAGTGATGGAGGTAAAGAAGATGGAACTCTGTGGGTAGCGTCTGGAGGACTGCCGGGATTCTAATTGAAGGGGCAGGTCAAAGGTTAGTTACATGGCTACAGCCCTGAATAGCTCAATCTGCGCTGCACTCAGAGAAGTTGCTGTGTTTGCTGCGTTTGTTTGGGTGCATTTCAATGATTTTTGTGATTTTAACATATCTTCCACTTGTTCTTTTTTAATCAGTTCATAACATATAAAATTATACATTTTCAAAATACAAATATATATTACATGTATGTGATATATTTCCATGTATTCTATGCATCCTATTTATTATCACTTCACTGTGTGAAACAAACCCTGTAAAACTGCCCATTCTGCTCTTCAGTTTCCAACATGGAGAGGAAGAATTATCGTCTTTATGGGGCTTCTACTGTACGAAAGGATGTGGAGGAGGATGAAGATGATAGGTAAGGCAATGAAGACCTGCAGCCACTCTGACAGAGACGAAAGTGCTTTGCTGCAGGGGCCTGAAGGGGGCCCCGTGTGAGGCGTTCATTAGACCCCCTCCTCGCTGTGTCCACTGAAGCTCCGGGACCTCAACCAAGATTGATCGCCGCCGACCACGGATCAGTTAGAGGACCCCTCCCCACCCCCACCACTGCCAGCCAGTCAGAGGCCAATAGTTCTAGGCGGTAGGAGATGCAGGGGCGGGGGTGGTAGCGTGGGGACTCAAGCCCTGCACAGAGGCAATATCGCCTGATAAATTGCCTTTTCCTGCACACGGTTATACACCCGAGTGTTCCCCACAGTCTCCTCCTCTGACCACCGTGTTTCACAGCCTCAGCACCGTTGAGGGACAAGCTGGTGGTGGTGGAGGGGGAGGAGGGATGTTGAAAGTGGGGCATTTTGTTTCCGACAAGAGATGATGAGCTTGAAAATCATTCAGGAATCAAAAGTGTTCAGAGGAAGCTCGGTGAAGAAACAATAAGTGGTTTCAGAAACCAAAATCACCCAATTTCCGCTGCAACTTTCCTCCAGAGCAGGAAGTGGGTGGAAGTCAGCGTGTTCCCCGGGTTGAAAATAAGAAGTCTCTCTGCTGCTGCTTCTGCAGTTGCCGGCAGGCAGCCTGTCAGAAAGACCCGACGCTGGAGCTCCTGAACTCAACCTTTCATTATGTCTTGTCAGTCACTGCAGGTTTCAGCACGACATGTCGGTCGCTCTCTGACATTTCCTTCTCTCCCTCCCCCGGGGCTCTTTCCCTAAAGAGGTTCCAGTTATTTTCCAACCATTAAACAAGTTGCACCTCTAGCGTCAGAGCGCTCACTGACACTCACTTTTAGATTTCACCAACTGTAACAACCGCGGTTGGCTGGAAAAACTCTGAAAGTGACGCAAAGCGGCTGTGAAAAAAAAAAACCCTGCAGTTGTGGAGGAGGTGGAAGAGGAGGAAGAGGAGGAGGAGGAGGAGGAGGAAGGGGGATTTTTTTTCCCCCCATAAATATTGCACTGTGAACATTTTGAGAGTGGTAAATCATCAAAAATGTACTTAATTATTCTGGTCTGTTCTGTCCTTGCTTGAGTTGGTGTCCAACTAGACAGATAGTTAACATGAGATGATCCAATGAAAATGAAGCTTTGAAGTTAAAGTTTTTTACTCGTTTCCTTGTATTGAACAGTGTGGTTTGATCCGCTCACCATTTTTTTTGGAAAACTGCAGCAAACATACAAACAAAATATAATCATCACTGTTCAGTCTTGTAAGACAGTCAAACCCCCACCGTGAAATGTTGTCTATAAACAATGGAGGTTTCTCCCAAGACTGAAGGTAACTGTGTTATTTTATTGTTTATTTGTGAACTACCAACTTGGTTCAGGTCACCTTTTGGGGATTTGGGGTCTCTTATCAGCCAAAACAAACACCTTTTGTTTACCTGACTTCCTTTTGAAATGTTGTGTGTCTCAGTGCGAGAAGTACAAGGTCTAGGTGATTTATTGTCACGGGAAAAGAAACCCTGATGGCCTAAAGTTTCCCAACTAAGAAGAGTATGTGGAGAATAACCTGACTTTGATTTGGCCTTCAGTTATATGGTAAATTTATCTGAGTAACACTTATACTCTCTACCTCTGAGTCGAATAGAAAAGACTGAGTCTCATGTTCTTTAATTACTAAGATGTTGAACTAATGTTCAGAAGGTCACTGAATAATTTTAGTCTATATCTGCCATCACTAAACTGAGACAAGGACTATAGTTACCATATAACCTTAGTTCTATGGTAAGTTTCACTGGACACTATTCAAACCCTTAACCTCTGAGTTGGACAGACAAGATTGGGTATCATATTTTATAACCTCTGAATACTCCAACCTAGCCATCAAGGCTATTCTTCCATGTTAATAAAGAAATGGAATAGTTTTGTTAATTTATGTATGCCATCCTTGAACTGAAGACTGATGTCAGATCACTAGAACTTAACTTATAATTGAGAATATAGACACTTCAATAATTAAGTATTTCTTTTCAATCAATATTTAAAAGTAAAGTTCTTTTTTAAATGGAGTCAGATTAAATTTACTTTAAATTATTTACTTTACTATAAAATCCTCATCTTAACACCGGAATAACAGAATACATATTGGGGATATACTACTATTTTTCAAGTTTCTTGGTATTTCCTCCCCTAAGTATTTCCATGCAATTCAAATGTTATACATATATATTGAAATGTTCATATATAGTATTTTTTAAATGGAGTCAGATTAAATTAATAATGATTTACTTTACTATAAAATCTATTAAAAAAATATATTTGAAATGTTCATATATATATTAAAATATTCAAATTCAAATTAGCAAACTACGACTAGCAATTCTTAAAGGTAATCAATTCTTAAACGTAGTCAAGATTTCACTAAACATGAACATTTGCACCCCGTTCTCACCCCAACATCATTGGACAACAAACAAGCGTGTCAGCATCTACTTAAGAGACGTGTTTCCAAATATTGCCATCAACAAGAGCATAAACTGCACACACAATCTCCAGTCCGTCACAACCAAAATGGAGTGCTAAAAATGGAACGTAACTAGACCATTCAAACAAAACAAAGCATAGTTCCACCAACAAAGTATAGTTCCAGCACAGGTCAGCAAGGGAATTATAAGCCTAAAGGGTACATTTTACCAAGACTACCTATTTGAAAAAGTTAAGAAGTGTTAGATCGAAATAAAATGTAATAAAATTTAGCTAAAATCTATCAGTCCTACGTTACAGTATGCATCATCTGTTACTGTTTTATAACATAAAGCAGAATAGCTGAAAAAATATAATATAAAAACCCCATTCCATACAGAGTCGCCAAACATCCCTTAAAATAAAGAATTGTCCCGTATTTGACAATGAAATGCTGCATCTCGTTTTGACTCGATACAGGACGGGGTTTGTCCCGTATTTCTCAGTTGGCCTGAACATCATTTTATTTTCGGTGCAAACTCATGTTTTTTTTTCTTCCCCATAGAGTTTGCGTTCGCTGCAGGCAATACCATAGTACAACCCATTCACAACAACTGCATACTGGCTGAGTAGAGTAGTAGGCTATGAATCTGGATCGCTGGTTCTTTTCAGCTTTATTTATGTCATTCCTTTGTAAAAGCCATCCATCCTGCACTTTATTTATTGTGTAAAAATGTGTCCTATCAAAATATTTCAATACAACTTAAACATTCAGCTTATTTTTAATGTCTATTTGGAAATCTTGGGAGCCACTGGCCGGTGATGGTCATGGCCCCGACCACTGCTGGAGGCCTCCTTGTTTTTTTCTGCATGAAAGTTGGCAAGACAAATTCCTTATCACATAGGATACATAATTAACTGAGAAGTATAACCGTTTCATATACTAATCAGATTTAATATTTTGTCCTTAAATCCTCCCTTCTTCAAAATAAGTTATATTGCAAATCCATGCTGTAAGTGGACCTTCACGATTCTCTCCCCCTCTCCTCAGGTCCTCTTGCATATTTGAGCTAACACTCATACGCCACAAATCCTTTCCATCAGCTTGTTGCAGGTGTTGGAAACAACTTTCACATGTGCACTTTTTCACAATAAGAGAAAATATATGGATTATAAGACTTTAGTTACTTTAATCAAAGGATGAAAAAGAACTGGCTACGCAAACTATGCAACTTCACCATGTCAAAACGACTGGACCTTTTGAAGCACAGCAGATTACAACATGGGCATTTTGTACGAAACCAGTCTCCATTATGATTGTCCTTGCACCTTTAGGACATGGGGTGTATTGCGGACACATTTGTCTAGGCATCACTCACAGACAACCAAGCCAGGGCACCTCCTTTCCTTACATAGTGTGTAATTTGTGCTGTTTTGATAATGAAAGACAATATTTTGAGCAGATTGGTAACCATCTTAAGAGGTTTGAAACTGTGTCTTGTGTTTTTAAAGGTTGTGATTATAAGACCAATTTATACACAACTTTCTACAGTCATAAGAGTAGTTCAGACAGGGTCACTTTGTCAAAATTAACAATGTATTACACAATGCAAGTTCAAGTTACATTTGGCGGTATGATTCTGCTTGGGGTCCCCCTGCCCTTTCCACGGCTTGCGTGGAAAGCCCTTCCCGCCCATCACGACCAATCATGAAAGGCGACGCAGGGAGCCCAGCAGCAGCACAATGAACCAATCCTGCAGAACCGGAGCTATAGAGAAAAATATGTTAATTGTAATAGTGATGGATGAGCACGGGAGGAGGTGGGTTGTTTGATCGCCAGTGAGGAGAGCAGAAGAAGATGATAAGATGGAGTGGCTTTAAATAGGGTGCTCTAAAAGTGGCTAACCAATAGGGAGGTGAGTAGAAGTGATATAAGTCTACAGCAGATAGGGGTCGCAGTTGTCAGGGAAAACTATAGGCGTGACGTCGTGCCCTGTCGGAACTAACGCTAGACTTGATGAATCACAAACCACATTCAATGGAGGATTTTAAGACCTCCGTTTTTCATCAATACCAAAATAAGCCAGATGAATCAACTGACTTTTCTGAAGGTGAAAACATCTGTGACTCTGAGAGCAATTCATAAAGGAGCATCTCTCACTGATTGAACCTTCTTCCATTATTGTCTCAACTTGTGAACAACAAATACATCCAGAACACAATATTACAGAGCAAAAACCAATCTGATGTCTTCTCTGGATACAAATCCTTTCATGATTTATCTTTCCCAAGAGAAATCAGCTTTTTATGTGGAAGTGAACTTAAACTCCCACTCATCCTTTACATAAATGACTTTAAAGTATGCAAGTGTTGGAGCCACTGCTTCAAGATTTAAAAGATGATGGAGCTTTTGTACCAAGTCTTAGCAAAGTAGTCAAGGGTACCGTCCCTGTTGTGGTTGTTGACAATCTTGCCGCTCCCTTAATAGGTGGGTTTGTTGAAAGTTTCTCATCTTCGCATTTCTGTTGCTTTTGCATTGGAGAGCGGTCACAGACAGGGTTGCCAACTGTCCCGCAAAATACGGGATTGCTGTGCGGCCAAGAGGTGTCCCTTATTTGAAACTCTTAGGAGTTGGCAACCCTAGTCACAGATCCAGGAGCATGAAGTTAGAGGTAGACAAAGCATTCACATTACACTCTCTAATTTTATGGATTACTTTCCATTGGCCAAGAGAGCATCAGGGCCCACAACGGGCAAAAAAAGAACAACGAAATCAAAGCAGCCTCTTTAGCTCTTACAGTCTTAACCTTTCAAGCAAGTGCAATAAGTGACTAGTCACTTTTCACTATAGTTTACCTTTTTTGCTTTTGCAAACTACCTAAACACTTTCAATAATCTCAAATGTTTGTTGGCATCACAAAACTAAACAAAATGAACACGTGGTCACACCCTCTGACACATTTAAGTGATTAAATATTAGGAAAAAACTAAACCTCTACAGTAATACTACACTGGTTTACCTTCCAGAGATTTGTGGGGGTACTGAAATGTAAAAATGAAATTATTTTAAACTGGTTAGGTAGGTTGTGCACATTATTTGCATTTGTAAACATGACACATAAATATATACACGCTTTTCCTCAATGAAACATAAAGTATACAAATTAACAGCTCTGGCAACTATCGCATCAAATTGCTTTGGCTGGACGTTGAACATCTCAAGTATGAGTTAACATGGCTCTGGTACAAATGCTACCTGAAAAATTAAAGCAAAATGAAATCTGAACACAACAGTTAAACAGATACAGTTATTCTTGTGCACTACTGAACTTCATTTACCCTATTACAGGTTTTTTGCAAGAAAAACAAGTCTGTCCACCATGTCTGGCTTTAAAGCCGCCCTGTGGCATGATGCATTGCCACTTGTACTAAAAGCACGCCCTGATGGTGAGCTGGTGGCAGGAATACAGAGGTACCTCTTTGCCAAGAAGCTCACTCTGGGGTATGATGTGGAGTGGGTTTGCCACCATACTAGGGGGTTGGTCTCACTGTCTGCTTCTGGGGCTTGCAGCTAACAATCACTTCAGGTTTTTATTTTCTTCGGCGATCTACACACACACACGGAACAGTAGTGCCCTCTAGCAGCAAACACCGGCACGGTTCATTCAATGAATAGCCTTCCAATATACTACATACTCCTCCCCACTCAAATGAAGACCCACGTCTTCATTTGAGAAAACACAAAACAACCTTATAAGGCAAACGCATGGAATAATTAACAACGTGCAAGTATACCAGATACCCCCACGTGTGAAATGGAACGCACAATGCTTAACAATATGGACATGTAACATCACACAATAGATATCACTTTTTCTCTTCTTTTTTTTTCTACACACACACATATATATAGGGAATGAGGTGGACTACTCAGACCCTGTTGTAGGGTATGTCAAACTAAACATCAAGGCGCTTAGGAGGCTGCTGTTCTCTCAAAGGATAGCGGCGAGTAACAGCGCCATCTGGCGTACTTCCATTGTTAGTGTCAGTAACAGGTGCAAGTGAGGGAGGTGTAAGCAGTTCAGTCTGTGGAACCTCTGCAGTAGGTCCTGAAGGAGCTGGCTCCACAGCAGCTTCCTGGGTTTGTGTAGATGTAACTGGGATGACAGGCGGGGAAGACCGGCACAACCCATCAGAGTTTCCTCAAGTGTTGGAGCTCCAGCACGTAGTTGGTCCGCATGTCTCCTCCAGACAATGTCCTCGCAGGTCCGGACTGTGTAAGAACCCGGGCCTGTCTGGGCTAAAACTGTAGCAGGAACCCATTGCAATAGTTGCGTGCAAGCACAGGCTCACCAGAGTGGAAAAGTCTTCCTTTTTCCCGTTGATTACGATGATCAACCTGGTGCTGTTGCTTCCTTAGCACCGTCTCCATGGTGTTGAGGGGTTTCAGCAGGTCAAAACTGGTGAGTAGTGGTTTCTTCATGAGAAGTACTGCAGGAGCAACTTTTGTGGTTGAATGTGGAACGTTTCGGTAGGACAGGAGGAAACTGTGCAGCCGCTGGTGAAGTGAACCTTGTCCCTGTGAAGATTTTAAAGCATGTTTCATGCTCTGAACAAATCTGTCAGCTAGTCCATTAGTAGAGGGATGGTAAGGTGCAGAGCAAATATGTTGGACCCCATTTGCTTCCAGAAATCTCTCAAAGTCTTGTGAGATGAACTGGGGGCCATTATCGCTTACCAGTTGTTCAGGGAAACCAAAACAAGTGAACATTTCACCAAGTTTTTCTATGGTTTTCTCGGCTGTGGTTGATCTCATTATAGCCACTTCTGGCCACTTGCTGTGAGCGTCTATGGCCACCAGGAATATCCTTTCTTTGAAGGTCCAGCAAAATCCACATGAATGCGTTGCCAGGGTGCCTCCGGCCAAGTCCAGGGATGAAGAGGTGCTCTTCTGGTGTGACGTTTAACTTGATCAGAAGTGATGGGGGCGTCCTCCACTTGTTTGAAGTAAAAAATATTGGCCTGCTGTGTACCACCATGGACCACCGGAAGAGGCAATCTGGACAGGCCATCTGCATTAGCATGAAGTTCAGACTTGCGGTACTTTATGTCATAGGTGTGACCAGAGAACAATAAAGCCCATCTTTGCATGTGGCGAGCAGCTAAGGGTGGAATTCCAGTATGAGGCCCAAAAATTGTGGTTAAGTTTCGGTGATCCGTTAAATGAATAAACTTCCTCCCAAAGACATATTGATGGAATTTTCAAACACCAAAAACAATTCCCAGTGCTTCCTGTTCTATTTGTGCATATTTATTCTCAGCCTTGCTAAGTGTGCGTGAAGCAAACACTATGGGGCGCTCTTCGCCATTGGGTATGATGTGAGAAACAACTGTCCCCACCCCATAGGGAGAGGCATCACATGCAAGTTGCAAGGGCAGTTTGGGGTTAAAATGTGTCAGAACATCAGACATTAGCAAAGCAGCAGCAAAACGTCTTGTCACACTGTTCCGTCCACTTCCAGGGTTTATCGTTGCACAACAGTTGATGCAGTGGTTTAAGCAGTGAAGACAGGTTGGGAATAAATCTTCCATAATAGTTGAGGAGCCCCAAATACGAATGTAGCTGACTCACATTTTTAGGAGCAGGTGCATCCATGATGGCTTATCTTGGATGGGCTCTTGTGTAAGCCCTCAGAGTCAATCCCATCTAGGAAAGCCGATCTTAAAGTTGACTAGCTTGAGAGGATGGTCAGCTCTTCCGCTAGAGGCTAGGCGTCCCGAGGTGCCTCAGCAACATCAGACTCGACGGGAATGGGATCCCGTAACTTCCTCCGACCAGTCTCAGAGAGCAGTACAAGACCACCAAAGTGCGTTTGGAAATGATGTTGTCAGATGCCCGCGATCCAAATGTCGATAAAACTGCCCCCAGTCTGGTGACAGGGAGGAAATGAACTCTGGCGGCAGCTGCACATGCAGCCAAATCAGCCCTCAAGCTCCGGGACATTGTAGGCAATGTGAACCAAGGGAGAGGAGGCCTTGGTCTTTGGGAGACCCAACTGCCCTGGTACAAGGCAACTTGGGTGCAGCAGCGAGGTCTCGTGGTGGAGGAGATACGCCGATAAGGAGCAGGCTGCACACTGTGCAACAGCTATCTCATATGATGGGACGAAATGGAAGATTTAATGGAGGGAGCTGTAGGACATGGATGTATTTCGATCTAGCTTCATCATACCTGCCACATTTGATGTCCTACCAACTCCCGAGAATCTGAGCCAGTGGTATGGAGGAGACCCGACATGCCGCCTCTGCCCATCTTCAGCTGACCTGAAGCACATCTTGGTTGGGTGCAGGGCAAGCCTGGCACAAGGTTGATATACCTGGCGACACAACCAGGTGAAGAGATGTCTAGCAGCTACGCTAGAGAGTAGACGGAGGGTCATCAATGCCCTTTGTCCACAATCCTCCCATCCTGCTCCCTCAAGGCAGTTTGTCTGTAAAGGTGAGAAGCCACTGAAGACACCCACACCAACAGCAGGGGCTGGCCAGCTGATTACCTGATTACAGCACGAGACTGGAGGCTCCTTGTAGACTTTGAGGAAAGACTCTGCTTCCCATCAGAGATTGCCCCAAACAACCTTTGACCTAACATTGTGCTTTGGTTCCCTTCCACAAGAAGGGTCTACATCATTGAGCTCTCAGATGAATAAATAAAAGATAACAAATAAGCCATTGAGCGGCAATGTGTGTTCGTGTGTGTGCGTGCGTGTGTGTCTCTATTTTCCCTGAGGAACGGCAGCCCTGCCGGCCTCCAGGTTCCTCCCGCTGCAGCGCCTGAACCCTCCAGCAGCTAGTGATTTCCCTCCGGGCATACAGAATAATTAATTAATCAACCAACACACACAGCGCTCACACAACAAGCTCTAAGTGGCGTTTGGGTCAGACGCTAGGTGATCCAGAGAGGAGTGCCGGTGCAGGAACGCCACACAGGTCAGCAGATATTGTGATAAACAAGCAGGAAGTGACGGTGTATGTATGCGTGTGTGTGCATACGCAGCGGTGTTGTATTCTTCACCCGCATTAGAACTTCTGTTTTCATGTTTAATGTGCTCAACATACATGGATAATTTAAATTTGATGTGTAGTTGTAGCTGTAGTAGAAGTTTTTATTAGTAGTAATAAAATACTCAGCACCATTTGACATTGTTGATGATGATGATAATGATGATGGTTGTGGTGGTGGTGGGCTTGAAAGAGACCAGAATCCTGTTATTAATCTTGCTGAATGCTTTAATCCTTAAAGACTCAAATTAGTCTGATAAAGGCTGATCGAGGCCTCCTGATAGAATCTCCTCCGCTGAGTCACAAGTTCTCAGTCAAACACTGCCTTTGTTGTTCTCCTTCTCCACCCATCCTGTTATTAATAATTCAGAGCTACGGGTTCAGGGGAGAAATGATCGATAAACATTTGTTACATGAATGAGCGTACAATAGTGTCCACCTGGTGAAGCTAACAGGCCAGTTAACGGAGGCAGGCCAGGCTGACTCATTTTCTCATCGATTAGGAGTGTTTTATTTCGACCAGCCGCTCTGTGGTCCAATAAGAAGACATCTAGTAATTGGCCGTAAAGCCGTCTCCAGAGGAGGACAAGTGGAGGGAATGAGGAAGAGCTGGAGGTACAAAAAGTCAACCTGAATTTTATGAAGGGATCAAAACCGGCTGAACCCGATATTTTCTTGAAAGAATTTCCTGTAAACTGGATTAATTCACTTCTTCAGAGGCTCAACTGACTCAAGTATAGCACCAAGCAGTGCAGTGCAATACAATACAGCACACAGTGTACAGTACAGTAAATAGTACAGTACAGTGCAGTGTAGTATAGTATAGTACAGCTCACAGTAAAAAGAACAGTACAGTAAAGGGTGCAGTGCAGTGCCGTACAGCTCGCTGTAAACAGTACAATACAATACACTACAGTAGAGTAAACAGTGCAGTGCAATATAGTACAGTACACAGTACAGCACAGCTTCAGAGGATTCAGGAAGTTTCTTCTGTGTCCAGGTTTAATTTGAATTCCAGATTTCTCCCCAGCATCACGTCCCAGAAGGCTTTGCCAAATTCAACCGTCAAGCCATCGATACCAGGTGCCTTCCATCCCTGCATGCTCTGCAGAGCGGTGTGCAGCTCCTCCAACTGCAGTGGCCAGTCTAGCTGCGAGTTGGTCTCCACAGAGCCCTGAGGTAGCTCAGGGCTCTGAGACAAATAGCGACGATCGGGCAATAAAGTCTGAGCCAAGCCAGTTCAAGTCGTAGTCTGTACATTCTGCGACACGACATTGGTGGCAAGGATGGAGCTTCAACTCTCTCCTTTGTCTCTGTTCCTCGCTCTGCCTGGTGAACCACCGATCCCGTGGTCCTGCTGGCATTAGTCATTTGTGACTTTTATAGCGGCTTTCACTCCGACTGAGTGTAAATATTCAATGAGGTAACAGGAAGGCCTTGCCTGTCTCTGGGCATGTGAACAATGGCACATGTACCTCTACGGACGCAGTTTTACCAGTTGGCTTGGGGCATAAGCCACTACGCCTCTATCGGTTGTCTGAGAGGTTGCAGGCATACAACTTCACCACACAGTTCACTCCCTGGCAGGGAGAATGTTGTTGCGAACAGTCTTTCCAGAGTCACTCCTAGTCCTAAACCGGACACCAGCCAGGTCAGAGTCGCAGCTGATCTTCATGTTGCACACGGCCCTCCAGGTAGCCATTTCCCTGCAGGAACTCAAAGAGGCGTCCGCACGGGACTCCATGTTTGCTCAGCTACGCACATGCATTCAGGATGGCTGGCTTGCCAGAGTCCTGGAGGACCTGGTGCCCTTCCACCAAGTTAAGGGCGAACTCTCTTGTTGGAATGGCGTCTGTGTAGCACGAGGATCGCTCTAAGGCAGGGGTCACCAACGTGGTGCCCGCGGGCAAGGACCTCATGAGTAGCCCGCAGACCCGTTCAAAAAATTGCACAGCTCGTTGAGCTGCCTCTAAAAATCAATTTTATCCAACCTTGGTAAGTAATTTTTGATAGTTATTAAGAACTCATGAGCTTGATAAATGTCTTCACATAGATAAGTATCATTAATAATAATATATAACTCAGAGAGTTTGTTATTTCAGGAGAATCTAGCAAACTGGTAGGCCGTCATCAGGGCAATGAAACACACCACAGGCAGTTCTCCAGCTCTTTCATTGCTAGGGCGCTATAAGCTACAACTTCCCCTGGATTGTCTGCACGTGGTGAACCTAACCTACAGTTGCAGCTTGTGTTCATCCCTTAGCAGGGGGATTTTCAGTTAACGGTAAAACTATTATTTTGTCATTTTAAAGAAACAGATGGAGAACAAAAGAAAACTCATTGACCTCTTTTGGCAGAATAATTGTATTGTATTTTTCTTACAGGAATTGTTTTGGAGATAAATGTACCTATTTACAATCAAAAACTAACTTTGCCCTGTGCTCAAAAACAGATGGTTCGGTCCGCCAGGAGGGGGACAGGTGCAGCTCATTTAAAGGGAGTCTGCCTAGAGTGAAAGGGAAAGAGGCACAATGGTGTGGGGAGCTCGGCCTGAGATCACTTTGGGGGAATTAAGAAATTTGTGGGCCTCAAGTAAAACGGAAAGTTTCCTACATTTTTCTTTTTATTTCTCTCCCAGAAGGAAGAAAAAAAATTGAAGTATAAATATCCTTGTCTCTGCTCACCTTGCCCTCATCTTAAACAAACTCATTTACACTGTACCTTCAACAGTAAACTTGCCAGCAGCAACATCTCCAGAACAGCAACAGCGCATGAAGCAGCGGTTTGGTGGAGGGCGTTGAGCAAAAACTCTTGCACTCAGGGTGCTGGACTGGGTCCGAATCCATTGACCAAACCTGTCCCACAAACTGGTCTCAATTTCGTCTGCACCATGGCAGATCATGGCACAGCTGGGGTCGGCTACCTTCCGCCCTGCTGACGGCTCACATTGGCACGCCAGTCACCTTAGGAAGGTGGCCCCCCATGCAACCCTGATCTGGCGGCCGCAGTCGAGGGAACCTATGCAGACTGGAATGTGGAGGCCACGGCAGTACATCCACCTGAGCCTGGGGTGCCACCTGAACTGACACCATTGGTACTGTTGCAGCTCAGATCCCGCCCTGTTCGGGTCGACCAGAGGCCATCTTAACCCAAGGACTATGTGACAGACTTCTGACAATTTAGTTAGTGCATGGCCTTTCACGTGGCAGAATAACCCACAAGGCCATGCAGGCAAGCCGGTACTCCACCTGGTTTAGCCAGGCAGGTTGTAATGTTCATTTAAATTGTTCAGGACACAGGAAAGGGGGGGTAAAGTGTTACGTCAGCAGGAAAGTTGTGACATATGTGAGATGAATGGCGATGAGAGGGCAACAAAGTCTGAGCCAGTTCAAGTCGTAGTCAGTGCATTCTTGACACAACTCTGGTATCACACAAAATGCAGATATTTAAAGTATACATGCATTTTATTCATCTTATTTTCAGAGTTAAAGTGAAGTCTGCTTTATTATTTGACAGCGAAACTGAACAGTGTTGAAGATGATACGTCAAGTTGACGTTTCACAGTAATATATAGCACATAGTAAAACAATATCCAGCACATTGTATATTATGATGAAAATCAAACAGATCCACTGTGTTTTCCAAACATTGACTTCCTGCCTGAACAATTCTACCTGCTGTGCCTGACGTGGTGGCTACGCATTTTTAGCAGAGCAGTGCGGTTTCACACTTCTGTGACGCTTCTGAAACGCGCCCGTGCCATGCCTGGTGTGAACTTGCACACTGACTTGGTGTGCAAGTTCAAACCAATGGCCACACACGTTTTTGGTGTAAATTGGGGGTGAGAGTGTACTTCTGACATAGGGGCTTTGGAGTGGTAGCAGGAACATATGTGTGTACGGAGACGAGGGAGAAGATATAGGTCAACGGACCAGGGGGAGTGACACACGGAGTGCTCCGACGATCAACCAGTCTATTTTGTCTTGTTCTTCCTGCAGTAACCTCTGCCAACGTACTATTAAAAAAAACCCTATTGCCACCTGTTGGCAGGTGTAGTACATGAACTTAACCTTTTCTACACAGAAAAACACTTTTTTTAATACTAAAGAAACATCCTATGAAATAATTGTATTTTAGCAAGTGTTACAAAACATTAACCCCTTGCAGATGCCACATTCCTCCCCTGCAAAACAAATGTCGTCCTTGTAGTGGCCACTCACTAGTGGAGATAGGTAGGGCATGTGGGTTTGAATTCACAGACGTCTGGGGTTTGATATTGTCGTAGCAAGACTACGTTACCCATGTTCCTTAGCGGTGTTGGGGGCGGGGGGTGTGATTTAAAAGGGTGTCTTGGCATGTCATTTTGAATTGTTGAGCGCGAAATAAAAAAGAGATTTTTTCCTCTGAGCATTAACGCGGCCTCCCGCCGCTTTTGTTGTCGCACTCCTACATCCTCAACGTTAGCAATGAGCTATCTGTAGTTCTGTAAAGAGTAAATGAAAAACTTGGGTTAGGGTTATTGCTTAGTTGTATTGCTTAAAAATCATTATTGTGAATATAGTCAAATACTTTTACATGATGTTTGAAAAAACAGAACTCTGTTTATACAGTCCTTTCCCCTGGCAGTACATCTTTTTCATTCTGATCTCAACATCACTTTAATCAATATTTCTCCAGCTTACTTGACAGTGGCAAGAGTGAACTAGCTCCTTAATTGCAATCACACCGTATGACTGCCTCCACAAGTTCCACGTCAGGATTTCCCTTTCGCAAACCATTTTCAATTCAGTGCTCAAGGCTGCTAAAGCTCAGAGTATCTTTGGAGTTTGGAGTCACCAACATGCACAAAAAGCACAAGCAGCTGTTCGTGGAGACTCTGCCTCGGCACGGTGTCCCGTTGTCACGTGCAGCCTGTCCCTGCAGCGACGACTGACGCGGTGTGCCATCTTTCTGTTCACCCGAAGTGACGTCTGCTGCCTAGGCCATCTCCGACGTAGGATCCGCTCACTGAGCCGCCTCCTCTACCCCCTCGCCGATCGCAGCTGAAGAAACGAGTGGCGCTGATCCCGCGGCTTCGGTCTCCAGCCAACTCTCAAGCAGAGCTTCCAGTGTGTCGTTTAAGTCCAAAAGCACAGACATACCTTTGTCTTCCATGTCCAGCAACTCATCACGTCCACAAAACTTTATGACGTGCTGCACAACTGAGCGACGACTTTTGTCTTTTATGCCTTCTTGGTCTTTACCAGCAAATTGGTATTGGTTAAGTGACCGTGGTACTGCTTCCTTGATGTGCTTGATGACCAGCCACTCCAGGCATTTGGCTGGTATGGAGGTGAGTGCCGCAGTTCTGTAGTCATTTACATAGGTGAAATTTGACTGCAGTGACCCCGAGGCCTACACCAACCCCATTGTTGTAACCTTAATTACTATTCTTGTCCACATCACCACCATAAAAACATCAGTCACATAGATCACAGAAGGGACAGTGAAGTTTGGAGATGAAGGACAGATCTGCTGCAGATCTGTCCTCCTTTTCAGTAAGTAGTGATGACAGGATTGCCACAAACCGTTAGGGCGGCGCTGAAAAATAATTCTGATCCACCAGTAAGCACCACCGACGTGTGGGAGAGACATCTTTCCCACTACGTCAAGATTCACAGCAAAAAGAGGCGAGCAAAAAAATGGCGTTATGTCAGCTCAGGAGCAGTTGTTGAAACTCAAGTTGGATGAGGCCAGGCGTAAAGTCAATGATTAAAGGAAGGTGGAAAAATCAAGAAAGGACCTTCAAATGGTTCAACAGCTACTGCAGCAGGCTCACCCTAAGGGACAAACACAGACAATTTGATTTCCTAACCCCTATTGGGGCGGTCCTAGAGGGGGCAGAATTGGGTGATGTGGAAGGGGGCAAGGGAGCGGGGCAGCGGTATCAGGTTACGGCTGAGATCAGTGTCATTGCTGCGGACAAAAGATGACAGTGGTGAAACAGCTGTGCATGAGCACAACAGCAGAGAGCACAGAGAGGCTTGGATGCCACGCCCTATGGACTGTACCCTGACCCGCCTACCTGGCCCACAGCAGGGCAAGGCAACACCCTCCAGGCTTGGGGTCCTCGCAACAACAAGCTCCCAATCCAGGAGCTGCTTCGCAAGGCCAGTACACGCAGGGCGATTGCCACTGTGATGACTTTCAATGATGGTGACCAGAAGTTCACATGGATGAGGCGCTGACAGACCACATAAGCAAGATTGCCTGATGAACTGAACTGAATTCCACATGTCGCATGTGAATGGATGCTAATACAGCACCAGCTGAAGAAAGAACTGGAATCTGGAACATCCACTGGAACTGGCAGAGTGTTGCTGTTCAAAGCTGAAAGCCCTGGTTGTCTATGCTCCGACCTTTAACTCCGCTCGCTGACCCCTATCATGCCACCTAAATCTACGATTGAGATGAAAATGAAGTGTTTAGGGATGCCTTTGAATTTAAACTGGAAGGGACCTTTGGGTCCATGCATCCCTTGTCTGTTGGTGGGTCCCGAGTGTATGGCTGCTCAGGTAGGCTGCATAGATGAAGTGGTATGAGATGGCTGAAGAAGCCTATCCTCATGCCTACTGGCAATTCATACCAAGCATCAGGCCAGAGATTTGGGCCTCATGATGAAACGCCTTGTCTTCGTTCAAGATTGAGTGGACACACAGTTTCCAAGGTTGTCATATTCACCATGCAAATATAGGTAGCCCCTGACCATAAAGACTATGTACACATTGCAAGGTGAGGTTAACAATTCGGCCATATGAGGGAGAGTTTCCAGTTACACTAATGGCAGGGCAAGCAAAATTAAGAGACTCTGGATCAAAGGCTGCCTCAACATCCAATGAGGCTGGGGTCTGGAGACCAGGTAGGCAATCAGAGGAGGACAACATCGAAGAGCGTTTGCATGTTTTCTTTATGTATAAAAGGACTGGGTCAAGGGACAGATAGCAGTTAGACTTCATGCCCTGACAATACATTGCTGTTACTTGGGTTTTGAACTGAGCCCAGAGCTCTGTATATTTGTATCTTGAATTGATTTGTTTACGAAAGACATATTTCAAATGGCATTATTCTACCGAAATTCTTCATTAAACGAACACGCTGATCGGCAGCACGACAAAAGAAAATACTGCAATCCAACAGTTCACAGCGTCTCCTCCTCCGGTTCGCCGTTGCAGAAGACCGGGTAGCTTGTCTCCTCTGGTTCACCGTTGCATAAGACCAGGGAGCTTGTCTAATGATGTTGGGATGGATGAGAAACTTGGCTGGTAGCTCTTCTTCTGGAGAAGAAGAAGGTGGATAATTGGTCAGATATACACAGTGTGTACAAAGGTGGCTAGTTTGGTTACGCCCTTACTTTTCACCTCTAATTGAGCCATTTTCTCCTTGACTTTCACCGCTTCCAGATCTCCTCCTAACCCTGAACCTTTGGCCGACTGGAAAATTAGGACGTATTCACACCTGCCCTTTTTGGTTCGGACTAAACCAAAAAAGTTCCTGGTGCGGACCTTTTGGGCTAGTGTGAATACAAACCAGCGAACTCTGGTGCGGAGCAAACAGCCGGTCCGAGACCTCGCCGGAGAGGTGGTCTCGGTTCGCATCCAAACGAACCATGGTGCGGTTCGGTTGATGTGTGAAAGCGACCGCACCGTGGTTCGAACCAGTTCTGAAATCACACACCTTTTTACACGTCACAGGCTTCCGTAGCCACAACCATTATGGGAAATATTGTTTTGGTTAGCATAGTAGAAAGTTTAGTAGCACGTCGTCGGACCGTCAGGCTAACATGAGTTGTGGTTCAACGTGGAGCAATGAGGAGACGGTTCTTGCAAAACGTCTTCGATGTCGCAAAATGGTAAACATCTCCTCATAAAATCGCCGTTGCATCAAAACCCTCTGATGCGCCAGATTTCCTGCAAACGCTCGTAACTGTCTGGAAAAAAAATTATTATGAGCACGAGTGATTGTTTACTTTCCGCATTTTACCGTGTTCCCCCGCCCCAGACGGTTTTGTCCAATGATTGAACGATCTTTGCACACATGTGGGTTTGTTGTCAAATCCTGGGACTCTTGCGAAAATTGCAATGTGAAAAGGAACAGCACCAAACCAGAAAAGATACATTGTATTTTTGTCCAGACCAAAGAAAGCGAACTAAAGGACTTTCCTGGTGGGAATACACCCTTAAACTGTGTACTCTCGATCATGGGGAGCAACCAGAGGCCTTAAAGATATTATTGTGAAAGTGTCAGGGATTTTTTTTAACCTAATTTGTTTGTTTAAGTAAAATTAATCGTGAGCAGAAAGACACGCAGCAGTAGCAGGACTACTGACCTCTTTTTTTTTATATCTTGACTGTCAAGATGAAAAGGTTCCCAATGTAACAGAAAGTTCAGAGGGAATGAAGCAACATTCTGGCAGGAGAAAGTCCATTGTTGCTCGGCTGAAACTTACTGTTTGGAGACTCTGAGAGAGTCTGGAGGTACGGTGGATGTGAAGGAGGGCCAATCACAGAGCAGATTAAAACACAGACAGAGTCTTTCTGACTGGGACCAGAAGACACCGCCAGTCGCGTCTCAGGGGGACAAGATGATGGGAGGAGGAAGAGGGATAAAAGTGGAGCAGCAACGTAACAGTCGGCAGAGTTTTGCATCATGTCTCATTCTGGAGGAGGAGGAGGAGGAGAGAGAGAGAGAGAGAGTGAGAGAGAGAGAGACTTCTGAGGCTGCAAACTTCTTGATGCTGCTGCCGCACTGAAGCTCCAACGAAAGAACACGACAAAGTCTGCAGAACTTTGGATGTTGTTACAAGTTCTACACATGACGAGTGAAAGCCTGTTGGTTTCACTGAGTCCTCAAAAGAGAAACTGAAGGGAGAGAAAAGAAAGAAAGATTCATTCCTGCAAGGAGCTGAAGAGGGAAAATGGGCCAGAGAGACACAGAGAAGGTGGTGGTGGAGGAGGATCAGCAACAGGAGGAGATCTTAGTTTGGTCACCACCACTCAAAAAATCAAAATCAAACTCAAAATAAACTTTTACTTAGTGAAGGTGAAGAATCATTCATAAAGAAATGAGTGGATCCATAACTGAAAATATAGTTCAGTATATTATTATATAGTATATTACAGAGTATGTTACAGAGACAATAACCTTTATATGTCCTCAGACCCTGAAACCTGCTGAGGAGAAACTCCAAAAACTGTGAAAGGAACAAAGAAGCTCAGATAAAACCACAGAAATTAGATTCTTCTCTACAGGACGGATTACAGCAAAATCAATGACAAAAGTGAATACAATAGAAAGTCAAACGAGGAGGAGCAGGTGGGGAGGACCGAGGGAGAAGGTAGGAGGGAGGAAGGAGGAGGTGGGATGAGCTGGAGAGAAGGAGTGTAGGAGGTGGGAGGAGGTTAGAAGAAGGTGATGGGGGGGGAGGAGGGCTGAGTGGGAGGGGGTTGGAGGAGATGGGATGAATGGGGAGGAGGTTGGAAGTGGTGGGAGGAGATTGAGGAGGTTGGAGGAGGTAGGATGAGCTCGGGAGGAGGTGGGTGTGGGTTGGTGGAGGTAGGAGGAAGCAGAAGAGGTGAATGAAAAGAACAGTTCAGAATGAAACAAATTGAGATGGTGGGAAAGATTTTAACCAATCCTGACGTGCAGCTCAGTCAATCAGAAGTGTCCAGCCCTGCAAGCCCCGCCCACCTCAGCTGACTGCCAGAACTCAGCTCGCTTGACTGAGCTGAAACGGTGCTATGCCTCACAGGAGCTCCGTAACGACCTCAGTCCCACCGCAGGACCTTCGCGGTCGATGATGTCATCGTCTGAACCAGCTGTGAACAAGACGTCCGAGGGGGACAGAGCCACCAGGGCGGAGCCACAGAACCGGGCGACAGACGCACAACATCCACCGTGAGGATTAATGCTGTAAAAAACTGTGTGATGTTACAAGAAAAAAAAAAAAAAAAGCTCGCTGCTGCTGCTCAAACATCAAAGTCAAATAGAGGGAGAGAGACTCAGTGGGTCAGTACATCTGTGTGTGTGCGTGTGTGTGTGTTCATCCTGGAACATGACCTGATTCCATCTCCACGGCTTGCTTGGCCAAGCTTGTCAAGGTTAAAGCTACAAAGGTGGATGGTTTGGTTATAGAGGGTGGCGCTAATCCTCCTGGAGGAGCTTCTGCAGGGAGGAGCAGCCCTGCAGCAAAAACTCAGCAGTCAACCAGCTGTAGCATCAAAAACAAACAAAAGTTTGAGTTACAAGGCTTAAATGAAACAGGCGGTGGGTGTGAATCCAGGCTGCCGACTGCAGGGTTAGTGGGGTTAGGGTTATTCATCCCACACCCTGTCACACAAGAACAGTCGCTCTTAACCAGAACAACTGTTTGTGAGTCAATTAATGTCATCTGAAAAACAAGCCGAAATGAATTAATTTTGGAAATCTTCAGCAAAACAGCACCTGCTATGGTCTGTTAATGCCAAGGCCAAAAGAACAAACAATGACAGAACAGTTTTGAGTTAGAACGTGCAGTTAGAAGAATGGCTGGATGATGTGAAATATTTTGGGAAATATTAATTTTGCCTTAAACCAATTATTTTGAAAGTACGTATTTTTCAAATAAAATCACGCCAATTCCCACTCAGCTTTTCTGTAACTGCCTTGTAACAACTCGTAGATCTATGCCATTACTAAGGTAACATCTTTGCCAATAGTTATCTGAGCTTACTTATGGTAACATCAAGGGCTGAACTCATGCTGTAAAGTTGATTGATGCTGCCTGTGAGTGAAAGAGGGATTACTGTACTTGCTCCCTGCGAATGAGGCGTTCAAAGTGTACTCTCAGTCTTGCTATGGACTGGGTCTTCCTGACCTCTGGTCCAGACAGATGCGCTCTCTTTGACAGGAAAGTAGGTATGTGGACTTTACAGGGCACACAGTCTTCCACAAGGAAACCCTTGTCTACCATGATGGCCATAGATGGGTTCAGTAGTGCCACAGTGCTAGATTGTTTGAGAATCTCTTTGTCACTGATGGAACCTTGATAGAGAGATGAAATGAAAGTAACAGCCCCATGGGGAGCCATCCCGATAAGTCCTTTGAAAGTGCAGTGGGATTTGTAACTAGAGAACACCTCACTTTGGAGAAGAAGAGAGTTTGATGTTTGACAACGTAGCACAGTACAGTCCAAAATGTCTTGTGTATCAGCGTAATCCTGAAAAACTTCTGGCAGGTGAGCTTTGATGGTGTCCTCATCCTGCCAAATACCCACAGCACCCAGTACAGTATAAAGAAAGTTTGCCCATGTGTTTATTATACGGCTTACTGTCGATTGGCGGATTCTGAATCTGTGGGCAAGATCCGTTTGCGTCAGACCCAAGGACAAATAGTTCATAAAGGGAAATAATTCATCAATGGGCTGAAAAAGCTAAAAAGAAAAAAATAATAATTTCAGTACCTTATAACAAGAAATACATTGCAACTGGCTTTGATTTGTTTAAAGACTACATAAAAAATACAATGCTGTAATATGTTAAATATTCATAAATAAAATTAAGAAAAAATAGTTACCGTTACTTTAACTGTGTGAGGGATCTCATCAGCCTTTGCCGTCCCATCAGTTGCCCTTGTCACCCTTATGATTTTATGGATGGCTGGCTCGATCTGTGGGATGGAATAAGGATTTCATTGTGTTTTTCCATTGGCAGCATTGTACTAGCAAATATGTACAAATAACTTGATTCTCCTTCATCTTTGCAAATTCAAAATCTGAGGACCATAAGACGAAATGCACACTTTATAGTTCCAATAAGTTTCATGAATCTTAAACATAACAGAAATGTTATTTACCTTGTGAAAAATCTTATGTCCTCATCAGAGACAGCAAAGCATTCCAAACAGAACTTGTTGCTGATACTCATCTCCTCGACTTGTTTTCTTAGCCTTGCTATCTCATCTTTCAGTTCTTCTGCATGGCCAAGGGACAGGTCCAGGGCAGCAGGCTCAGCACTGGCGCAGTAGTCATGCTCAAGCGCTTCCTCATATGGCTCATCAGTCTGCATTGGCTCCTTGCTGGGTCGTTCTGTCCTTTCCCAAACTCCAGGTCGTGGTGCGGGGATAGTGAAATTGTTCCACTGGAAAAGCAGCGGCACAGCTCTGGGTTTCTAATATTGGTGACCCACCGTTTCTGTAATTCAGTGTTTTGAGGAATCATATGGAAACTCAGGACAGAATTACAGATAGCCGATGCTGTACATTGGGGCACACGGCAATGGTGGCTGGCAGTGCTATCCCCCGTTTTTGAAAACACACTTTTGTAAGTTTACACGTCATCCTGACATTCAGTGGGTATGAAACAAGTTGAACTCACATGCTAATAAAATCCAAAAGTAACTCCGCATGCAGCTTTGTTGCTAGCATCACATTACAACCTGCGCTGATCAGAAACTGCCAACCATCCTGAGATTTTGCCAGAACTGCATAATCTTCTCTCATGCACAGAGCCTATTTCCTTTTGTTACTTTTGGCTAGCCCACCAGTATTTATGTAGTTATGGTTTTTCGGTAGGTTTTGTTTTCTTTGAGTTGGTTACATTACTTACCGTGTCTCACAATAAAAAGGTATTTATTTGCAACTCGACTGATTTGATTGTGTTCAATCTCATTGGGCTCGAGCTGTTCTATGGGGGCCGTAAGACAGTCAAATCCACATCCAGCAATGTTTTCCTTTAACAATTCAAGTTTTTCCCAGACAGGTGTAACCACTGATGACCAAAAGGTTCCCGAGTAGGAAGAGTATTTGATTGAATCTTTTAACTATGTGTGGCGGTATGAGACACCATTGCCAGGTAGAGGGCGCAGTCTATTTTTATATACCCTTTCTTTCTTGCGGCCTGTCGTTGATTGAACCGAGGGTATAAGAACAGGCACTGGCCCTCCCCTCAACCTCTCGCTTCCTGCCGCTTCTGCCCGCCCACTTCCGGGCCGTTGCACACGCCGAGCTGCTGCTGAGCACAGGTAGGCGCACCTTAGCGTGCCGTTATTTTAGCGACGTGTTTTAATATATATATATATATACACACGGATATATTTTAGTATGTTCCTTTTTTTTAACGATAGATCCGGCGTCACCACCGTGACCAAGGCGCATTGACGAGGTTTGGGTGCTGCCGCTGGCCAGACTCACGCTCGCTGGCACACCTGCGGTGGCTGCCTCCCCCCTGCTGTGCAGACTCTCTGTGTCTCTCCCTCCACCGAGGCTGTAAATTTGCTACGGTTGCTACTGCTGCTACGGCTGCTACTGCTACTGCTGCTGCTGCTGCTGTCGCCGTGTAAAAAAACTTGCTGGTGCTGGACTCGACAACGCCCGAGTCCGGACCGATCTGCATAGTGTGTGGTTGTGTGCGTGTGTGTGTCTGGGAGTGTGTCTTTTATTTTTGTGATCATCCTGATTGATTTTGGTTTAGTTTTGTGATCATTATTGTATATTGATTTTGGTTTTGTTTCATTTAATCAAACCAATTTTCGGCCAGTTCTGTTTCATAGCACATAAGGTCATCACTTGTATTTGAGTTGTTGGTAAATCTTAAGTTTTAGTTTTGGTTTCTTGGGTTCGGGGTATTTGTTTTTCGTTAGTCAATGGATTAGCAGTGATGAGTTTTGTTCTTTTTCTTTCTTGGTGTAAACCCATATTTATCAGTTCTGCTAGTCCAATTCAAGGTTTTGTTTTGTTTTGTTTTCTCTGGCTTTCCATCAATGTTTCCGTGTTAAATTCTTGTTTTGTTTCTTTTGAGGGGAATTTTTGTTTATTGTATTTGGTTGCAGCAGGGTGAGCTGTTTTCTTTTCTTTTGCAGCTGAAGGTAGACGGTGGTGGTGGTTCTCCTGGGTGGTGTCCCCTGTGTGCTATTTAAGTAATAAGTATTTCATATTTGTTTGTGCACTTTAATTTTTTGTCTTGGATTGAAGTGTTCTTTTGTTGTTTTACTTTTGGGGGCCGCCTCCCTGCGTTGCTTCCCCCCGCCTCCAGCCTGTGTGCCTCAGTCTGCCTCTCACTTTGTTAGTTTAGTCTCAGTCTCATTAAACGTACGCTGTCGTGCCGAACAAGCAAAGTACACAAAATTGCTCATTTTTCTTGTTTGCATTTCCTCTGTTGTTTTGTTTGAAAAAGAAACTCTTTTTTTTGTACAATAATTGAACACAGTCTTAGCCCTCCCTTTGTTACGAACCTGAAGCAATTTAACATAGCATGGGTCCTTGGGCCCTTACCCAAGGAGGCGTTGTCGGATATTATTAATTTCTCTTTTTTTGTATTAATTATTAATATAAATAAAGTATCCTTCTCCGCCACATATGCAATTTAGAAGTGTCTCTGTTCTGGGAGGATATTTAAGGGAAAGAGCAAGAAACTCTGTCACTCTTTTTTGGCTTCTTTTCTGTTTTCTTCTTTGGTCTTTTTCTTCTCCTTTTCTTTGGTTTCTCCAACTTCTCCTCAAGCTTCTTCTTGCCCTTGTTACTCTTCTTCTTTTTCTTCTTCTTCTTGATCTGCTCACCACCATTTCTATACAACCGGTAGCTGGGTTACAAAGTCAGTGAGAAATGGACAGTTTTTGGGTGGGCAGTAGATGACGGCAGCAGTGAGGTATTGGGAACCAAGAAGTCTGAGAGCTAAATGTTCAAATGAGGATACAGCTTCGATGGAGATGGGGCGGAGGGAGATGTGGCTGTGGTGGATGACGGCGATGCCTCTACCTCGTTTTTCCAGTCTGGGGTTGTCGATGTAAGTGTATCCGGAAGAGGTGGCTTGATTGAGTGCAGTGTAATCCATGGGTTTATGCCAGGTTTCAGTAAAACAGAGTAAATCCAGTTTATTGTCCATGATGAATTCGCCGAGGAGTAAGCTTTTATTGTTAAGTGATCTTGTGTTGAATAGTGCATTCCTGAGAGGCTTTTGTTGTGAACTCATTGTGGCAGAAGTTGGAACATGGAGGAGGTTGTATGGAATCAGGTGACGAGTGCGCAGATGACATATCCGGATGTTGTTGCTGTGCCGGTGTCCATTAGGGTGAGAGCTGCGGTCAGACCAGAGAGAGGGAATACTGTTTCCAGCGGTGAGGTTGAAGAAAAGCTTGCGAGGAGAGCCCCAACGTACGTACGGACGTAGGGTGTGTGACGGAGAAGGCAAAGTTGTTTCTGGGTTGTTGTGATGTCCATAGAGGGAGTTGCATGGTGGTTGAAACTGAGGAGTTGTGAGGACATGTATCAGGGAGTCATGGTCGGAGCCGGAGACAGCAGAGAATCAACCAACAGTAGCCAAATTACTGGCAGACCGCTCCGGAGTGCAGGTCGGCCAGTAGCCAGGCTGTAATCCGCTGCTAGCAAAGAAAACAGCGTGGTTTGATCATTGGGCATCCCAGGGAGCAAGGCTTGATAATGGCGGTCACGTCAGCATCGACTCCATGACATGCAACAGGTGGACAACCAAGCAAAGGTACAGTCCAAATCAGGAAGCAGGATCGGAAAGCTCTGATATCAGGCAAAACAGGTGAGTAAAACCATTCAGTTCAGTCTGGTTTCACTTAAATTGTCTGGAGTAAGAAGCGCAAGCCAAAACTTTCCCCCCACCTGAATGTCACAAAATACAGCTATTTTGCTATTTAATAATGCAATTTAGCAAATAGCATCAAGTCATGGGAAAATAATGGTTAATTGAAAAAAGTCATTACTGAAAGTATTTGAAAAATTAATTCTTAGAGTAATCAATTAATTGAAAAAAAAAAAAAATCGCTATATTATTCGTTTAAAAAAATGTCCTGCGTGTTAAGGTTAGGATTGTGGGGGTGGGGGTAGTGGGAGGATCATATGCATGATGGTACCAGGATGATGATGATAATATGATAGGATTCATATGATGATGACGTGGTTGGCAGTGGAACAGCTGTTAAAAGGTAGAGTGTCCAGATCACACTCTATTTCACTAACAAAGCAAACAGCATCTGGGTAACAATGTAACATCCAAATGTTCTTCGGACCAAATCTTGCGAGCAGTCAGGGCTGCTGCTTCCAGTTGGCTGTTTCCATCTGTCGGCACATTCAATTTAAAAGCATCAGTCAAATGACTTGTCTTTTCTCCGTCTTGAAATTAGAGAGATAAGGTCCCTGTTTTATTAAATATGAAGAAATAGATATGATCAAGCTTTCATCTCGAGGAGCCTCATCAGTCATTGCAGTCTGTCCTGTTGGTCATCATATTTGTGTCCGGTCTTGTTCTCTCACAGGAACACAACAATCCAGACTCAATGTCATGATGTGTTTGCACACAATGAGGCCTGTGATGTGCAGGACTGAAATGCACAATATCTCACAGTTGTCTTGCATGCAAAACTCTAATTACTATAATGATAAATGATAAGAACCCCATGGATATTAAAAAAAAAAATCTACCTTGAAAACACATTGTCAGATGTTGGTGGACTCAAAGTCACGACAGAACTCCGATGCAGTTTAAGATGTTTATTAATACGGGGAATTCGAACAGGCCAAGCTCAAGAGCCAGTACAAGCGGTGACGGAAGCAGGTAAGACAGGGAACGCAGTCAGAGCCGAACAGGGTCGTTACCGGGGAATCAGTCCGAGGGCGAGACAAAGGCCGGGTCGAAGATGGTCCAAGTCGAAATCCAAACACAGATGTGGCTGAGGCGGGAAGGTAACAGAACCCGAGGAGCGGACCAACAGGGAGAAACCTGCTGGATTACTGGCTCAGGGGAAACAGATAATCTGGCAACGAGGGAACACAAGAGACAGGTTTATAAAGAGAATGGCACAGGTGCAGATGGTTAGAGTGATCAGTGTTGGGCGGCACCAACGAGAAGAAACCAAACCACAGGGAACTTGAGGGGGGCACATGAGAGGAGGTACTGCGGAGACAGTGACACACATTAAAAAATGTGTATACATGTCTACATACATGTATTACATGTGTCATTTGTTTTTACTTGGACGAGACTCTTGTTGTTTGTTAGTATTTGTGAGTGTTGGAGGTGATGCAGTGTGACTCCACCACCTGCGGTCAAAGCTCATTTTCAGCTCCACAACAAAGTGTGAAATCAAGCTTGTTACAACACTCAGCTGGGCTTCATTGTGTCTCTCAGTCCAAAAAAAATGGCCTGCAGGGACTTGTGAGTGTTTTATCCTGTTGAGAAGAAGCACTTTCTAAATATATATTTCAACTCTACTGGCTAGAACCTTTGAATCAACATCATTAACTCCAACCCAAACCTCAAACCAACCCTAACGCTATACAACCTACAGTTCTCACTTCCTGCCAGGCTAGAAGACTGTAAAAAGTCACAGAATTTTCCAGCTGCATCAGCAGAAAAGAGGGCAGAAAAGAGGGCAGAATAACGATAACGAGGCTTAGGGTTGGCTTTAGGTTTGAGGTTAAGGTTCGAGGGTTCTAGGGTTCGGGCAGCCAGTTTCAACATTTTAATTCAGAGAGAGAGAACTTTCTGAATAATTTCTCATTTGACATTAAAACATTCAAGGCAACTATAGCAAACAATCTCTGGCAGGAGGGAATATTGTGCTTTAACCTCAATAACAGTGTTTCAAATCACTATAATGGTTCAAAGTTGCATCTTCGACCGAGCCGGTTCAGACAGTCGACACATCTGCACATTTTAGTAAAGTATAACCTGTGGGGTTCCACAAGGTTTGATTGTTGGACCTAAGTTATTTATGCTTAATCTTAATGATCTTCATACTGTATGCAAGAAATTTTATTTCATTTGCACATGACACAAACTTATTTTGTTCAGGACCTGACATTAAAGTATTGTTGAAAACTTTAGAAAAGGAGCTGATCGTGTTAAAAGAGTGGTTTGATGGCAATAAGATATTATTAAATGAAAAAAAAAAAATTATGGTCTTTGGTGGTTAGTTTTAAATGGAGTTGAAATTGAAAGAGTATACAAAACTCCATTTTTTGGAGTAATTATGGATCATACATTTAGCTGGATGTCACAAGAATATATTAAACATAAATGATCGAAATCAATTGGTATCATGTCCGGTTAAACAAGAAACATCTTCGAATATTGAATTTGTGGCGTGTTGGTTTATCCAAGAAGGAGTCGTACAAAAATCCTAAATTCTAGAAGGTTTAATACTGAAAAAACAAGCAATCATGTCCGGGAGAATGAAGATCCTGGCACCAAGCAGAGTTTATATGGGATGAACTCCTGACTGATTGACTCTTGTTTATTTGCAAGGAGAGGTCGTGGTTGAGACTTAACCCCTCTGGTTGGCTTCTTCTGGACCCTCTTTATGATTTTGGTACAATACACGCAGTTGACGTCCTGAGAGTGTAATAGATAAAGAGAAAGAAGGAGGGAATGCCACCTGAACAGGAAAAGGTCAAACTCCCCTTCCGACCAATAAGTTTTGGAGGAAGGGCAGTGCCCTTTAGTTGACTGACCACACACTCAGCATTTAGAGAACAGTGCCCTGTTTGAGTGACCACTGACTCTGCCTTATCTTTATTGATCGCTACCTGGACTTATGGACATTTGCCTGTGTTGCCTGCAGACACCCTGTTATTAATCTGTTTCGGATGCTGTGCTGCAGGACTTAATGTTACATTAAGGTGTTTGATTAATGCATTTCTTTTATTGAAGGATTTTTCACCCTAACATATATCTCACTTATAATGCCATATATTTCATATTGTGTTGAGGTTTGGGGAAATACATACAGAACATGTATTCACCCTATGATTAAACAACAGAAAATAGTTATTAGAATAATAAATAAAGTTCCCTATTGTGAAACCACAAATAGATTATTTATAGAGTGAAAGATCTTAAAATTCATTGATATTGTATACTTAAAAACATTAGAAATACTATTCTGGGTAATGAATAAAAATCTTGTGGTCAGTATTTTAAAGTTTTTAAAGTAAATCCTGATAAAACAGCCAATAACATTTGGACACAAGAATTAGGAAATAAAGAGTTGTGGCAACACTGGTTTCAATGCAGTCATTTTATTGAAAAAGTCCACAGCTATGCGCAATTTCCTTATGAAAGGACTTACCAGTACATTTATAGCATATTATGAGACCCTAACAGAGTTGACTGATAACCCTTTTATACAATACTCAAATATACATACTGTAGATTGCAAATCAGTAACGTGGTGTATGTATGCATGGGAGTTTCTTTTTGCATTTTCATTTCATTTTTATTATTTTTATTTTTTGCTGTCTTTTAAAGAGCTCCATGTTCGCAGGGCTTGTTTTTTTTCTTTTCTCCTGCAAAATGCAAAAATACAGAATACAAAAAAAAAAATGTAACCAGAGGTGCATTTCACACAACAAATGTGTCGCCTGGTTGTGAAGAAAGAAGAAAAAAAGAACCAAAAGTGGGTCACTTGTTGATGAGATGAGAACTGGAACACGGAGCCACGCCTCCCGCCGCTCTTCCTCTGCATCTACAGTTGAGTGCACGAAAATATTCTAAACAAGACACAACAATCCCAGCATCTAAACCCAAGAAAAGTGCCACTAGAGGCCTAGAAAAATTTCACCTGTGTCATCACGTTTCGGTTGAGCCTGAATTCCAACTCACTGTTTTTTTGTTTTTTTTTTCCACCTGTGGATTTTTCACTTCCTGCTGCTTCCTGCGTTTGGCACTTTAGAAAAGATGGAACCACTCCTGTCCTAGCATGCTAGCTGCTACACCATCACACTGACGTCTCTACTGGGGTGAGAGATGAGGAAGTGCGGGTGTGTGCGTGTCTGTGTGTATGTGTGTGTGTGTTTGTTAGCACACACGGAGGACCACAAATGGTAGCTTGAGAACACAACAAGAACACCAGCAACAAGGAGAAAAAAGAGGGGAAGGACATCCTATAATATGACAGATTCTTCGGACCAGGGCTGAGTACCATTCAGAATGTTTTGAAACGATGCCAGTTTAGATACCGGTTTCCAAAACGATACTCTCTTTTTGTAGCAGATGCCCAAAAAACTATTTGGAACAACAACAAAACACTTTCCTGCCATAATTACAGCACAAAACTTTGTTTTCCCCATTTTCCTGCTGATTCAAATTGGATTTTCTTTCAAATCCACTTTATTGAGTTGACAAATCTTTAGTGTGACACTCGCTTTCACTCTGACGTCAACAGAAGTTGGCCAGTGTCTTTATTTCCCCGCCTCTATGACGTGAAAGCCAATCATCTTGATGCCAAATGATTGTAGGTTGGCAGATGCAGTGATTGACTCTCTTGAAAATCAGAATTTAGCACCACAAGATGATTCATTTTCAATATTCTTCATTAGGATCGGAGCATTTCGGATCGCTGCTACGAATGTATCACAGTTTGGAACTCAGGAGCAAGAAGTACAAAAAAATAAAATAAAAAATGAGTCAGACAATCGATATATTCATTTTTTCCCCAGTTTTGTCTAATAACATGTAGAAGCTGCACGTGGACGGCTGCGGAGCGACTCACGAGATCAACAGAGACATAAGTGTGACGAGTGGCCTTTTGTGACAGTAGAGTGTTATTACATCAATCACAAACAGAGAAAATACATTAAGATAATAATAAATAAGATTGAGCTCCAGTGACACGTCTGTCTGTCTGTCTCTGTCTGTCTGTCTGTCTGCCTTCCTTGTTAGCTGCAGACAGTGTTATTTTTTTTTTTTAGGGGGATAAATATCAGACATTTAACAGCAAGTCTGTCAGCTCAATAGATGAATAAATACAACCAGAGAATCAATCAATCAATAAATAAATACCCCATCGCTGTTGATGGTCTAAAATGCATGATGTTGGAATAATAAAGGAAAGTGAGTTTCGAAAACATAGAGCCTTGCGGCAGGTGAAGAACGTCTCTCCCATCACTTATTTACAACACAATGTGATTTCCATCTTTTTTTCTCTTTGTTTTTCTTTTTTTTTCTGTGTGGGCTGTGAACTTTGTGGAGGCGGGGGAGTGTGAAATTTGAGTTAAAAAAAAATATAAATCAGGACCGTGTGATAACTAGTCTCTTACAAGCGAGTTTTCATTTTCATTTATTAATTTTTTTTCCCCAAATTAGCAGTTAGCCAATTAGCAATGTCTTCCTCTTTTGTTGCTTTTTCATTTCTTCTGCTGGTTTGCAATTAATCTTAAGTTTAGGACCAATTCCAGGGAAGTTAAAGGACCCTCCTGTCGGCTTTTGTTTAATTTATTCACTTGAATTAATTTGAACCGGACAAAATTGTTATTTTTTTCATCGTCCTCTGAGTCAGAAGCGAAGAAGAAATGCAGCTTTTAAAGCAAACTTGGGAATGTTTCCGCTGGGTCTGTTTCCCACACTGTGAGGAAGCGGCGTTCTCACCCAGACGCAAAGACAATTCTGAGAGCTGAACGAGGAAAGACATTTAGGTTTTCTCCTTCCACCCTCCCCACCCTCCCCCAAATGAAGCAGAAGAAAAAAGAAAGAATATCTCGAATCATAGCAAGGAGCAAAACGATGGACCAGAAAAAATGTTGTTGTCTTTTCCTTGGAAAAGCTGCATGCAATAAATGTAAACCACTATGTATTCATCAAATATATACAGTGTCTGTACAGTGTTGCCCTTGAACAGCATCGCCTCTCTGAGCACATATAGAAAAGATCACCGTGCCAAGACTGAAAATAAAAAGTCAAATCTACACCAATAACAATAATTCTGACAAGAAATGTAATGACGCTGTCCAATATACTTAGGTTAAAGTGCTTCAGATTTTTTGAAAAAAAAAAAAAAAGACAGAAAAGAAAGAAAACGGCTGAGATTGTTGTTTTTTTTTCCTGATTTGAGGATTTTAAAATTCTTAAACTCTAGATGGAATGATTTTTTTTTTCCTGGAAAGGATTTTTTTTTTTTCCTTAAAGTGACACAGAATTTCAGCTTCACAACTTTCAGCATGAAATTTTGGAGGAGAGAAAAAATAAACATAAATGTAAAAGTCATTTGCTCACACAACAAAATGTTCTCACCACACATTTTTTTTCCCCCAATAAACCTGACGGTCGGCGTTTCTGTGTAATGCTACAACATTTGCAACGTTTGCAACGTTATCAAACAAAAGCACGAAAAAAAAAAAAAAAAATGTCAAAAGATTTTTTTTCAAAGTTGTATTTCAAAAGAAGTGCTTCCAAACCAAAAAGAAAAAAACTCAAAAATTCATCACCAACCCTGATTTTTTTTTTTTAACGTTTTGACAAAGTCCCTTTAAAGCGTGAGTAGGAAGGAAAGAGAGGGAGAGAAGGGGGTGTGGCCTAGAGGTACAGGTAGGAGACCCAGTAGACCAGGTTGAAGAGGCCGAAGGCAGTGGGAAAGAAGATGCGCGCGTATGAGTCTATCTTGGCGACGCGGATGTGCAGCCGGCCGTGGCGCCAGGCCCCCGAGCGGCAGTCCTCGAAGCAGCAGAAGAAGCTGGTGCAGTCCTTCCCGTCCAGGCACTCGTAACCGTACTCCTCGTCGCGCTCCTGCATATGCGTGGCGTTGTTCATCTGGATGGCGGTGGCCGAGCGCGGGCGGATGTCCACTGTGGGCGTCTGCTTTGGACACGGACCACAAACACACAAACAATGACAACAGACACATACAGTCAGTCAACAGCAGTGGCAACAAGCCACGCCTCCTCCTGGTACTCTTGCCCCACCCACCCGCCGAAAGCCTCGTTCCACCAGGCGGCTGCACCGCTTCTTTACTAGGAGTAACATTTTCCCCACTTGACTGTGATGTACTGTTATGAACTTGTTTTCCGTGTGATTTCCTAATGTCATGGTCATCTTTTTATGCAGTTCCTGTTCAAATCAATGGGAGCAGAGTGATAACTGGCGACGCTGCTGCGCCACACACGCCGATTGAAACGCAGCGCTGTCTCTCTTTATCTACATTTATACATACATTGTACATTTGTACACGTTTGATGACTCATGCACTACATGAGTGGTATATAAAATTAATATTTATGACAAATTTGGTCTTGCTGTGAAAGTATTCAAGGTGAGTGCAAAAGTACTTTGCCGCACTGATAGGGGCAGTGATGTGCAGTGGGGTTCATGACTGACAGTGCTAACAGGCGTTTTGAAAATAAAGGACAATTTTTTTCAATGGAGAGATGGACATATTCTGAGACAAGGATAGGCGGCGCATGGACTTCATATTCAAATAAAGGTAAGATCGTATACGAAATTCAATTTTAATTTAAACAAAAGATATCAGAAAAAAAATTACAAATTGAATTTGACCTTTTGTTAAATATTCTTTTGTTTACTTGCTATCATATTTTTGAACAGTACGGAATTGATAAAAGCAAGACTAAAAAACAAAAAAACAAACAATATTTCTGACTGCAGAGGAGTCAGTGCCTCACCAGTCATGAACCTCATTGCATGGAACCGCTTCACACTAGGATGACAAGATCGTGCACTTGCCGGTAGTATGGTTGCGTGGTGTGTCAAGATAACGGTAATAATAATTCTGATTACAGGATTAAGCAGGATAATTATGATCTCCAATCTTTCCATTCTGTCTAAGGTCCTGGAGTAACTTTTTTTCCATGTAGCTAAAGGAATTTTTACACAACACTCTCTGAGATTTTTCAGTCAGTTTTTAGGAATAATCACTCGCACTTGCACTGCGAAAGGTCAATCATGACCTCCTAGTAGCGCCAGACAGCAGCCTTCTATTCTTCCTCTGTTTTTAGTTTATAGTTTTTAGTTATTTTAGATCTCAGTGCTGCATTTGACACAGTGGACCACATAATTCTACTGAGGGGACTAGAAGATGTTACGCATGTTAATGATCAAGACCTCAATTGGTTCAGATCTTATTTGTCTGATTCACTTTCAATTAGTTTAGGTTCTTAATTACTCGTCGTAAGAGAGTTAGTGATGGAGTCCCTCAAGGGTCTGTTGTTGGAACAATTCTATTTAACATTCACATATTACCTCTTGGCAACATTACCAGAAAGCCCAACATTGGTATCCACTGCTATTCAGATGATACACAGGTATATCTGTCAATTGAACCTGATTAAGCTAATTAGAAGCTAAGCTAAACTAGTTACTGGGGACCTGCCTTGATGACACTACAACATGGATGATGCAAAATTCCTTTTCTAAAAAAAAAGTTACTGTTTTTCATATATACGTGTCTGTGTACACACACACACACACACACACATATATATATATACAGTGTGTGTGTGTGTGTGTGTGTGTCCTAGTCTTTTTATAAAAAAATAAAAAAAACTGAATAAAATTTAACTGTGTCAATGTCAATACTTGGATTATGGATGTTTCACAGTAGAAATACAGCACAGTAGTTTTTTTTTTTTTTTCTTTAAATCGAACAGATCCAATGTTTCCCAAATCATCGACTTTCTGCCTGAACGATTTGATCCGCTCCAAATTGACCCAGTGAACAAGCGTCAAGCTGGGAGAAACAGAGCAGCCGCCTGTTTTAGCGGCGACGCAGCAGGTGGTTGGGTGGGTGGGGCCTGGTGGAAACACTCACAGTGAATGAAATCTAGTCCGTCGCCACTCAGCACAATTTAAGTTGCACCTTCAGCTTTATTGGCCCTTGAAAGTCTGGAGCCAGAATCTGAGGGTCTGATTGGTGCGGCTGGTGGGCGGTGGCGGCGGGCTCATGGTGAAGCCCCGCTTCCCCCACCCCCAAACCTCCCCGACCACTCCCCCGAAACACTGAGCCCCGGATGCAAACTACACCTTGGAGCTGCACAGGCCCCAGCAGCCAATCAGCAACCAATCACAGCCGATCAGCAGCCACATAGAACTAGTGCTGGACGTTCCCCTCCCTCCTCCTGGTGATTCGTGACAATACAGCCAGGGGAGAGGGAAGGGAGGGAAGAGAGGGGTACGGGAGGGGTGAGGCAGGGACAGCCACCACAAGGGGGCGCCAGGCCTGGAATAGGAGCTTTTCCTGCGCATTTACAACGAATTGGCACCATCTGAACGTTTTAAAAGATACAACACTTGTATTTGTGACTCATTTTCATTCTGGCTTTTACTTTCCTTGCAGCTACTGGAGAAGAGAAATAGGCCACTGCAGTTTTAGTTTGAGCATCAAAATCTCCCCAAACCTCCCTTAGCCCCCACCCCAGCAGCAGTAGCAGTTTAAAATGCAATTAGGTGATTGTACTGTTGCGTTCTCTAACATCTTGCCGCCCAGCACTAGTGAAACAAACAACAAAAACACACAAACCCCATCGTCGTACCGCTTTTCAGAATGATACACAACCACAGACTGATACAACACTGACATACAGGTTAGTTTCGGCATCTCTGTCCGGATTAAGCAAGAGGGCAGCACGTTGAGGTCATGAGACGGGGGTCAGGGGTGGTGGGGGTGAGGGGGTTTGAGGGGATTAAGGTGGACCAACAGGTAATGAGTTGTTTCTCAAAGGGGGATTGATTGAAGCAGGAGGAAGCAGCAGCGCGGTGGGAGCAGCAGCAGCAGCAGCGAATGCAGAAGCTGCTGAAGCTGCACAAGTTGAGGGCAGTCATGAGGCTTCAGCAGAAACAAGGACAGAAGAAGAAGAAGAAAACACAGTGACAGTTGGGCAGCATTAACTGGCTGAAAGAAGACAACCTCATTCTGGATCTGAAAATTTACCCTCGATTAAAAAGAAAAAAAGAAATTAGGTGCCAAGTACAAACACTGGCAACCTGCTAGTGGTGGAAAAAGTGGATTTTCTTGTCTTGACTGGCCAGTGTGGTTAAATTTAGATCTTGGCTGTCTCCCCCCACCACCCACACCCCTGGATATAGTTGTCGGCCGTTCAAAGATTAGCAACGTGCTAATCTCCCAGTGAATGGACTTCCAGCCCTCTAATTGGAAAAGCTAAGGTTGTCTGTTTCAGCCCTGTTAAGGCTCTGCTGACTCTGTAGGAAGTGTCAGGTGGCAGTGGGGGAGAAGCTAGTGGCTAGTCGGGGGTGCGGGAGGCGGGATCGATGGGGGGTGGTGGAGCTTTTGCAGTAGCCACCACTTCACCACAAAGACCAACCAAACAAGCGAGTGAGTGACACAGGACAGAGGAAGCCACAAGATGTTCTGCTGTGGACCAGCGGACCACCGGGACCACCAGGGCCACCAGGAGATGCTTCTCCAGTCGGTTCTGGTCTGGCTGCCTCAGCACTGCGCACTGCTCAGCGCCCACCCGCCTTAGTCATCTGTGGTGGCACTTATAGGAAGAAAATGATGAGAGGAAGGAGGGACGGACGGTTCAGAGTGCAGAGAGATAGAGTGGTCGAGAAAGAGGGAGAGAGAGTTTGGAGGGAACGGGGGGAGGGGGGTGTCCTGCAGTCAGGTGCTCAGAGAGCCAAAATGCTTGAGAAAACATGCAGTCAGACTCAGGCAGAATACCTTGGAGGAAAAGAGCCGGAGGAGCTTTTGGTCCAAACAGGAAGTAGAATAAAATAAAGAAAATAAAAAATAAAAAATAGAGAGGCAAAAGAAGAAAAAACAAAACAAATACATGGATTTGAAAGATAAAAAAACAAAAAAAAAAAATAGGAAGAAAGAGTAAGAAGAAAAAAAGTAAAAAACAAAAAAACAAAACACAAGGTCATGATGAGAACCCAAAAAACACATTTTGTTTGTGTGTGCATGTGTGTCAATCTTATATACAGTTCTGTCACACAATGGAAAGAGAAACACAAGTTGCACAGGAGGAGAGATGCATGGTGAGACACCATGGTAGTCGCAGGGTTTCCTGCTATCAGCAGGTCAGAGCTAACTGGGCAGGGTGGAGCTACTTCACTGGCCTCCTAAACATTCCCACCATCACTGGGCTGAAACTGAAAGCAAGTTCTTAATTGTATAAAACCCAAAACCTCAATAAATTAATCTTTACTGACACCTGAACCCCTGAACCACCAAGCTAACGGCCTCTCAATTCAGTGCAATTCAATTGCTCCTTTTTGAAGGGGCTGGTTCTGAATTTTGGATGTAGGAGCTCATTTCCGAGTTAGCGCCTCACGCTGGAAGGCCTTGCAAGTTTATCGCTTCATTAGCCTCGGCTGTACTTGTTGAGTAAGATTGTTTTTGCATGGCAGGCTAGCAGAAACCATTGATTCACCCTAGGTTAGTACCAGCCAACTATGCTAAACTAGAAGTATTAAACATATTGATAGCACTGCTGGCTAAACTTGCCCAAAATTCTGAAGAAACGTCTTTAATCGTTCCCAAAAGATTCCTGACCACTGACCCCTCTCCCCTCGACGTGACCCCTGACCTCATCACAGATGGAGCTGTTGAAACACTTTGCGCTCTCAAAACTCTCGACGGCCGACTTGAAACTTCAAATTTCCATTTTTCTCGTTAGTTTTGATTTGTTTTTTTAATCTGACAAGCGTAAACAAGCTTTACAGCGTCACATGTAAACAATTTAAACAGCCTCGCTGGTCTGTCACGTGACAGCTTCGGGCGTCTGCTGAATTACCGCCAGCAATAACAGATGCGCTGCGTGTGGATTAGGAAGGAAAATGCAGCCGGAGCTGCTGCTGATGGGGTCAGTGGGCAGAGCCTTGAAAGGGAAACAGGAAGTAGGGGGATCGAGACGATGATGAACTTTCACCCTCAGGAAATATGCAGTGTTCCCATACTAACATGTCACACACGTACACACATTGTAATTGTTTGCGTTAGGTTGCATGGTTGCATGGGGGTCGCTCACCGGGTTCTTCCTCTTCTTGTCCTTCTTGGCGCTGGGCTTCCTGTTGCTGACGAAGTAGTGCAGCGTGCCGTACTCAATGAGTGCGGCGAAAACGAAGATGAAGCAGACAGAGACGAAGAGGTCCATGGCCGTCACATAGGAGACCTTGGGCAGAGACTTCCTGGCGATGGTGCTCAGCGTGGTCATGGTCAGCACGGTGGTGATGCCTGAGGGAGGTGGGGGGGTGGGAATGGAGGGGGGTGGGGTTGTGTTGTTGTTAAATTAAGTTGTGTTGAATTACGATGAGAGCTGTGGAATTTCTCCTGCAGATTCTAGGAACTTTGATCCTTTAGGGCCAGTTGTTCAAAGGTAATCTGAATGGATTTTGGTTATGGGGTTGGATCAAATCTTGAAAATGGGTTGTTCAACAGGGAAAGAAGGATTCTGAAATCGGATTAGATCGTGTAATCCAATACTAGTTTTAATCTGGATCAAACCTTCAGTTTGTGTTGTTCAAAACCTTTCAGTAGGACCTGAATAACTTTGATCCAAAAAAAACAGGATTATCCTGATCCCGACAGGGGGTAGGATTCCAAGGTGGATTTCAGGAAGAAAATGTACCAAAACTTTAAAATTGGTCAAATAATCAATTTGTGTCATTTTGTGTATACAAATACACAAATACAAATTTTGCACTTGATTTGTTCAATTGTTACACTGATGAAGTAGATAAAGTAGACACAGACTACCAATTAAGCCTTTCAGTGTAGTCAAGTTAAAAATAAAATGAAAATAAAAATGATCTTATGATCCCTATGAAATAAACCCCCAGACAGAGTTGATTAAGAAACACAAATGATAAATTCAATATTTCTGTCCTTCATCACTATATTAATTTAAAAAAAAACAATCATCAGAGATGAACCTGTAAAAAATAATCCCTTACTACACGTCCAGTCAGTCCCTTAACCTGACAGAATGCCAGAGGTTTGTCTGGCTTCTTCAACAGGTTCAGGTACAACATAAACATCATCACAGAGAGGGACTTTGTGCCTGGTCTCTCCTACTCGGATGAAGAACCCTGAACATTCTTTATTTTGTTAACTATTAGACATTTAGCCTTTTAAAAAAATGAAGACTTTTTCAAAATATTCACAATGTATTTGTTTATGTATATTTGTTATATGTTGTGGCTCAGAAGATAAATGATAAGTAGAAGTGGATTTCTACGTTATTTTTGTGTTTTGTCTCAAAATAGAAAAAAAAAACACTTAAAGTGACCCCATGTTGGCTCTTCCACCTGTTGTTCGTAGCCCGCATTGTGATATGTTGTCCCATTTAGAGCGCAGGCATTCCTGATTTAGTAATCTTGAAAACTGTATCTGGATCAGGGTGATCCAATCCGATGTTGCTTTGAAAAACTGGCCTAAAAGTAAAACGGATTACCTGATCCTGGATAGTAAAAAATGGGATTTCCAAATCCAGATCATTTTGATCCAGATTACATTTTTTGAACTGGCCCTTAATGTTCGAGTGTTCTTCTGCAGCACTTGTTTTAGGCGAAGACCAACCGCAACAGCAAAGTTTCAAATGAGGAGCTGCACAATTTTTTTGTGTTAAAATAAAAAACTGCCATTTTGATTCTTGCAGACTCAACCTTTATCTCCTAGAACCTCCTTAACCAAACTTCAATTTTCAAAAAGTGAAAAAAAAAGCCAAAAAAAACCAAACAACTTTGTGTTGTGGTGCAGTGCCAGCAGATGCAGAGACGTAGAGTTGCTGTTGTTGCAAAAGTCAAAGTAAAAAGTAAAAATACATTTTTTTACCAACAGCCTGAGAGAAATAAAGAAAATGCTGTGAAAGCAACAGAAAGAACCTCACTGATCATGGTGTGAAGGTCTTGTTTTTATCATCATGGTGGGAATGAAAAAAAAACAATAATCATAGTATTGAAAAAAAATAAAAAAAATAAAAAAACTACCTGCCTGCGCTAGAACTGGACATAACATCCCAAAACAATTTCCCATGGTGTGGAAGTTTTTCTGATTCAATTACGACAATGAACGTCAGAATAACATGCAAACAGTGTTTTTTTTTCCTTAGTGGCAAATCCATGAAATGTATCACGAGAGTTTTTGAAGCACATAATTAATAATTTATTTTTCTCTTTTCATACGTCGCTTTATCTCCCCATCAATGATGATGATGATGTCATGCTATTTTAAGAAAGAAAATGCGCACACAATTTGATTAAATGGAGCAATTTTGTCTTCTGTATTTGCTTGAAAATACATGAAGATAGAAAAAGACGATGATGATGATGATGATGATGATGATGATGATGATGAAGCTCACTGTGAGGTGGCTGATCCCCCACCGCAGCCAGCTAGCTAGCATGACGTTACGTGTGGAGATCAGAGATTAACTTTGCCTCTTTAAAGGGAGTCGACAGCTGCTCCTCTGTCCTCTTGATTCACATATAAATTCTTCTTGAACATTTGCCTTCGACCACCAGAGGGGTGGGCGAGGCCAGAAGATGACTTGCTGCAAGAGGAGGAGGAGAAAACCCATTCACAAGTGCTCAGATTAGCTACGGCGGGGCTAACGACAAAACGTTCCGCCTGCTTCTTTTAGGCACGCGCTCGCTTTTCTTCCAACCGAAGATGATTCACGTCTAAATATAACGGCGGCGTTGAAAGAAGTGAATTGATATATTTCTGGGTGCATTGTAGGGATTAAGATTATTATGTCATGTGCGCTAATCCGCTTGCTAACCACCTGGCTGCCCCTCTAGGTCCCTGCCACAACGTTTCTCTGCAGGGAAAGAAAAATGAAGATTGTTCTGTCTTCCTGCCTTCGGCGGCGGCAGCCTGATTATTTCTCATGCAAAATCGAGTCTGAAGCTGCATGAGCAGAACAAGAAGAAAAAGCAAACAGGCTATTTTTAGAGAGAGTGATGACGGAGGTGTTAACAAGGCTTTTAGGCCTGCTGGGGATTGTTTTATATTCAAATGTGCTCATTAGTGACGGGCATCACGTGGTCTGGGGATCAGGCCTCTGATGGATGGGGATGGGAGAATGATGGGGGGTGGGAGAATGATGGGGGAATGTTGGGGGTGGGGGTGGGTGGGTGTTGGGTTGGGGGTGTTGCTGAGTCAGGAGCTCGGTGGGAACTTGGGGGGTTCATCACTGGTCGACTGCAGTCCTCACACTTGACCTCCTTTTTTGTCTCTTCATTAAATGCAGCAAGGAGGAGGAGGAAGCCGCAATATCACAGTGCTGAGGCATGCATCTTTGCTACCTCCCCCCCCATCCCTGCTGTGTTGCATAATTAATGCCTCATTAAGGCTTGCAGGGAAACAGACGTGGCAGGATGGAAGGATCTTTTAATCAAGATGGACTAGTTTCTCTGCAGCTGGACGACTCAGGGGGGGAAGGGAGGAGGAGGAGGAAGTGGAGGTTGAGAGGGTGGGAAATGAGCAGGAGGATGAGGAAAAGGAGGACAAGGTGGAGGAGAAGGGGCAGGAGGAGGATGAAGAGGATGTGAAGGAGGAGGAAGTGGAGGTGGTTGTGTGTTGTGTTCGCTGGCAGCAAAACGTAAACTTATATATTCTCTGCTAGAACAGTTTTTTGATACACGTCAACAGTATTAAACAACACCATTCTAAGCCCAATTAAATGTCTTGCAAAAAAACAAAACAAAAACATGGTCAATACAAAAAGTAACTTACTGTGTATATTTTGTGTAAGTAATGGGACAACCCACCCTGTCACCTGCGGTGTCCCTCAGGGATATGTCCTTGGTCCCCTCTTATTCACTTTATACATGCTTCCCCTCGGCCGTGTCATCAGTAGGCATGCCGTCTCATTTCACTGCTACGCCGATGACACGGAGCCGACACCCCCTATAGCCAGTTCATCATCTTCATCACCAGTGACCACTGACAACCTGTCTGCAGGAGACTAAGGCGTTGTTGAGACACAATTTTCAACAACTAAACAGCTCCAAAACCAAAGTCATGCTCGTCGGTACTCCGCATCAGGTTCGATCGACCCCCATAAAGTCCATTACCTTTGCTGGTCAGGCAATTCCACTCTTCGCAGCGGTCATCAACCTGTGCGTGAGAATGGACTCCCAAATAACCTTTGATACCCACATCAAGTGTCTGTGCAAGAACTCCTTCTACCACCTTAGGAACCTTGCCAAACTCAGCCCCTCACTCTCCCTGCCTGACACTGGGAAACTGGTGCATGCCTTTGTCTCCTCGAGGTTAGATTAATGTAATGCTCTCCTCATCGGGATCCCTAGCAAGAGAATGCACAAGTTCCAATATATTCAGAACAGCGATGCTAGGATCCTGATGAGGGTGTGCAAATACAACCATATCACCCCCATCCTGAAAACACTGCACTGGCTCCCTGTGGAACTCAGGATCAACTACAAGATCTTCCTCCTCACCCACCAGTGTGTATACGGAGATGCCCCAGCCTACCTAAAGGAACTTCTCATCACCTCAACCAGACCTCCTCACGCAGCCTCCGCTCTGGTACAGCCAACCTCCTTAAGGTCCCCAGAATCAAGCTGCACAGCATGGGTGATCGAGCCTTCTGCTCGGCTGCCCCCAGGCTGTGGTTTTCCCTCCCTGACCATCTGAGAGCACCATAGACTCTTTTAGGCGTAGCCTGAACACTTACCTTTTTACAAAGGCATTTCCTTAGCCTTTTTTTCATTACTTTTGGGTTGGGTTGTTTTTATTATTTATGTTTTACCGTTGGTTTTAGGTGGTGGTAGGCCTTAGGCTTACCACATAAATATAGACGTGGATAATGTATAAGTGTGAGTTCAAAATATCTATATTTTCTATATTTATTCATACACATGTTTAAAAAAAAACGATAATCAATACAAAAATCCAAGTATCGATATTTTAAAATCCAATAGATTTTACTTGTTCTGTTTTTGATTGGTTAACCCCTTCAGTCTCGTGTGGTTTCATGCTTTGCACACCGTTATTGCAGTCAGATGTCGCGGAATCCAGCCCATCCGCTTCAGAGAGAACAAATATGTATATAATGGAATATATCTGCCAAAGCACCAAGGACTACAACAGTCGGAGTGGAATGAACAGAGAAAATGTTGGAGGTTTGTCAACCTAATGCGGATGCAATGGAACTCTGGGCCGGTGGGCAACAGGAGGGAGACGGGTTTGACTTGGCCAGTGGACTACGAGAGAATAGTTGGCCATGGCAACATTTGAAAACATGTATGATGTCTGAGTGTATTGTGACCTCAAGCAACTTTAGTTTTAAGGCTATTTTCATCTGCTGAATCGATCGTGTCTATAAACTGTTAGCCAGCACTGCTAACGGCGTGTTCTGCTTGTGTGTTGTGTTCGCTAGCAGCGAAACTTAAGAGGCAGCGATTCTGTCTCTTAAGTTTCCAATTTTAACGCTGCTAGTGTGTTCACACCGGTTGAATAGAGCTTTTCCTGTTTTGTGCTTTGCGTGGTATTTGCTTGTGCGGATATTCTTGTGTAATAATAAACAACTCTGAGACTCAAGTGATCGTTTCAGCGTCTTAAATGTCTCTGCTAGGACAGTGTTTTGATACAAATCAACAGTAGAGCTGGCACCCACCGTGTAGGGTCAGTGGAAACACGCCCTTACGCTCACACGCTCAACTAAGCCTTGCAAGCAGGACTCAAAATACCCTCTGTTGCCCGACTGAATGCCGGAGTGAGGCAAATTGCAGCCTTCTTCTATCGCAGCCTAGTGTCATACACTTTACACCTGGGTTTACAATGTTCAGACAGTCAAGTTTTGTTTTAAACACACTTTAATGCAGAGGTCTTTCTTTCCCATGTCTGTTTAAAATGCAACAAAGCTTTGTGAGACAATCACTGCAGTGTTTGTATGTTTTCATGAGGGACACGACAGCATTACCTTTTGTCTGTATGTTTTGTGTTCATGGACCTGGTAATAGGTCTTTAAATAAAAAGTCCATGTTGTTATATTACTATTTGTTTAATGGTCAGTTCTTTATTAATGTAAATATAAATATTCAATTATGCACCATGTTAGAGTGCTAGTTTTACAATTTCATTTACAACATTAGTTCTTTGAGAATCTTTCCATAACCAAAGCAAAATTGGTGTTATAGCTAAAATATCGGAATCGAATAAACCTAATATATCGTAATTGTATCACATCGGGAGGTCAGTGGCGGTATCCAGCTCTAATAAAGTATTATTTTCATCTAACCGTTGCGTGTGCACAATAGCACGAATGTGCAACATGTAGTGAGATATGCTATGAAGTTTATTTTGGACCGTGTCTGAAAGAAAAAGTAGTAGCTTAGCAAAGGTTGGATCTGGGAGGAAATACTCCACAGCAGCTACGTTTGTTTGCTTACAGCTTGTATGAGTGTAACTTAGGTGCACAGATCTCTCTCTGCCTCCAGATCGGATTCAGGATCCAACACATGAGGCTGTATTTCTGAATTTGACATTTTCAAAAGAGTTTAAATTGTGACCGTTTCGTAAAGTTTACAAGGAAGTGATGCAGCGAGAGACACAGATCTACAAAGCTTTCAGTGTGGGTAATCGTGTGTAACTGCTCTGGAGGGGCCAGAAATCAAATACAAAGGTTCGAAAGTGAGTGTAATAGATCCCCTTTAAAGGAAACTCCGGATCAGAACTTCAAGGAGGAAAGTTCTTCCCGATTCTTGCCAGGAATGCTAAGCTAAGCTGGATCCAAGCCTTAGACAGCGGGGATGTGGGAGTGTGGGGGATTGGGGGCAGTATTGAGGTAAGTTGAGGGAGCCACTCACCCAGTGAGGTCCGAGCTGGCACGGCGTCCTTGTTGATCCAGAAGGAGACCCAGCTGAGGACCACAATGAGGGTGCAGGGGATGTAGGTCTGGATGGTGAAGTAGCCCATCCTCCTGCTCAGGTCGAAGAAGACAGTCAGCACCACGTAGTCACCTGGAGGAGAAGCAGACACACCCCAGTCAGAGAGCTTGAACACACACACACACACACACACACAAACACACACACAAAGTTATATTTTACTGTGTACGTTTTTATTATTTATCTATTTTATTGTATGAACCCAGTGGATTTGCACTGTGAAGTTTTGGAAAGTGCAATGACAATAAAGGCTTTCAGTTCAATTCAATTCAATTCATTTTCAGTTCATTGTAAATTCGGTTCAATTTCAATTCAATTCAACACACACAAAGTGCTTCCTGCCAGTCAGTGCGTTTAACATTACCAAATTATTGCCTTAGTCAGACTATGATCGGACAACTCACGTGCACGTAAACGCGTTAGTCCGACTATGACCAGAGTTTGAGAACTCCAATTGAGACACCCAGATAACGCGACTGGAATTAGAATGTCTCCATCATGAATACGCCATAGTCGGAGTATAACTGGACAATGCGTGTGCGCATGCGCCACACCCCTGCGTCTGCCCCCGGAAAAAAAAATAAACATTCAAGACACAAGCTCCTTCAACACGTGGCGCTACTATGAGTTTGTGTATAACTGAGGACACAACCAAGAACCTTTTATAGTTAATTTGTGTTCTCCTAAAGTTTGTAACGACACGGTGATCTGTACAACTCGCCAGTTCATACAGAACAATGCCAGGAGTGGAACTGGCGCTCGTAGTTACTTCCTGGAGGCTCTAAACATAAACTGAAAACATAATCTGTGCGTTATTCGGAAATGTGTGTGTTTTCTACTTCATTTACCAACGCAATAAAAGGAGTCGGTAGATAAGTTTCATTGACTTTAGTGCAGCTCAATACGCTACGATTACAAAAACTCTCCCACCAGTCTGTTTTTTTTTATCCAACCCGTATGCACCAAGAACCAAGGTTACGGGTCAGTCGCCACGGTGATGGCACAAAGTGTAAGTGTGAATTGAAGACATGGTTTGCTTGTGAGTCTCTGTAGCTCACAGAGGGAGACAGCTGATAGGTAGCGCTCACTTACAAAAGTATATTTGCTGGAGTAGATGTGGATTCCGACAGTAACATCACCAGTAATATGTTATGTATTATGTTATGTTATGTTTTTTAATTTCTGACCAATCCGCTGACGATGGCACAGCACATGTGTAGCTGTGCGGTGAGGAAACCCGTTGAATTGAAGACCAGTACGGACATTACACCGCTGTTGTATCGCACGCCAGTTGTTTTGTTATTGTGCAACAAAAGAGGTTAACTGGAAGTTAAACACGCTGAAAAGACTCATATAATCCACTAGTGTGGGGGAGGAGGACGCATTCCCGTCAATAATATGATTTTCTCAGCTGCATGTATACGGGGACAAGGAGAGAAGTCCGATTGGACGAGAAAACTGAATTATGAGCTTAGTCCGATTAAGCTCGGCATGTAAACGCACTGAGTAGCTGCTGTCCTCCTGCTGTTCTTCTCTGTTGTCTCTTGCCGGCTAATTGATTAACATCCCTCAGTTCTCTGTGTCGCAGACCTTCACCACCAACACGTCCCCTCCCTGTGGCCTTCGAACCTGCAGGGCAGAGACCTTCCTGCCTTCCACCCTCTCCTGTCGACTGCTCGAGCGGCATGTATTTTTTGTGTTGTTTTGTTTCCCCTGCTGTGGCTGTGCAGCTAACAGCTGGCTAATAATTGTGGTCACACAGCTCATTCTGCCGATTTTAGTGGAGAACAGCCAACATCTGGCAGCTCATTAGCGCCGGGGTGTGTGTGTGTCTGGGACATCCGTCCCAGCATGCACCTGTGTTCCGTGAGTGTTCCCGTCATTACAGGAAGTAGGTGCAATCCCCCACAACCTCTCACATCACCGTTGTTTTCCGCTGACGTGCCATATTACCTTTCAGTTTGGGAGGAGTGGAGGTGCACACCCCAGGGTCCCACTGCCCAACTATTTTGTTTTGTTCTTACAGCCATGTTAGCGTTTAGTAACCCCCCCCAAACCCACCTAGCCGATACCTCCAGACAGCTGCTTGATGGACTCAGATTTCAGCTGGCTCAGCAGCGGCAGCGCGAGGGAGTACTTCACATTAGCTTAGCGCGCTAATGGTAATCGGACTTCCAGGAGGGCTGAGAGGGGGGTCAGCTGAAAGGACCCCGCCTCCCCTTTTATACCCTTCCCTGGTTTTCATTAGCTGGAAACTGAAGTTCTGAGACAGGTTCGTTGACTGGCAGCCTAATGCTGATGCATCATTAACATGACATCATCATCATTAGCATCTCAAAAACTAAAACTAAAATAAAATCTCGAGCTGAAACTTCAACTTTAACGTGTTACTCTAAATTACTAAAAGTTAAAAATCCAGATGTAAAATATGATCATTTTAACACACTGAAGAACTGAGAGGAGCTGCAGGTGTCGCACTTGTGCACAGTCGCCACCATGGGGGGACGCTGGATATATAAAAGCAGTTTATTAATTCTCTCTTCTTGTTTTCTGCTCATCACTTAGACAAGCTGCTGCTGATGCTGCAACCACCAGCGTCCAAACAGGAGGCGGGGCTTTGAGCTAAGCCCTGCCCTCTCGGTGAGGAAAAGACACACCCAGAGTTCAGGTCTCACGCTATATCAATATATGAATGAATGAATGGTTTTTTTTTAAAACGTAAATGCTAGTAAATGAATGAAATCCAAAGACAAAAAATCATTATAAAGAATTCATTAGGGCTGGGCAAGTTAACGCATTATTATCTCGTTAACTAATTTATTTATAAACGCGACAATTATTTTATCCCGCATTAACGCATGTTGCTCACGTGCTGTAGGAGCCGTGAGTTGGGATGGGCGATATATTGGCGTTTGCGTTATATCGTCATAAAATTCACAGTGGTAACAATGTCATCTCGCGGGAATAACGATAAACTTGCGTTGATGACGTAATTACGTGCACAACGCACTTGCTGCCGGCAGCCGGCAGCTCATGTGTCGAGAATCCATCGTGGATTGTGTGCAAACGATTTGCAAACATCCTGTTTTACTTTTTATTTATTTTCTTTTGGCTCGGCGGACCGGGATGTTGAGGCAGGAAACGCAAAAATGTTAGCTAACTTTTACTGACAACTCCGAGTCAATTTTAGCATGGACCTTTTCAGGCTTTGTGTTCTAAAGTTACTCGAAGCAGACGTTGAACTCTGTCATTTATCGACACTGTTTTTTCAAGAGCGATCTTTCTTTCTGTTCTCTACGGCGCTTGTTTTTAGCGAGCTACTGCTTCTGTAAACACGGCGTGCTTCAGGCGTTCTTCTTCTTCCGCCTTGAAGGAATAAACTTGCAGCGCCACACCAGGCCGGGCATAGGTACGACATCTTTTCAGTCGTTTCCAAACGCATATCCGTGTAAACAATATTTATTTTTATTTTATTTATGTATTTATTTACTTTATTTATTTTAAATACGGCTTTGTGTAAAAGTGTTTTTTTTCGAGTGTGGTTTCAAATATATGCAGATTCAAAAAAAAATCCCAAAACATGGAGTTGAATTGTTTTATATTTTTTATCGTCACTTTTATCGTTATCGCAATAAATGCCAGATATTATTGTGATAAAACTTTTAGTCCATATCGCCCGTCCCTAGCCGTGAGTTTCTAATGTTTACATTTATGAGCGCACTTCTTTAACACCTGGGTAGGGGGTGTGTGTGTTACTGTGGGGTGTAGTCACAACGCTAATTAATGACATTCACCTGTGCGCCTCGGATGGCTTGGTGTGGTGGGGTAAGCTTCGGATTACATTGTGATAAAGAATAAAGTAAATAAAAAAGAACCTTGAAGCAAGACTGTATTTATTTTTGCATGCGCGTCAACAATTACTCCTTCGTTTAGCCCACTGCGGCTTATTTATTTATCGATCACCAGTTAGCCTATGTGCTTTTATTTTGTAAAAGTGTGTTGCTGGCTTCTCCGGAACCAGAAAAGAAAAGACTTTGTTCATATGGTGGAAGATTAAAATAAAAGTGCACTATATATACACTTCTTTTAAATTCATTATTGGATTTTGCGTACACAGTGTGATTAATCGTGATTTATCAGGGAAATCATGCGATTAATTGCGATTAAAACTTTTAATCATTGCCCAGCCCTAGTAGTCATGCATGTTTATACGTAAACATATATAAAATGTATGTAACCTTTATTACTCTTTTCTCACGGTCTGTATAAAATATAATCTGCTCTAATGTCTATGTCTTATACATGTGTGTAAAATTGAATCCACTCTCTATATGTAATTTGTATCAATGCAAACATACTCACACATCCTTATAGGCATATATTTATTACGTACATATCGATATAAATATAATATGGACTGTATATCCAACATCTATCCACCTACATGAGTGAGGTTGGTGTGGTTGACGACACATGAAGATTTGTGGTCTGGAATGTCCCTCCCTCCGATGACAGTAGCAGCAATTTACAAGGAGCTGATGTTATCTGGTGGGAGGCAATAAAGAGCTGGCGGCTGGATGAGTGATCGTCCATCAGTAGGACGAGTGAGCAGCCGCTTTGTTGATAGCCCCCCCACCCCCACGCCATACACACATACACACACACACACCACACACACATAGCCCGGTCTCGCCGGAACTCGTGAGAGCAGACACCGCCAGGGGGCGCAGCAGCCGAAGTGACCTTGTAACTGAGATGCAGTGACCTGAAGGGACGTTGTTGGGGCATGAAAATAACCCCCCCCCCCCCAAAAAAAAAAATGTGTGATATGGGGGAGGGAGGTGGGGCTATTATATTGAATTAATTAAATAACCAGAACACAGAACAAACAAAATAAAGTTATTTTCATTATTATAATTATTCTATTATCATTGTTGTTGAAAATCCATAAAGTGTGAAAAACCATTAGCAAAGCATCACAGAAGGTTGAAGGAGTTTCTGTGGGTGATGAGCTGCAGCCTGATTGGCCGGCAGAGCCAGGATCCAAACCGAGGCTATAAATAAGTATTTTATTTTGAAGTTCAGGGCCAGTTTCCAGCCCAACTGGCTCCTCCGACTAATGACTCTGAGGCCTCTGAGGTCACACAACATTAGTCAAGGTCAATGAGCTAAGCTGGAAGTGTGTCTGGAGGGCCCTGTGCAGGATTTTTATTACAATTCATCAGGCCAGCAGGGGGAGCCGGCCTCGGAGCAACAACTCCTCAGAGTCAAATCAGCATCCGAACAGCTCGCCCCAACTCGGCTCGGCTTGGCCCAGCCTGGCTAGTCAGCAGCACAGGAGTCCCAACTGTTAAAAGTCTATTAATCTCATTATCTTTAACAGTGCTTCACTACTTTCTATACAACAACACACTTTGATTTCACCCCCTTTGTTTTGTGAGTTTTTTTGTTCTTAATTTGCATGATTTTGTATTGCAGCACCATTTGTTATTTATTGCTCTTGTTCAGGAGAGATCCAGTGTTTATCTTTCATTGACAAAATTAGTTTGCGATTCTGAGTATTTTTGTTGTTGAGTTACAACAACTAAAGTGGATTTAAGACAGTTGGTTTCCTTCAAAGATTTGAGACGCTAAAAACTGAGTTATTCTAATTTTAGCAGTTTAATATTTTTTTTAATAATTTAATCATTTTAGTCTAATATAGCTCGAAACAAGTCTTACATCACTGAAATGAGTTCATATATCTAGTACAAATGAGTGCCATTCATGAATATGGCTAAGGTTTTGCCAATTCTCAATTTCAGAACATTTGTCGACTAAAACTTGAGTTATTTGACCTAAATCTCAGGGCTTCTTGAAACAAAAATGCGTTGAGTTGCTAAACTTAAATTTTTCAAGGTAATCGGTCTTATCAAATGATTTGAGTTGACTGAACTCAATAATAACAATAATAACTCCCAATTATATAGCACCTTTTAAAGAACCCAAGGTCGCTTTACAAGGTAAACAAACAAACATAAACCAACAACAACAAAACAAAACAGGCAGGGATCTAAGGTACCTAAAAGGTACCTTTTGAGGTGTGATTTGAATCTTTCCAGAGTCAGGGAGTTACAGATTTCGGTGGGGAGAGATTTCCAGAGGGTGGGGGCAGCCACGCTGAAGGCTCTGTCCCACACCACCAGACTCCAAGATGGCGGCCCACTCATTTGAATGAAGTTGCTCACCCCACGCATACGCCAAAAAGGTTTTTGACTTCCGCATTAACGGGCCCATAGAGCATGCTCAGTATTGTTACTTCCCATCATGTCATCAGAATCAGAGAGATTCTAGTGACTTTCTGGCCTTTATCATTTTTTTTTTTAATGACTGAAAGACCATAACGGAAAAATATACTAAAAGATTTGCTATGAACCGCCTTTCAGGTCACAGTCATCTTGTCAGCCGTATTAAAGGCGCTTAGTTTTGTATTGCAGACTATGAGAAAAATGCTTTTTGGGGAGGAGAGGTTGGGGTCAAAGATGACACCTCAGTTGCGGACCTCAGAAGCTGTTCTGATGGAACAGCCATCAACAGTAATGAGGAGATCTCCAACCTTCTGGAGCAGTGGCTTGGGGGCCACAACCATGAACTCAGCCTTATTGCTTGGCATGTAGGCAGTTGAGACTGTGGGGGGAGCTGGGAGGATAGTGAGGTGCTGAAGTAAAGATGGGTATGGTCAGCGTAGCAATGGAAGTTGAGACCGTGGTGGCGTATGATTTGAGCCGAGGGGGAGCAGGTAGTTGGTGAAGAGCCCCCTCGCCCGAGCCAGGTGGAGCCTCCCCCCGCCGCCGTCTCCCCACACTCATCCCCACCTCTACCACCCCGACCTCTTTTTGCCCCGACAACAGCAGTTGTTGGTGATTCCATCATCAAGAAGGTACGTTTTTTTCAATGCCGTCACCCATTGCTTCCCAGGTGCCACAGTCCCTGTGATTCTTGAAATACTCCCGGGGCTATTGGCCTCACTCCCGTCCTCTGTCACCAGGCTCATCCTGCGTGTAGGTTTTAACGACACGTCCTGCTGTCAATCGGAGGTGACCAAGGAGTATTTTAGGGAACTTTTTACCTTTCTGAGCAGCACTGGGTTGACTGTTTTTTTATCTCTGGGCCCCACCCCTCCCTTGCACGTGGAGTGTGGCGTTTTAGCAGACTCCTCAATCTAAACACCTGGCTTCAGTCCACCTCCACCAGCAGCTGGTTTGGCATCAGTGACAATTTTAACCTTTTCTGGAACCGGTCATCATTCTACTGGACTGATGGAATTCACCCCTCCAGACTGGGCAGCCGTGTGTTGACTGACAACATCCTGCACGCTGTCCAGTCCACCACGGCCAAAACGCAACTGACTACCTCTGCCCTCTACCCTCACCATCCCTCCACAGTCCACCACCTCCTGCAACAGCTCCACCTACTGTCCACTTCTAGCATCTGTCACAGTTGATCACTCACTCCACACCCACCACATTACACCCATTGTCAATTACAGACCCAGATCTCACCATACAGCTCACAGGAGACCAACCTCGCGCTGCTTTCGCCCGCTAAACCCAGACCCGGACTATATCTCCCACCCACCCATCCCATCAACTACAAATTCCCCAAGGACTCTTGGGGAACATGGCACTTTTAAATGTTTGCTCATTGTCAAGCAAGACTTTTATTATTAATGATATTATCAGAGAGAATATGATTGACTGTTTATTCTTAAATGAGACTTGGCTGGGCACGGATGCACCAGCTGTTCTAACCCTCTTCTAACCTCCCCTTAAAATTTTTGTTTTATCTTCTCTACAAGGACGGATAGGAAAGGTGGTACTGCCTCTATTTTCTGCACTTCCCTTACCCCCAAATACATTTCATTTGATCAGTTCACCACCTTTGAATGTCACGCCTTTGTTTGTTTGTTGTTCGTTGTTGTTAACAGCCCTCCCATTTTATGTATGACAATTTATAGGCCACCTAAACAGTGTGCTGCTTTTATAAACAAATTCTCAGAATTTTTATCAATTGTTCACTCTTCCTATAAAATGATTATCATATCCGGTGATTTTAATCTTCACATAGACAACCAGTCAGATTATTTATCCAAAGATTTTATCAACATTCTTAGCTCCATGGATTTTAAGCAGCATATCACTCAGCCAACTTACAACAGGGGACACACCCTCGACCTAGTCATTACTCATGGCTTGACCGCTGGTGTGTCCTCTGTTGTTGACTTGGCTGTTACTGACCACTACTGTGTGTTTTTTTTAACATCACCGGTTTTATAGAACAGGAGGCCTCAGTTCATACAATGAGGAAACACTATCTGACTCCTGAAGTGGCAGAAAATTTTATTGAAGTTTTTAACAGCTGTCCTCCAGTCATTTTACCTGCATCATGTGATTTTAATGTCAAGCACTTTAACAGTAAACTTAAGTCATGCCTCGACACAATAGCTCCACTGGTAACAAAAAAGGTCAAAACAAAACCTATGGCCGCGTGGAGGAACAATGACAAAGTCAAAAAACTGAAAAGGAAATGAGGGACGGCCGAAAGAAAATGGAGGAAAAGTAAGCTAACAGTACATCATCAAATACTACAAGAACAACTCAAAATATACAATAACACAATCAAACAGGCAAGAAAGAAAGAAAACCCTCATTTCCAATAATAAAAACAACCCCCAAATTCTATTTTCCACTATAGGACATCTAATTAATCCTGATTTTAACAAGCACAGTAGACCCTCCACTGACTCCTTATGCAAAGAATTTGCTGTCCACTTCAGGAGTAAAATCGATTCTATTAGATCCTACATTTTATCCAAGCAGAAAACTGTTTTTAATGAAACCAAATCCTGCTCTCTATCCGAGGAAACACTGGACAGCTTTGTCCTGGTTGATGCTGTGGTCCTTAGTAGGGCTTTTGCTCAGGTAAATCTGACGACCTGCCTTTTAGACCCAATCCCCACATCACTTTTTAAGACTTAAGATATAAGATACCATAAGATTTTATGGATCCCTTGCAGTTGCGCTTTTAAACTTGGTAAATTGCTCTGTTCAGACTGGGGTCTTCCCTGCTGCTTTTAAAACGGCAGTGGTGAGGCGCCTCTTGAAGAAGAGTAATTTGGACCCTGACACTTTTGATAACTACAGACCTGTATCCAACTTGCCATTTTTAAGCAAATTTTAGAGAAACTTGTTTTTATTCAGTTGAATGATTGTTTAACCAAAAACAACATATTTGAGAAATATCAGTCTGGTTTTAGGATTAACCACAGTACAGAGACGGCTTTGTTAAAGATCGTAAACGATCTCAGGTGCAATTACGATTCACGTAAGATCTCAGTCCTGGTCCTACTGGATCTTAGCGCAGCATTTGATACAGTTGACCACCAAATTCTTCTGAACAGACTGAGGCACCCGGTTGGCCTCTCTGGCACTGCTTTTAAATGGTTTGATTCATATCTCACAGATAGAAGATACCTGGTAAGTATGGATACATGCTCCTCAGGGATCCACAAAATAACATGTGGGATACCCCAAGGCTCCCTCTTAAGCCCCATCCTTTTTAATCTATACATGTTATCACTTGGGGATGTCATCAGGAGACACTGCACACAGCATTCATTTTCAAGGTTACGCTGGTGACACACAGTTGTACATTTCCATGTCTCCTGATGACACAAGGCCAATTGATGCCTTTTTCAACTGCATTTTAGAGATCAAATTATGGATGGCAGAAAACTTCCTACAGCTCAACCAGGACAAAGCTGAAGTTTTAGTTATCGGTCCTGAAGCCAAGAGAGAGAACCACCTGTCAAAATTACAGGTCCTGTCACTGAGGCCATTGGTTCAAGTAAAAAACCAGGGTGTTATCTTAGACTCTGAGCTTACTTTTACCCCACACATTAAGCATGTTGTAAAAACTGTTTTTTATCATCTGAAGAACATAGCCATAGTCCGCCCAATTATCTCCTTGGCCAACGCAGAGATGCTCGTGCATGCTTTCATTTCCAGTCGTATTGACTACTGCAATGCCCTGCTTTCTTGGTTTTCCCAAGAAAAGAATCTTGCACCTACAGCTACTTCAGAATTCAGCAGCACGTGTGCTGATGAGGACCAGAAGGCGGGCTCACATTACACTGGTTTTAAAATCACTGCACTGGCTCCCTGTGTCTTTCAGGATCGATTTAAGGTCCTTTTAATGGTTTTTAAATATCTTAATGGTCTTGCACCTTCTTATCTCTTAGATCTGCTATTACCTTATGAACCCTGGCGAACCCTGAGGCCCTCCGGCACCAGCCTGTTCACTATTCCTAAAGTTAATACCAAAACCTACGGCGAGGCAGCCTTCCAGTACTATGCCCCACATTTATGGAACAGCCTGCCGGAGAACCTGAGGAGAACCCTAATATTTAAGAATAGGCTTAAAACTCATCTTTTTAATCTGGCTTTTAATTAACATAAATTTTGTTGTTTTTATATTTTTTATGCATTTTTAGTTGCTAGTCTTTCCTAGCTCTTTTACAGTTTTACAGTATTTTTCCACCTATTTGCGTGGTACATCCTCATTTTATACATCGCACATATCTTAATTTTATTTTATTTCTTTGTTTTAGATATTTTATGTATTTTATGTTTTAGATATTTTATGTATTTTATATTTTATGATATATTGCACAATCTTAATTTATGAATTTTTATTCTATTCTATTTTATTCTATTCTCTGTTTTAGATATTTTATGTATCTAATTTCCCAGTGTTTCCTCGGTGGGAGCCCTCTGCATCGGGGATGGCCTCTGGCCCTGGCAGCCGTGATGCGGGCTTTGGGTCCACTCTCCCGTGGCGGGGGGGTGTGCCATCACCTCACGGCGGTAGTGCTTGGCTATTCCCCCTCCGGGTTGGTTCGCGAACCCACGCTTGTGGCGGGGTCTCATTGGTTGTGCCGCTACCCGATGAAGAGGGCTCGCTAGGATAGTGTTTTCCTCTCTGGTTCATCCGTGCTCAGCCTCAATTTCCTTTTTTCGTGGGTATGCATGTGTGTGTGTGTGTGTGTGTGTGTGTGTGTGTGTGTGTGTGTGTGTGTGTGTGTGCGTGCGTGCGTGCGTGCGTGCGTGTGTGTGTGTATGTGTTTGTATGGTTGGGGTGGGTGGGGACATCTACATGGGCGGAGGGAGGGGGGCTTTGTTTTTAACTATAAAGCACTTTGTGCTGCATTTTATTGTATGAAAAGTGCTCTACAAGTAAAGGTTTGATTGATTGATTGATTGAAGAGAATGGGAACAAGCACGGAGCCTTGAGGGACGCCATGGTTGACTGGGGCACGGGGGGGGAGGCCATGGTGACAAACTGGGTTCTGTTTGAGAGGTAAAACTCAGTGGGTTTTAATGTGCAGGAGGCAGAATTTTCCACTCTTCCTCTTGCAGCTATGACCCTGTCTTTTTCTGCTTTGTCTTTTCTCCTTTCCATTCATCCATCAATCCATCCATCCATCCATTCCTGCATGGCTCTGCCCTCCTGACCTACATCGTCTTCCAGCACCACAACTTTAAGTGATAAATAATAAAGCAATCAACAGAATGCATCAGCTAATTCAAATCCTTGTGGAAATCAGTCAACTTCACTTATTCTGCATAAGATGACGCTTGATTATGTCCCAGAGTTTCAGAGACACTGCTGTGTCGTTGTCGTTGTCATCAGAGGATACATCAACACTTTTCTCATTTCAAAAACTGGAGTGTTTCCATCTTGCTGCTGTTGTCTTCTAGTCCATGAGGAGAATAATTCCACCTGTCGGACTAAAGAACTGAAACAGATCAGAATTTCTGCTCTGTTATTTCTCTCTAGGTCTGACTGACAAAAGACTCTCCTCTACTCTTCCTCTGCTCTAATCGTGCCGCTTGTTTCCAGCTTTTTAATCAGCAGCTTGTTTCTGTGGAGCTGCGCTGATGGAGGGAAGAAAGAAACACAAGTAGGACGATGGAGGAGGATGAGGATGAAGAAAGGAAAACATCCCCATCCCATCCAGCACGCTGGGAAACATGGCTCCTTTAGTACGTGTGTGTGTGTGTGTGTGTGTGTGTGTGTGTGTGTGTGTTATATTGGTATTTAACACCACAAAAGGAGGATTGTGGCTGAGTCAGAACATTTTTTTATCCCACTCCCGTCATCCGCAATCATCAGCCGCTGGCCAACCAGACATAGGTGTGTGGGTGGGTGGGTGGGGGGATTAGAGAGCCCCCACTACGGTCTCCTTCCTTCTTGTGATCCGGTGTCTATGATGATTTCCTGTCATGTGATTCTTCAGGAAATCAGCGTTGCCGATGACGTCACTTTTTGTTGACCTTTTTACATTTAACCTTACCTTTCCTTACCGTGATTGTGTGTGTGTGTTTTTTTTTGTGTGTGTGTGTGTTGGGGGGGGAGGGGAGATGTGATTATTCACACCTCAATATGCCGGAGTGGTGGTTTATTTGATAAGGGAAGCAGCGTCCCCGTCACAATAAAGAACTATTGACATTTTTGGCTTATTGCTTTTCTGTTGTTGTTCAGTTTGGATGGAAGTAGGCGGACAAGGACGTCCTGCTTCTCTGTCTCCCATAAAATCTGATAACATTTTCCCTTTTAATTTACTTCTGGATTTTCTGACATTGTCGGGAGGGATGACATGGTGGCTGGTCAAACCCCCTGGAACCAGGATCATATTGCCGCAAGCCTTTCTTCCCTCTCTGAAATGGCTTTCATCTTAAAGGACCCATGAAGAATCTAATCAGCAGCATCAACTTCCTTCTGCATTTTAACCACCAGGGAATCCTTTTCATAGTGCATTTTTTTTGTTTAGATATATATCAATATATGGAAACACATTTATATTTGTAACTGGGAATTGTAGTAGTAGTAGTGTTTTCATTTTCTAATAATCAGCTTTGGTATTTGATATCGATATTTGAAGGTGGCACTGCTTGCTTTGCTTGCAGTTCTCCTACTGACCATCAGACAGTGCTAAATCTTGCACAATGAGGCCTTTAAATGAAGGATGTGGGTGGAGCAACTTCTGCACACCAAAGATGGTGCTGCATTGTGTTGCGTTCGCAACAGAGGTGGGAAGTAACAAAGTACAAGTGCTGTGTCACTGTACTTAAGTAGAAACCTTTTCCACGGATCCGTACTTTACTTGGGTCTATCTTTTTCTGATTTTACTTTGACTTCCTACATTTGTATTTAAATATCTTTACTTTCTTCTTCTTATATTGGAAAAAACGGACTTGTTAATTTTGTCTTTGGAAGTCTTTAAAAGATACAAATTGTGTTCAAAGTCATTGACTGATTATTGATTCTAGTTGTTGTTGCTTGAAGTGGAGCTATTTGAACTCTACTGTTGTGTAGTTGAATACAACAGCAAATGATATTTTAGAGACAGCAGATTATTTTAGACAACTTCGGCTTTGGGGTCATTGTGTCATCTGTGGACGTTTCCAGGCTGAAGCTGTGTGTGTGTGTGTGTGTGTGTGTGTGTGTGTGTGTGTGTGTGCGTTTGTGAGACACTCTGATCCTTCACTCTTCATGGCAGTTACACACACACACACACACACACACACACACACACACACACACACACACACACACTAATGGGTGCTCGTATGGCTGCTCTCCTCCGGCCCGGGTCACTTCCTCCCACTCCAAGATGCCTCCAGATTGGCCACATTAAAGAGTCGTCTGCTGACTGTGGAGCTGGCTAATGGGTAGCGGGCGGCCGATGTGTCCCGAGGCTTAGCTCCACTCACAGCCAATCATACAGGCGGGCGCACACAGACAACAGGGCCGCACGCCACAGCTTTTTGGGAGGTCACTCTAAGAATAGAATAAAAAAAAAAGAGCGAGCGAGCAAGAGAGGGAACGAGGGAATGAGCGAGCATATCCACTGGAGAGTACGGTGCTGAATTGTGCATCATGCAAGCAAATGGACGCAGAAACATACACGTTTCACAGGGGGGACGTGGGGCGCGCACACACACACACACACACTCACACACCGAACGCATGACGCATGTTAGCGCTGCTCTGTGCTCGGCTTGAAAGCTCAGCAAATGAACCGCGTTCCCGATGAAACGACTCGTCATCATCATCATCATCATCATCATCATCATCATCATCACGCCGGCTGAAGCCTGTGAGTCAGAGGGGATGTGGCCTCACGCTCGAAAAACGCCCGAGAATCTCAACCGTCGAGCAACAGCAGCGTTGTTCACGCGGTGCTAAATCGGCCCAGAGAGAGGGAGGGAGAGAGAGCGCAAGAGAGAGAGAGAGAGAGAGAGAGAGACAGCAGCTGCACCACAACCCGGTTGGGGTGGAGGGTTGTAATGTCACAAGGGCATTGATATGCTTAAGTCTATTTAAATTTTTGATAATAATTTTGATAATAATTTTTAATAGTTATTAGTTAATATAATAGTAAATATACAGTTTATTAGGGCTGTCAAATGATTATTATTTTTTTTTAATTGCAATTAATCGCAGAATCTTCATAGTTAACTGTGTGGTTTGAATCGTATGTGTAAAATTCTGTTATTTTGCATTTCAAGGCAGTTTTAACCTCATAATGTTACACCGGATGCGTAAGCGCCGTGAACGGCCACGAGCTGCAGCCCTCCTGTTTACACTAGACGCACATTTCTCCGCCACAGTCGACAAGCATTTGTGCTCAGCTGTTGTTTACTCCCATTCAGAGCTATTTTTTTCATCAAGATCAATTTCACATCATCGATCTTGACTTGACAACAACTCCTCTCTGCCTCTCTTTCGCTCTCTCCCTGTGTGTTTAGACATCCCAAAGCCCACCCCACCCACCATATTTTCAAAATTGCTTTTATTTTATAGACTTGCACATGTCCAGGCCAGTCTAAAGTTTGTTGGAGACTATTTGGATGATCCAAAGGAGGATTGGGAGAAAGTCATGTGGTCAGATGAGACCAGAGTGGAACTCTTTGGGATAAACGGCACTCGCTGTGTTTGGAGGGGGAAGAATGCTGAGTTGCATCCCATGAACACCATAGCCAATGTGAAGCACGGTGGTGGAAACATTATGCTTTGGAGCTGCTTTTCTGTAAAGGGGACAGCACGACTGATCCATATTAAGGAAAGAATGAATGGGGCCATGTATTGTGAGATTTTGGGCAAACCAATCAGTGAGAGCATTGAGGATGAAACGCGGCTGGATCTTCCAGCATGACAATGATCCCAAACACACCGCCCTGGCAACAAAGGAGTGGCTACGTAAAAAGCATTTCAAGGTTCCGCAGTGGCCTAGGCAGTCTCCGGACCTCAGTCCAATAGAGAATCTGTGGAGGGAGTTGAGAGTCCATGTTGCAGCGTCAACATCACAACTCCACAGATCTGCATGGAAGAATGGGCCAAAATACCAGCTACAGTGTGTGCAAACCTGGTGAAGACCTACAGGAAACGTTTGACCTTTGTCATTGCCAACCAGGGTTACATTACAAAGTATTGAGGTGAACTTTTGTTATTGATTATTATCAAATACTTATTTTCGACACCATTATTCAAATATAAATATTTTTTTTTTACATTTTGTTTCTCACAGTTGAAGTGTACCTATGATAAACGTTACAGACCTCTCTCATCTTTTAAAGTGGGACAACTTGCCTGTGTATGGATGTTCTCATTGCAACTCAGTCTGGTCTTTTTTTTTTTCTTTTCTTTTTAAATGTATTTCCTCCTGGCCACAATCACCCCCTGCTCCATTGGATGATCAGCTGGTTTTTCTCACTTCAATGTGATTTAGCACTTTACAAAAAAGTTGATTGATTGATTGATTGATTGACTGAATAATTGATGAAGTGAAGGATGGCCTTTTCTCATTTTGTGGACTCCTGGTGGGAAACACAAAAGAATTCGGAGGAGTTTCGCAGAACTTGAGACCATGTATATACACAAGCCGCCATTTATTCGCTGTAGCTCTTCTGCAGACTGTCCCAGTGACCTTCAGTGACCATGCAAATGTCTGTCGTGTCAGTGGAGTTTTGAAGTTTTGGAGCGCCGGCCCAAAATGACTGTTCTGTTGTCGAGCAGCGCAGCTCTTGGTTTTGATGAGGAGGGACTTGTTTGTGCAGTATGTGTGTGTGTGTGGGGTGGAAGGAGGGGTGGGGGACAGAGGGAAGAGGTGGGCTTGTCTCCCAGAATGAAGGTCTTCCTGTGTGACTGCCCACATGTAAGGAAGAGAAAAGGTTTGATTTTCTTCCCGAAGCAACTTGCTCACTGGCCGTGGTCACAGGGAGAAGTCGTGCTTTTCGTTTCTGAAGCAATTTCTGAAGGTCACAATCATTTCCACACCATATCAACGCCTCATCCCCAGAGCATGAAGTCAGAAACTGGTTAATCCAGAATCTAATTAATTAATCTAAGAAACCAGAAAGTAGTTTATCAAGAATCTATTTAGGAGGCCAGACCCCAGTTGAGTTATGAAGCTAGGACCTAGTTAATCCAGAAACTAGTTAATCCAGAATTTAGTGAACACATGAATCCAGAACCTAGTTAATCCAGATCCTATATAATCCAGAACCTGGTTAACACATGATGACAGAAACAAATAAATCCAGCGATCCAGAACGTAGTTAATGAATCTAAGAAAGCAAAACCTAGTTAACACAATAAGAAAGAATTTTGTTAATCCAAAGGCCAGTTAAATAATCTCAGAAACCAGAAACAAATTGATCCAGAACCTAGTTAACACACGAAACCAAGATTCTGCATTGGCAGAAAGTTTGGCCGTCCGCCACGGAGCAGCTCGGAGGCAGATGTTGTTGTGCTCACCGATCCTGAAGCAGCTCGGAATCATAAAGTGACTGCGAGATGAGATGTGGGGTCTTATGTTACAGTCAAGGTGCTGCGATCTGACAGCAGAGCAGATGGCCACGGTTGGAAAAACATCCTGAGCGGAAAACGAGCTGAAGGCCTCCTGCTCCTCTTCCTGCTCTTTCTGCTCCTCCTTCTTCTCCTCTTCCCGCTACAGATTGACTTTCTCCCCACAAATGTTTGGATTAAAGCAAACAAATTGTATTCATGTCTGTCTCTATGTTTGTATGTATATATATACATATGTACGTATGTATGTGTGTTTATTTGTAGAGATGCAATACACACCGCTGGGGATCAGTGTAGTAGGGTTAGCCATATCTGATCTAAATATCAATAGTATCATGAGTATTGGTGTGGGATCGGTACTTGCAGGGTGAGATTGTGACTTAAGTTGTAGTTTCTTTATTAGACGTCCAGCAAATTCCGGCAAAAAAAACAGAACACCTGCAATTTGTTTTTCACAAATATCTGTGTGTCATGAAAGGTATTTTTTTTGGTTTTTCGTTCTTGACATTATGTTTTATATTGCTGTTAGATTTTGTTGTTTTTGTTGCTTTTTTTATTTTTGCACAAGGGACTTTTTTTTAAACAACTGTGTGTATATACTTGTATAATATATATAATTATACTTCAACATTTTGATGATATTTTAGGTAGTTCATAAAAAAAAAAAAAGTTTATTTGCCCCAAATCAATAAGAAAACAAAACAAAACATTGTCCTGTGTTTTGTCATGATCAACTGACTAAAAGCAAATTGCAAAAAAAATATTCCATGATCCTTGCATTGCAAGCAAAAAGTTTTGGTATCGGTATCAGTATCAGCTGATACCAACCTTGTGTTTTCTCAAGTATCAACCGCCAACAGTTTGATGATCTCTGCTGCACACCAAGAAAGAAAAAGAAGAAGAAAACTAAATCTATCTCATTACCTGGCACAGACATCTGGGCCGTTATTTGTTATTAGCCAATTATTACACAGAGTACACACTTGAAACCACTTAATGCTGCATCACAGGGCCGTACAGCTCATTAGTGCCCCTGTTGGCAGCATCTCCGCAGCCGTAAAACCTCAATGGCAGTATCGTAAAACTGCAGCTTAAAAAGAAAGTCATTTAAAGAACAAACACACAGATATAAAATATATGTATTATTTTCCCACTAGTGTGTGTGTGTGTGTGTGTGTGTGTGTGTGTCTGTTAGACTCTGCTGCTTGGCGGAGGAAACACAATCGTTGCCGCCGGATCTATAGAAGGCAACACAACATGTGAGTGGGAAGGAGGACAGAGTGGGCGGAGCTAAACAGATCTGATGTTACTGTGAAAGTAACCATTTACTGCTCAGACTGTCAGTGTCATCAGTGTCTTGAGTGTCATTAGCTGCTGCCTCTGCTGCTGCTGCTGTCAGTCAGTGGTGTAAACTCAGCTTTGGGTTTTGTTTCTGAGGCATTGAATAATGAACAATGATGATGATGATCACATATTGACGTTTTATCACTCGAACTTGAAGGCAGAATTTAGTTAATCTAAGAAACTAGAACCAAATTAATCCACAATCTAATTAACACATGAAGCAAATTAAAACAGAACCTAGGTTATTAATCTAAGAATTTAGTTCATTCAGAACCTATTAAACATAAGATGCCAGAAACAAGTTAATGTATGAGACCAGAACTTAGTGATTCCACAATATAGTTAATAAATAATTTAGTGAATCAAGAACCTACTTTCGCCAGAGCCTAGTTAACATATGAAGCCAAAACTTTGTTGAAGCACAACCCAATTAATCCAGAATGTATGTAATTAATGTAATAACTTTGTTAATCCAGAACCTATTAAACATGTGAAGCCAGAGCCTATTTAATCCAGAAAATAGCTAATAAATAACCTAGTGAATTCAGAACCTAGTTTAACCAAGTTAACACATAAAGCCAGAACCTTGTGAAAGCATAACCCAGGTAATCCAGAACCAAGTTGACACGTGAAGCGGTCAGATATTTTGGGAAAACAACTCCCGTTGTTCTTCTGGTCGGACTGGAGCAGCTGGACATTTAGGTCCTACCTGAGACGGTCCTGACGATCTCAGAGGTGTTCCTCAAGCCCACGAAGGAGAACTGGTAGAGCCTCCAGGAGCGGATATCCCCCACCTCCACGGAGCTCCTCTTCCACTTGTAGACGATTTCCTCCCGGGGGTATCCATCTGAGGAGGACACGGAGAGGATCAGAAAGGAAAAGAACCTTCAGGAAGGAGGAGAACCTTCAGGAAGGAGGAGAACCCTTAAGACCCCTGGAGATCTTCTCTGAGTTTCCACCACAAAATGCTGGAACGTCCCTCAGTCAGTGAGGAATAGGGCTGCACATTATATCGTAAATTTATTGTTACCGCGATATCAACATGTGCAATAGACATATTGTAAAAACTGCGATAAATAGCGTGTCCGTCCATGCGCTACATGTAAAGAAATTTGGCCAATCAGATTGAGCCTGACTGCGTTATGCCTGCCTTAAAGTAACTGCTTTTGGTTGAGGTCGCAAACCGTGTGGAGAGAGTGAGGGGGGCGTGGTCATGGTGGGAGCAACAGCGACATGCGAGGAAAATCTGGGTGAAGAGGAACTGGAGCGCGATACAACACCGGTGTTATGTCCGTATTGGTCTTCAATTTAACGGGTTTCCTCACCGAACAGCTGCAGATGTGCTTCGCCACCGTCAAGCGGATTGGTCAGAAATTCATACAACATACACAACATATTACTGGTGATTTTTAAAAGTTGCAGGCCAAAGCCACAATGGCGAATATACTCTTGTAAGTGAGCGCTACATGTTAGTGACCTGAAAAAAAAGAAAATAAGGTATACACAAATTTGCGTCGAGCTGGACTTACTCACTAATCTGCAAATGGACAGATTAAAAAAAGAATTGGCAAGGTGGATTTCCTTTGTAGAAAAAAGACGGCCGATTCGAACGAACACAGCAGACTGAAGGGTATTATTTAAAAGGTCCCTGGCTACTCCCGCCAACTGAAAACATTAAAATAGTACATTTCTGTGAGTTTAATCTCCCGAATGAGTGCTATCATTCTCAAACCTAGAGGTATTTACCTAAGATACATCCCTGTTCTACCGTTCTAATGTTAAATTTATTTATTTATTGTTATTATCCCCCTAGTCCCAAGATTCCCGGGTAATAGCCATGCGCGCTTAACCATTCAGCCAAAGGGATACCCCTTTGGCCAAGTAGCCAGGGCGCACGCTCAATTGGAGGAATAGTGACAGAACCGCCACTATCACATTTTGATGAAAAATTTCATAAACGTAAGCAATGATTGTAAGTTGTACCTTTGACAATAAAAATAAAATGGAAAAATAAAGAAAAACTCAATAAAATATCTACTAATAATATCAGCTGTCTACCTCTGTGAGCTACCGAGACTCACAGCTAGCACAGCTTTCTTCGGGTTTTAGTAAATGAAGTCAGCGTTCAGGTGACATTTTAATTTTGGGCTGCCTGAGACAACTGGTTTCCCTTGGATATCATGGTTTCTTTAGTTCCATTAAAACGGCCAGTAATATATTGTGTAGGTGTGTGAATTTTTATGACGATCCGTTGAAGGCGGCATAGAAGCTGTTCGGTAAGGAAACCAACAAAACAACGTCTTCATTGTTATTTTGAACAGTGTGGACATCCAATAATTTCCTCAAAGAACCTGAACTTTCTTACTTTACTTGAGTAAAAGAGTTGAATCAGTACTTTTACTTTTACCAAAGTATATATATTTTTTTGACACAAGTATCCGCACATCTACTGAAATACAGAATGTCAATACTATTGTCGCCTTTGTGAAAAAGGGACCTGAGCTCTTCCGGATGAATTCTTTAAGTCTCTTCTCTGTTTTATTTAACAGCCTCATTTTTTCATGAGACGCAGAAGCAGAAGCAGCAGCAGCAGCAGCAGCAGCAGCAGCAGTAGCAGCAGCTGTGTGTCTGCATCACATCCACCCTCTCAGGCTGCAGACTCAGCCCTGACCAGTGGGCGGAGCCTCATGATGACATCACAGCTGGTTGTTGATGCATCAGTTTTCCAGACAGTCATTCCGTCATTCCGGGTCAGTTTTCCTTTTAAACTGAGAAGGTGTGTATTGAAATTTCAATTTGCACTGTGTTATTGTTTTTTCCAGCGCAAAACCTTAGTAAGTAAGTAAAAAAAAAACATTTTTGTGCCTTGTGGTTCCATTTCCAGGACTGATCTTGATCCTGCATTGCCTTTTGAGAATATCCCATCATGCATCTTCTCTCTCTCTAGATCACCGCCTGTCTTCTGACAATCCTGAGTTTTTCCCCCTCATTCCCGACTCGTGTCACATTGCAAGAGTTTTTTTTTTAATTTATTCTTGAGCAGCACAGGGGGAAAAAAAAGCAATCAGCGCTTTTGCTTCAGCCTCAAATCCCAAAAACAGCCGGAACACGCACACACACACACACACACACGCACACGCACACGCACACGCACACGCACACACACGCACACACAAACACTGTGTGTGTTATTATAAGTGCATTAACGGCCCTCAACCTAAAGACTAAAACCATCCTGTCAGGTGGGATCATGTTCGTGTTTGCAGACAGAGCTGTCGTGTGTGTGTGTGCGTGTGTGTGTGTGTGCAGCAGCACACGGCCAACCTACAACTTGAAAACTCCAGGGGACACGAGTGCTCGTCCATGGGGAAGTTGTTGAGTTTGAGCTGACACTCGGCGTCGATGGTCAACCTGCAGAGACACAGACAGCATCTTCATCACCGAGGTCCCGAGAGACACACACACACACACACGCACATAGAGTCAGGAGCAAAAGACACGACATGTTGGTCCTCCGAGACTCACAAAAGCAGCTGCACACAGCAATCAGTCCCTCTGGAGGAGGTGAAGGGTCATGGAGTCAATAGTTCATGAGGTCAGCGCAAGAGACATACTGACTGCAGGCAGACAGATTTTATTATTATTATTATTGTCATTATTATTATTATTATTATTATTATTATTATTAATAATAATAATAATAATAATAATAATAATAATTCATTTATTTATTTATTTATTCATCACTCCTCAATCAGTCTAATTGTTTAGCTCCGCCCTCACTGCTGTCGCTCACAGTCAGAAATATATATATTTTTTAATTATGAGTGTTTTTTTTTTTTTTTCTATTAATTAATTTATTTATTTTCCATCTCGCGGCTTCACACTTGAGGGAGTTTCAACAGCACAAGGGGTTAAACTGTCGTCTTAATGAGCAAACGACCTCCAGCGGCTTTAGCCGCTGAGCCGCTTGTCATGTATCACTTTCGCTGGCTCCTTCTCCCACTCACACACACACACACACATACATCACCTCTGTGGTCATTGCAATTAACCCGCTAGTTAAAATGGCAACTTAATTGACAGGTTAATGAAGTGAGAATGGGGAGAGGGAGTAGGAGGGGGGTGGGCAGGTCACTTTCATCACCTTGGATGTCTGTGTCAGTACAGGAAAAAAAAAAGACTTTCAGTTGGAATACAGGCTTAATACGTCATGACACTTTGGTTTTATTTTATCAAATATTTTAACAGGGAGGGGACAATATTTTTAGAAATAAATGACATGCCTGAAACTCCTACATGTTCCCTGGGAAACAACTAAAGCATTAGAATCCTCATATGCCATCGAAGAGGAAGAACATGTGTGGGCAGAGTTACGTAAACTAAATACTGAATTAGCTAAACTCACAGATACAAAAATTAAATTCCAAATGCAAAGATTAAGCCTAGAGAATTTTGAATGTAATCATAACTGGTACATTTTTAGCAAAACGTCTAAACTGCCGCCCGGTTCTTCAACCATCGTCCTGGGGTGCAGGCTCGGGGGGAGGGGGCTGTCCTCTGGCCGGTGGGGGGTTCCCAGGAGGCGAAGGGGCTTTCGGGGGGGCTCTGGAAGGCCAGGCCTGTCTCAGGTAACGGTCCTCCCGGTGGGTGAAGGGGCTGGGCTCTGGGCCTGGGTATGGTTCTAGTACTCGCTTGCCCTTGGGGTCCAATCCGGGGGTTGGGTTCTGCTGCCTGTCCGCCCCGGGTGGTGTCCCTCCTTCCTGGGGTGTCTGCCTCCCTGCCGTCTTGCCCTGGCTCTTAGTGGGGTGGGTACCCTCTGGCCTGCTGCTCCGGGCCTCTTCACGACCAGCGTTGCGGGGCGGGGGGGTACTCAGGCTCCCTCCTGGCCTGTTGCCTGGTGTGGGGCGGTAGGGCCTCGGCGTCGGCCAAATTAACCAGCAGCTTACTTCCAGTGAGGCACTTATACACTCTCACACACACATTCAGGTACACACACTCACACAAACACCTCTACACCCACACACTTCCACACGCACACACATTCACACTGTTGCAGCACTCGCAAGAGGGCACCAAGCAAGCTACAGAATGTACAAATGAGCAATACCCCCCAGAGTCTCCTGAGAGGGGGGGAGGATGAGAGACTCGCTAGGACAGATTCAACGGCAACGACAAGGACAGTGACACAGACGCAGAGAAGGCTCAAACAAACCACCTTGACTGGGGAGGTATGGGAAGTGAAGTGCAATTGCGGAAAGATCTGCAAAGGTTCAAGAGGGCTCAAAATACACCAGAGTAAGGCCAAGAACAAGTCCGAGTGTGGACAGGGACGGACGCATGCACACCGCTCAGACGAACAGTCTGGTGAGACGCAGGAGAACCCTAGGCAGGAAGCAAACCATAGTCCTAGAGATCTCTCAGTGCCGGCAATCCCCCAAGACCACACAAGGACTACCTCAAATGGCATCCCAAAAAGCCCACCCCAGCCAACGAAGGAAAGAATCAAGTGGCCTAAGATGAGTGAGACCAAGGAGTGGTCCATGCTCGATGAAGATCTGGACATAATGCTTGAAATGGTTCAAGCAGGATCAACAGAATGGAAGGTGGATTCACTCACAGCCATCACCCACAACTTGGCTAAAGAACGGTATGGAACAGTGCCAAGGGGAGAGAACAAAGCCAGACCAGAAAAGCAGGAAAACAGAAGAGAGAGAAAGATCAAACAACTTCAGAAGGAGATCAAAACCCTGAGAAAGCAATTCAAATTGGCAAGCACGGAAGAAAAGGAAGGAATAAAAGAACTGATGGCTAACCTCCGCGAGCAGCTCATCAGGCTGAGAAGAGCTGAGGGGCAAAGGCAAAGGCGGAAAAGGCAGGAAGCTGCACGAGCCCAGTTTATAAAAGACCCCTATCGCTTCACCAAAACACTTTTGGGAGAGGCGAGGTCTGGGACTCTAACAAGTTCTAAGGAGGAGGTGGAGGAGTTTGTTGAAGAGACATTTAGTAACCCTTCAAGAAACGATGCCCTACCAGAAAATCACGGGCTTGGCACCATCAATCCACCAACATCCCTCCTCAGCACAGAATTTCCATCATGGAGAGAGGTTCAAGAGGTCGTCAAGCACGCAAGATCAGCTTCTGCCCCAGGCCCCAGCGGTATATCTTATATATATATATGTATATGTATATATATATATATATATATATATATATATATACATATATATATATATATATATATATATATACCTTACAAAGTATACAAGAAATGTCCCAAGCTCCTGCAAAGGCTGTGGAAGCTTATGCGAGTAATCTGGTCCAAAGGAACCGTCCCAACAAGCTGGAGAAGGGCAGAAGGGTGCTTTGTGCCGAACCATTTCCTTGCTCAGTGTGGAGGGAAAAATCTTCTTTTCAGTACTGGCCAAAAGAATGAGCTCATACATGACCCGGAATGGATATATTGACACCTCGATCCAGAAGGGTGGTATCGAAGGGCTCTCCGGGTGCCTGGAGCATACAGGGGTCCTCAGCCAACTTATCCAAGAAGCAAAAGAGAAGAAAGGCAACCTAGCAGTAGTCTGGCTCAATTTTGCTAATGCATATGGATCAATTCCCCATAATGTGATCCAAGCAGCTATGAACCATTACCACATCCCACATCACATCCAGGGGATGATCACCAGTTACCTTGGAGACATCAAGCTAAGATTCCAGTCAGCCATGTTCATAACAAAGTGGCAGCCAGTGGAGAAGGGAATAGTGACAGGGTGTACCATCTCCCCCATCTTGTTCGTCATGGGAATGAACCTGATAATCTCTGCTGCGATCACAAAGTCAAGAGGACCGAGGACTGCAGTAGGAAATCAACAGCCAGCAATCAGGGCATTCATGGATGATCTTACCGTGATAACACCAACTCACGTGCAGGCAAGATGGGTCCTGGCAGAACTGGATCGTATGGCTACGTGGGCGAAGATGATCTTTAAGCCCAAGAAATCAAGGAGTCTGGTGATCCAAAAGGGGAAAACAACGGAAAAGTTCAAGCTGCTTGTTCAGGGGGAAGCAATCCCAAACATCCAGGGGAACCCTATTAAATGCCTTGGAAAGTGGTATGATGATTCCCTGACAGATAAAAACACCATCTCCAGCACCGAAAAACAAGTGGAGGATTGGCTGGAAAGAATTGACAAGTCTGGCCTGCCTGGGAAATATAAGTGCTGGATCTACCAGCATGGCCTGTAAGTACTCCAAAGACTTATGTGGCTTCTCACCGTGTACGAAGTGCCTATAACAACAGTTGAAGGGATGGAGAAGAAGTTCAACAAGCACCTTCGAAGATGGTTGGGAATACCCCCGAGTTTTACATCTATGGGGCACTACATAAGGTCGGGTCAGCTACAGCTCCCCTTGTCTTCAGTTGTGGAGGAGTTTAAAGTCGCCAAGTGCAGACTTTCCCTGATATATAGGGACTCCAAAGACCAACTCATCAGGGAAGCAGGAATAAGAACAAGATCCGGCAGGAAGTGGGCCGCCAGCACCGCCATTAACCAGGCAGAATCTTCTCTCAAGACCAGGGATACCATCGGAAATCCCTGCACTGGAAGACAGGGTCTGGGAACATCACATTTCCAGCAGTGGTCCAAGTCCACTCCCAGGGAAAGGAGGACCATGATCCAGGATGAAGTTCGGAACCTTGAGGAAGAAGGAAGAAGAGCTAAATCCGTCAAGCTCGCAACTCAAGGTGCCTGGACAAGGTGGAACCTTCCCAAGAGGACCATCACGTGGAGTGAACTGTGGAGGTTGGAGCCTTTCCATATCTCGTTTCTGCTCCGAGCAGTGTACGACACCTTACCAACCCCAGTCAACTTGCACAGGTTTGGGAATGAGGGAGGACCCGCTGTGCAGGTTGTGTGGCAGTAAAGGGACTATGGCGCACATTCTTTCAGGGTGCAAAACAGCATTGACCCAGGGAAGATACAGGTGGCGCCATGACAGGGTGCTGGCACTGCTCGCAGACATCTTGGAGCAAGAGAGGAGAAAGAAACATCCATCCAAAACTAGACCACAGCCGAGCACCATCACCTTCGTGAAAGCAGGTCATAGACCAGTTGTCCAAGGCCAAGCCAGGCAAAACCTCCTGCAGTTGGCCCAGGGTTGGGAGATGGAGGTCGACCTGGGGAGGAAGCTCCACTTCCCAGAGGCAGTACTGTCCACCACTCTGAGACCAGACATAATTATGTGGTCTCCAGAGGGAAAGAAAATCATCCTGGTTGAACTAACTGTCCCGTGGGAGGAGGGCTGTGAGGAAGCGGCAGAGAGAAAGAAAACCAAGTCCCAACAACTTGCCCAGGATTGCCGGGACAAGGGGTGGACAACATGGCTGGTGACAGTGGAGGTTGGATGTCGAGGATTCCCAGCGCAATCTGTGTGTAATCTAATGACAAAGGTCGGATTGAGAGGCCACTTGAGGAAAACAGCTGTTCGAAGGTTGGGAGAAGCGGCAGAGAGAGCCTCCTGTTGGCTCTGGCATAAAAGAGAGGACAACAGCTGGAAGCCTGGATGAGAGGGGCAGTGATCTGGCCAATCACGGCTGACCCGCCAACCGGAGAGTGTTGTGGTTAAGGGTCGAAACACTCGATGAACGTTGGAGACCACCTGATGACCTCTCATCCAGGCCAAGGCTTTATCCATTAGAAATGGATTATCACAGCATCTTTGATGTATTTACAAACTGAACAACACACACATAGACCTTATATACACATAGGCATTCACAAACAGGTACACTCGCACACCCATGCACGCACATCTGTACATTCATGCACACGTACGCATAGATTATCGTCTTACTTAATTATGGTTATCTTATTTTTTGTATTGTAATGTATGTTTTTATCTTATTCTTTTCTTGATGAGTTAATCCATTTATTACTTGAATTATTTAGTTATTGGATAATTAACTATGCTATTAATGTTTTGCTTTGTTTTTTTATTTATGTTTTGTTTAGTTTGGTTTTACACAATACATGTATATTGTTGCCAGTTGTTCTCTCTATCCCTCTCCTCTCCCGCTCTCTCCCCACTTGACCCTCGCCTACATACATATCCTTTCTACTCTCTTTTTCATTCCTTATCCATCCATCAGTCTGGGCATGGCCAGAATATCACTCATTCACAAAAATATAATAAAACCACTCAACAGGTAGTTCCTGAACCAACCTGTGTGATTCACATCTTTGGGTCACAAGCTCTATCTTTGAGAATAAAATCTGTCAGCCATCATAAAGACATTCAGACACATTTCTGCTTGTCATTATGGCCAGACAGGACAAGGGGAAAAAGGAATATGGGAATCTATTTAATTTAATTTTTAATTTAATTTAATGTAATTGTTTTGATTAAAAATGTTCCGTATTCCAACCATTTCTAAAAAAAAAAAAAAAAAAAAATAGGTAAGGGTTTTTTTTTTGTTTTTTGTTTTTTCCTGTACTACTGCCAGACTGAGCAGCAGCATGTGGACGGACCTGGAGCAGCAAGGTTAAAGATCATGTCAGGCTTTCCTGTGCCAACCAGAGAAGAAACTTGCTGTTTGTGTCTGGCTGGTCCAGGATCTTCAGGCAGCAGTGGCTCATTGGACAACACAACAATGAAACCACTTATTTCTCTCAACAAGTGAAACCACATTCAGAGACCAACAGTTCAAAGGTTAAAGAGCCTGCTCAGAACCTGCTCCCACCAGTCAGAAGCAGGTGTGAGGAGCAACGGAGGAATGTTGGTTTCCTGGATTCACACCTGCACTGGGACCAGTTTCCTTCCCAGTTTGTTTAGCAAATCAGCAGTTCTGTGATTTTTAGCTGGATTGACTTAGGCCCTGTTTGCACTTGGTGACTTGCAACTGTTTTTGGGGATCGTATCACGAAGTACGCATCTTGAAGCATCTGTTCGCACATGGCATTAACATGCGTCTCGAGCGTGCCACTTGTGATCGCATTAGTGCATTTTTAACCACTAGGGGCAGTAAAGCGCTAAACTACAGCTAGTTTCACCTGAAAACAAATAAGAATCAACTTCCTGTTTGCGGACTATATAAAGTCACTCGTTTTAATTCTACTGCAGCTCGTCCGTATTATCGGAAGTCGTATACAAAGCCGGTTAATGGTCTTAGATCGCCAACTAAAGAGAAGAGCAGCATGGAGAAGAAAGAGGGCTGCAGCATTTGTTTCTGCTGTGATAGCTGCGGAACCAAAAGATGCGTATGGATCCGAACGAGGAGTAACGACTGGTGGGACAGAGTGGTGATGACTTCATTTTCGCAACAACAGTGGCTGGCAAATTTTCGGACGCAAAGTCGCAAATTTTAATCTCATATGTGGGAAACTGCGACCACTGGTCCACTGACAAAATACGTTAATGCGTAATGAAATTTATTAGCATCCTAATAAAAGAGTCCAACAAAAATGATTTGTTTTTGCTTCTTGTTTTTAACTTTATAATGACGACGCCGGGAAGTGGGGCGCCGACCAAGTACGTACACGGAGAGGTGAGTGGAGTAGGCGGTCGTTAATGTGGACTGAGATCGCTTTCTGTTGTAAGCGATGCGAAGCGTCGAAACCACCTCCCTGAGGTGGTTTGAGTGATCGGATGACAATACGGATTTGGACTGTTTCCACTTGGTTACTTTGTATGATTTTTGCCAATCGGAATACGAAAAACGCTTGAAATGACCAAGTGCAAACAGAATGCCTCAGAATCTTCCATCCATTTAGACACATTTCAACTGCAGACCAGTAGGGGGCGACGCCATGTGGAACCAGCACCGTTGTTTTTCTCTACCTGAGCGTGTAGAGGATGCGGCCATCGTTCCAGATCCGCAGCATGCGATTGGGCGTGGTGATCCAGTGGGCATCGGCCTTCTTGGAGTTGCGGAAAAAGGTGTCGGGGATCCAGATCTTCCCCACCATGTTGCTGTTGAGACGCAGCACTTTCATGGTACTGTTAAACTTGAGCCGCCGGTCGTACCAGGTCTGGGCGAAGAAGATATCGATGGTGTACTCCTGCAGGGGGCGACACAGAGCAGCCTGTCACCACCTCGTCAAAGCAGGGGACTCCTAGTTAAAGGCTGACATCGCCTGCAAGATTTGTGCAATTCACGACTAGCGCAGGGTAGAACAGACATCAACATGCAGTTGCAATCGATCCACGCCACAAGCACACATAAAACTCATAGCGTCATTTAGAGTTGTGTTCATGAAAAAATAAATTGACAAAAAAAATCAGGGAAATAAGGTAAACTTGGCATTTTGCCTATTTTGCAGAGAAGTTTGGAATTGTAAATTGATTCACTTCTGCTAGCAATTAATATCTACACTACCGGCTTTTAACCACAGTGTAACTGTAACCAATAGTCGCTACATGTATAAACGAAAATGTATACTTGAGATGACTTCACAATATCTATTGATCTATGTTGTGAAGATCATTGCTTCATTTGATGCAGCTTTTCTATTGGTTGGTTCGTAAAGCTGCTGAGAGAAGTTCAGGACCTCAGTCACTCATTTGTGATGTCCCGTGTTGCTTCAAGAGTCAGTCTCACTCTCCAGAGTACAAGAGTACTATAATAACTACAAGAATGTAGTTTTCTTATCTTATGTTGTCTTTTTAACAATAAACAAAAATTATTTACATTTGTTTGCTCTGATTAAGCCAAAACATACATGCACACACACACACACACACACACACACACACACACACACACACACACACACACACACAGATTTACTTGTATTTCATTCATATTTCATGACAATAATTGGGATTGAGCAAAAACTTCAAATGTGTCCGAAAACTTTTTTCTACCACTACTGGAAAGCCTCTGCAGCTCACTGCTTTCACACACGCACGCACGCACACACAAAAAAACAGACGGGGCAGGGTGGAGAAGCAAGCTGCAACGCTGTGAGGGTGAGAGAGCGAGCCATCAGTCTCTTTTATTTGCTGTGTTATTCGGAAGGTTGAGCCCTGAGGTTGGAAGGGAAGAGCAGCAGGAGGACACAGGGAGGGATTTGAGTGCACAGAGGAATTAACTAGCGGTCCCTCAGTGAAGCTTAAATCAACGACAACAAGGTCTGAACAAACGAAAGGAAGTGATGGGAGAAAAGAACCTTAGCCCAACCAGGGAAATGGAATCAGATGATTTCAATTAGAGCAGAGCAGCTGAATGAATGAATTTGTCATCACCATTCTGCTTCAAAGGCTCATCATCATTATCTATATCATCATCATATTCATCATCACCATCATCATCGTCATCGTCATCACCATCGTCATCATCATCATTCATCATCATCATAATGACTATCTTCAGACCAACCACACAAACTGATCAATTGACTGACTCTCCAGCAGGTTCGTGTGACATATGAATGTGAGGGGATTAGTCGGCATTCTGTGGCATGTCGTCACTATTCTCCCACACACACACACATACACAGACACACACGTGCACACACACACACACACACACACACACACACACACACACACACACAGAGCAAATGACATGGTCTCTTGTCCTCCAGCTTCTCAGCCTGAATCACTGAGTGGGTGTCTTCGTTGAGACCCAGCGAAATGAAACAGAACCACAGCGTAAATGGTGCAGGCAGGTGGCGTTGCATACATTCTCACTTCTGTTTTCTGTTTTACAGTTGAAAATTTTGGTTTTCCAAGCTGAATGTCTACAACACCTTGAAGTCAGTTTGCATTTCTCATTCAGAATGACAACAAAGGTGATGATGATGATGATGATGATGATGATGATGGTCAGACAGCCTTGACAGGCGAAGGCTGGAGATAATGTGCCTCCAGCCAATCACAGAGCCGTTCACTCACCATGTTGATGGCGTTGACCGGGCCGATGCTGTTGACAAACATGTCGGTGTGAATCACTGTCGGTTTGACTGCAAGACAAGAAAAAACAGAAATGAAAAGACAACATTTCGGTCAACCTCCGTCAACACTTCTGCTGAAGACCAGAAACTCAGAAGCAACTTTGATATTCAGAAAGCTTCACTTTTCATTCGTGAGTCTCGGGATTTCGAACCTCCCAGATATCCTTGGAGGTTCTGGATCATGAAGCATGAAGAGCTTTCAGCTGGTTGGAGGTTTCACAGCAAGAGCAACAAACACTAGCTAGCTAGCATCTGTAGCTTCAAGAAAGAGCAGTCGCAAGACACAAGTCATGAAAAAAAAAAATCAATGGAAATTCAACTTTGTTATATGATTATCCTTTTTTTTGCATTTCAGGAGCTTGATCAGGTCACTGAAAAATAAATAAAAATAATAGTGTGTGGAGCTGCAACACCTAAACCTCCTGGACGGGCAGACAGACAAACTCTGTCCTTCAGCATGGGTTTCACAACTGCAGCGAATGTTACTGTATCTGCTTCACATCACATGCTAATGTGCAGGATTTAATACACGTGATGAATAAAAATCAGAGCCAAGTTTTGAAAATTTTAACCAGAAATTACTCTTAAAAAAAAAAAAAAAAAAAACGTTTGGACAAGCCAACTGGATGGCGATCATCAATCTCGAAATCCACTGAGCGAGTGAGTCAACGGGTGAGTGAGAGAGTGAGCAAGCGGGAGAGAGAGCCAGCGGCACCAGGAAAGGTTTTTGCCAGGGAGCAGAAACTGGCGGCGGCGTCACTTTAAAACAGAGGACTCAGCCAGCTGAAGCATCCTGGCAGCAGGACCGACCAATCAGCTGCAGCCGCTGAAGATTTGGAAGGAAGCTACTGGACTTTCCTCGTTTGTCGGGTTAGCCATCAAACTTTGATACATTTGTAGCACCGATTTGATGAATACAAAAACCTGAAAAAAAAAATCATAGAGTCAATCTCAGCATCTGCCAGCCAATAATCATTTAAAACCAAGATCTCACGTGGCTGCTGATGGGCTTTCACTTGGTGACGGGAACTTTTGTTGATGTCACAGTGAAAATTAGCGTTGTAAGCGTGAAAAAAGATGCTACGGTGGCTCCACTACAAGGTGGATCAGAATGAAGGACAGGAAGATGGCACATAGGAAAATCCCGAATTAAATCAGCAGGAAAATAGAAAATAAAAATGTGTGCTATTATGCGCTGTAATTATGGAAACAATGTATTTTTCTTGCTGTTGAAATAGTTTTGAAAAAAAACATCTGATATCAAAAAACAAAGTATCATTCTGGCCTATCAAAATATTCTGGATGGTACCCAGCCCAGGCCCAAACATCTGTCTCGCAGAGGAGGATGGGACCGATGGTGTGTGTGTGTGTGTGTGTGTGTGTGTGTGTGTGTGTGTGTGTCACGTAGGACTTTGAGAAAAACTCTCTGTCCCATTTGGACTCCTCCGACTCCGGGAGGCATTAAAATTAAATGAGCATCATGCTGGACTTCAAAGGCGGGAGTGGCGGCCCAATCAGTACCCCCCCCCCCCCCCCCCCTCCCCCCAACCCGCTCACCCCCACCCCCAACGCACCCCTCCCCATCTGAAACCACAGAGCCAGTCACGGAGGAGGAAGTTGGCTGCGCCGGCCGGAACACCTGATTGGTCGGTGGCCGCTACCACAGCCTGCTAATTATAACCTCTTTGTAGCTGTGGAAGTTGGCAGCACGACGCCGGGGGAGCCAGATCACAGCTTGTTTGAAGACGGCGGTGGCGGCAGTTGGCTGCTACACCCCCCATACACAATCCCTACTCCCCCACCCACCCCACACACACACACACACACACACACACACACACACACACACACACACACACGCGCGCGCGCCTCCCTGGGAGGAGCTGCGGCTCAAAGCAGCTCTTCACTTCACAGCAAAGAGGCCACTTCTAGCGTCTCCAAAGCTGAAGATTCTCTCAACATGAAGGCATGGAGGATGGATGGATGGATGGATGGATGCGGCAGCAGCAGCAGCAGCTACAGTTCCACCCCAGAAGAGACTTCAAATTTTTTGTTTCCACGTTTTTTCTTTTTTGCGAGCCAGATGTGAACTGTTCCTCCTTTAAATCTCCACCTTCATGTTTTCACCTTTCTGAGCCATTGAACCATGTTTACAAGAGCCCTCACGCAGTGTTTGTGCCCATGCTAAGCTCTTGTTCTGCAGGAAGTAAACAGGAAGTCAGTGATGACAACCTCTCCCCTCAGTCTCAACCTGGGCTGTGTCTCAATTCAGGGCCTGCACCCTTCTGAGTACGCATTTGAAAGGAAGTTGCGTCATAGCACTGCGCAAAGGCTTGTCCCAATTCCCAAGGGTCCTTAGGACGCTCCAAATGCGTACTCGGAATGAGCCCTACTTTTAGCCGATTCCAAGGATGCACCGCTACTATCCTTTGTGTACTTGTGTATCCCAGGATGCTTTGCGAGCAGCTGCAAAGCATGGTAGGATCCTGGGAAGTCAGCTGAAATTAGCGGCATGTACTGACAAAGACACAACATATAAATTTAGGTATTGAAGTTTCACATAAAATATGCATTTTTTTAACATAGTATTTTACTTATTTGATCATCCAACGCCATTGTTAGATGGCTAACCAATGGTCAGCTTGATACTATCGAAGCGTCACTTCCGGGGTTGGCCAGCAGGAGGGAACGGCGGTGATGCAACCACGAAATACGCCGAAGGCGAGACCATCCCGTGTGGTTACCGGGGAGGCAGGGTTTGGGTTCGTCCTTCTAGGCTGGATGAGAACGCTTCCTTCAGACGGGGGACGCTCGTTTCGAAGGGTGCAGACCCTGAATTGAGACCCAGCCCTGGTGAGGGAGCAGCAGCAGAAGCGGACCTACCTCCGATGTCGGGCCGCAGTTTGTTGTCGTATCCATCCAACAGGCCGTTGAGGATGTGAGTCACGTCACTCTCGTACACTTTGGGGGTCAAGACCCAGGTCTTGTTGGTCACCTCGTCGTCATCGTCGCTCTGGAAGGAACTGAGGAGCAGGAAAAAGATGTTGAGGTGTTTTATTTTTAATTTTGTTATCCATCGAGAAGTAGAAGATCAAACTCTTATCCGTTTCTCCTACAACAGGGCCGCTGCTGTGTGTGCGACAAAGTGCAGACACAGCTTTTTCTTTTTAAAATATGAGTCAGTCAACGGTTGTGAAGAGAATCATATTACGAGTGGGGAAAAAAAACAAAGCAAAAAAACAAAGCAAAAGGAAGAGCAGAGTAGAAGGACTCTGCTGGCCACCATGCTAGCAACACGGCTGGCATGGCGGCCAATGTCGCTACCTAGGTCACAGCAGCCTCTCCAGTTCAGCAGCAAGCAGCGTGAGTCAGCCACATCTCAACACTCATTTGCAAAATTATTATCGAGCATGATTTTTTTTATTTAGCATTAATTAACCTTTTTTAGCTCTTTATTTCTGCCCAGGTTTAGCGGCTGAAGCTTTGCTCGATGGGACTTGGTGAAAGGATTTAACAGCTGAAAGGCTGTTAAAAATAGCTAGCTAGCCACTAGCTAGCTATTTTATGCACGGACACACAAATAGACTGACACATGGACAGTGAGCCTTCAAAGCTACTGGGACACCTGAATCAACTGGTAAAAGGATAACAAGAAGAAGAGGAGGAGCGTTTCCACGGCGGTGGTGTAGTGCCACATCCGGACCTAATGTTGTTCTCCAGGACAATTGGAATTTATTGCAGCACAGCCTTCTGGTGAACCACGTTTGGAGGAACCAAAGGTGGTACCTGATTGGCTGTGAGGCTACTTTCTCTGCGACTGTCTCGACTTAAAATCTTAAAGCCGTAAAACACCCGCTCTAGGAAGAACACTTTCACAAATCACAGTTGGGAGTCAACAACGAAGCTTTCTCAGACGACCTGGTTCCAGGCAGGGACTGGTACCACTGGCGGCCAGCGCTAGTTTTACAACCGTTATCTCTCTGCAGAACATTCCAAGGGCCGTCCTCACTACAGATGTTCCTGAACATCTCAATATCAGACAATGTTAAAAACTCTATTTTCCCTTTCATAGAGACATCTGGAAGTCACATATCTGACCACCATCAAAAATAAAGTATTATTGGACTTTGAATCACTCTTCTAACCTCAAAATTAACGGATTTAGGATTTCCTCCTAAAGGAAGCCTGGAGGCTTTCAAGCTTCAGGTGGAGCAAGAGTGTGCCCTAAGGGGGGGTTACGAAAGTGTTTCCTAAGTAATCAATTAAAAGTTGAATAAACTTTGCATGTCGGTTTTCCTCATATCAATGTTACATGCTTTGCCATAATCCCTATCATTACCATCACCACTTTTCCACGTTACACTTAGGTGACTATTACCTCAATCCCTACATACATCTTTTAAATATTGACAACAAAAGATACATACTGTATATCTACTCATATATATATATAAATATATTTGTATACATGCCCATATAAGTGCCTGAATGCTAACTCCTATTAAATCTTTCAGTTGTCTTTTAAATATAAACAAACTTCCTCCTCCTTCTGTATGCATGCTTAGATAGGTTGATAGGTATTAAGATATAAAATATACGTTGAAGGTTTAATGTGCTTTGAACACTATTGAACGCTATGTCTTCCTCAACTGTTGCCTAACTTTCGCAAGGTATCCACCATATGAAGGATCACACGGTTTTTATTTCTTCATGTTGTTCTTCCATTTCATTTTTGGTTGTTGTTTGATTTCTTTAGCAGCAACGAACCCGACACCACATACATATTCATCAGATGCATATAGCGTAAGACGACCCATCAGTTTTAGTGTTGGAACAGCCTTTTCATTGGTTCTTGGAGTTCAAAGTACCACCCTCTTCTCCAAGTTATACCAGTGAATTCAGTTCCTTTGTCTCAGAAGAAGAGAAGTTTTTAGATTTCCTGAGCGTTGTCTAGTCTTTCTTAGTGTCGTCTTGTCTAGTGTTTTTGTCTTCGTCATTTTTCTTTATTCTATTTTTTTGTCAACTTAATTTTTTCCTAATTTCTGGCAAAAGGCCAATTTAAGACAGTAGCAGAAAAACAACTCAGCCTCGTCCAGTGACCATTATTTTTCATTTTAACCTTTGGCCAAATCTCAACTGGCTAATCCTCAGACCCGAGATTGTGATTTTTGCAACTTTTCTTTTTGGACCAGCCAAGCAGTTTTTCACTCCTCGTAACCGTGTAATTCGTTTGATCACCAAAATTACAACTGGTTACGAAGAAAGACTCTACTGTGATGCCTAAACACAGTGAAGCCACCTGCAGGACAGAGCAGAACGGGCAGTTCCCCCTCGACGGTCGGTGTTGCTAATCCAAGCTTCCTGCGTGGTACCGGACCCGAACGGTACAGTACAAACTCCCAGGACCACCTTGGAAGAAGCTCATCCAACGTAAGCTCTCATCACTTGCTCACTATCAAAGAGTCTGGTGTCGCATCAGCTTAAGAAATAACTGGCAAATTATTTTTGCTGGACTTGGCCACAACAAGTCTAGTAGACAAACAAAACTCTTTTATATTTCTTCTTTTATTTTGTTACTTTTAGCTTAAGTTTAGGTTTTCTTTACTTACTTACTTAACCATCTATTGTTACACAAATAAATGCACATTAAGCCTGATGTCGTTGTTTGACTGACTTATTAAAGTGTGGTTCAAATCCCTGCGTATTGTAAAGAATTCCCCACTAAGGAAGCAGGCGTTTCCTGCTGACACCAACAATCAAAAAGCAGGTGGTGCCCCAATCAAATCATATTAAATAAAATATTAAAATCATTCATTTCTTTTTGATGTCCAGTTTCCATTCCTTCTTGAGTTTGGTCGATTAAATTAATCAATCAACCTTCCTCGACTACAGTGGTCTCAAGGTCCTGAAAGCTTTTCCGTGTCATTTTAACCGGAGGTGTGAGAGACGACTTTTTCAACTTTTCAATGCATTAAAGGCAGCGAGGTTGTGTCTCTGGGCTCCATGAATTCTTAACCGTCTTACCCTTTCAGGACCTTTTCAGCTCTTCTGTCCCCAGAGAGTGAAGAAAAAGGGGAAAGGAAAAAAGACACAGCTCCAGTGTCATGCATACACACACTCAGACACACACACACACACACACACACACACACACACACGCGCACACACCCTTTTCCTCCAGGAGGTGGGGATGAGGGATGTGCAGGTGGGTGTAAGCCCCACCTCCACCGGTTCGCTACCTGGTGATGAACCCATGAGCGCCACCTGTTTCTGGTGCATGTGCGTGCACGTGAGTTTCCTGCAAATGTAAGCTGAAGGGGTGTTGCCCCTCCTGCCCACTGCCCTCAGGCAGGAACAATGTGGCAATTTGATGTGTTTCTCATGAGGCGGCGGTCTCACTTACTCCATGTGACTGACCTGACCATCACCACTATCACAACAAACATCACAACTAACCATCACCACCATCACTGCCATCTCAACCATCACCACCCCTCACAACCATCAACACCATCACAATCAACCATCACAACCATCTCCACCATCACAACCATATCCATCATCACCAACAACCATCACAACCATCTCCACCATCACAACCATCTCCACCATCACAACCATATCCATCATCACAACCATATCCATCATCACCAACAACCATCACCACCATCACAACCATCTCCACCATCACAACCATATCCATCATCACCAACAACCATCACCACCATCACAACCATCTCCACCATCACAACCATATCCATCATCACCAACAACCATCACAACCATCACCACCATCACAACCATCTCCACCATCACAACCATCACCACCATCACAACCATATCCATCTTCACCAACAACCATCACAACCATCTCCACCATCACAACCATATCCATCACCACCATCACAACCATCTCCACCATCACAACCATATCCATCATCACCAACAACCATCACCACCATCACAACCATATCCATTATCACCAACAACCATCACCACTATCACAACCATCTCCACCATCACAACCATATCCATCATCACCAACAACCATCACCACCATCACAACCATCTCCACCATCACAACCATATTCATCATCACCAACAACCATCACCACCATCACCACCATCACAACCATCTCCACCATCACAACCATATCCATCATCACCAACAACCATCACCACCATCACAACCATATCCATCATCACCAACAACCATCACCACCATCACCACTATCACCACCTAGCATCACCACCCTCACAACCATTATAACTATCTCAACCATCACTACCATCTCAACAATCAGCACCATCACAACTATCACAACCATCACCACCATCTCAACCATAACCACCATATCAACCATCACCACCATCTCAACAATCAGCACCATCACAACTATCACAACCATCACCACCATCACAATCATCACCACCATATCAACCATCACCACCATATCAACCATCACCACCATCTCAACTATCAACACCATCACAACCTTCACAACCATCACCACCAACCATCACAAACCTCACAACCATCACTACCATTACAGCAATCTCAACCATCTCAACCATCATAACCACCCATCACAACCATCTCAACCATCACCACCATCAACCATCTCAACCATCACAACCATTAGAAGCATCTCAACCATCACCACCATCACCACCATCCCCACCATCAACCATCCCAAACATCTCAACCATCACAACTGATGGATCCCAATTAAAATCTAATTGGGCCTTCTTTTTTTTTTTTTTTTATCACGCCTGCACATCCTGCACTCTCTTCAAAGACTCAGCTCAAAGCAGCAGCTACTGACACATGTGACCAGTGTGAGAACTAACTTTCCACAAGTTTGGAAGGAGACCAAAAACAAGGCGGAGCTTTGGGAGGGCTGGTGGGAGGAGCTTGTTGTTGTTTGTTTACAACTGTTCCATGTGAAGGTAAATGCTTGTCTTAAATTAGAAAAAATATAGACAAAAAAAAGGCAGAGCCAAATCTTGGCTGGGGATCGGGGGGTATAGTGGTGGTCACAAAGCCCAGGGGGAATGATCAGCAAGATTGATTCAGGGCTCTGCAGTTCCAGTCAGTCAGTCAGTCAGTCAGTCAGTCAGTCAGTCTTGAGGTCCAACAGAACGATGAACAAGCACCAATCAGAGTACTGCTGCTCATCCAGCGGCGCCAAGTCAACCGCCATCACTCAGCTGCCACCAGATCATACAGATTAGCTGCTGCTGCTGCTGCTCCTCTCAGTGCCGTCAACGGGATCAATGAGCTCCTTTAAAGATCAGCTGCAGTCCGTCACAAAATTTTCCTCTAATCTGCCGTCCAACCCAGAAAAGTACAACTTTGTGACAGTGAGGGGGAAAAAAATACCTTGCGTTAGATGAAATTAAATTAAATAATTAAAAAAAGGCCTCTGTTCCTCCAGGGATCCACCTGGGCAAAGATCAGAGGTTCTGCTAAATTGGACGCCTCAGTGTGGTCTGACATATTAAACCTCGAATCAACAACACCTAGCAACATCAACAGTCCAATCACAGTAGAGCGAGACCCCCCCCCTCCACCCCCTCAAAAAAAAAGAACCCAGAGAACGACTCACTTGACACAGTTAAGTTTCACTAGCAGGTTTTAGCCAATTTACGTCATTATCACATAATGCGATATTTGGCTGGGACAATATCGAGATTGTTGATTTTGGGTATCGCCCAAAGCCCAGTTACAGAGTCAAGTGTTCTGAGGGGAATGAGACACACAGATAAAATGAACATATTGCATATTGTTTGTGACTTTCACCTCAGTTTTAATGAAGTTCAACAAACTGACTTTGCAGATTTGCTGTGTCACAAGTTTGTGTTGTTGTTGTTCTTTAACATTTTGCTGTCCCTTCCCTCAGGTGTGGCCTCAGCCAATCAGCTGTATCCATCACTACTTCCTGTCCCTCCTCTGGTTCAAAACTGTCAGTCTGACTTGATCTCCACCAAACACGAAACATCCTGAGGTGGTTAACTCATCTCACATCCTGGAATCCCTTCAAACCCGTTCCATCAGCGGCATGTCAGTACTTCCTACTTCCTGCTGTCACTGTTCTAATGCAGATTGTTGGAGGGACATTCCTATGACCGCAGGTAAAGGACTCATTTCGAACATGTGAGTCATGACTCATTTGAACACGTGAATCACGAATGACTCGCGACTCGTGTTGTTCAATGAGCAAAAAGACCTGCCACCAAATCGATGCTGCTGCTGCTCCGGCCTGATTAACCTGTTGCTGTTGGTGGTGCTTTATGAAGTGTAGGGTGTGTTTGGGAGAGGGAGAGGTGCCTTGGGGTAAGGGGCGGGGCCTCAGCTTCACATTTCAGCCACTCATGCGAGGCTAAAACCTGCCATTGTGTCGTTTACTCAAGCGTTTCGTAAACATCACTTGTGCATAACCATTAAGTTAAGAGCGCACGCACGCACAGACACACACACACACACACTAGCGGAGTGTCGGGTTGGGGCTGAAGGGGTGGCTGCCCCAGGCCCAGGACCCAATAGGGCCCATCGCCTGTCAAAAGAACAGAGAACGGCATAACAAATGAGTGGGAGCGGTTGTAAATACAATTGGAGCGACAAAACGCAAAGAAAAATAAAAAAGGGAGCAAGGAAAACCAAATAGTAGTTTTACTGCAACGTTTTGATTGAGACACAGCTACTCAGTGCTACAAGAAGAAATACACCTGAAAAAGGAAGTAACACAGTGAAAAAAGAGAGGACTTCAGAAAATTGACAGGATTTCGTGTGTGGTGGCACAAGCAGCATCACTATTCTGAGTTGAACATTTTTTTTTTATTTGTATTAGCTTTATGTATCTATTTCCCTTGAAAAAGCCATCCATCGTGCACTTTATTGATTGTTGTGTAAAAATAAGTTCAATTAAAATAATTTGATTTAATTTGTAACAAAGCAGTTTAAACTATGTGAACCATATACCTTTTTGAAACCATGAAACCATCTTGTTCCGCCACTGCACAAACACACACACACACACACACACACACACACACACACACACACACACAGAGCGGAGGGAGCGGGGTGCCCCAGCTGAGGGACTCTCAGCTTCCAGCAGGTGACAACTTTTGTCTTTTCTTCACAAACTACTTCATCTACAGCTCCCAAGACCAAGACAAGTCCCACCAGTTGTGTGTATGTGTGTGTGTGTGTGTGTGTGCGCACGTGTGTGTGAAAGCATCACTCCATATGTGCAGCCTCGTCCTTATTGTGCAGCTACACTACCTCTCAGACTATCTGCCATTTTGAAATGTTATTCTTGTGTATCTCTGATTCAATTCTTGAATAAACTGAACTTTACCCTTTAGCTATAGGGTATTTTCAACCATTCTCTCCTCTTCTCCTCTTTTCCTCCATCCCCCACTCCCCCTTCTCCATGCTGCTATTTAAATAACATGACACAGCCAGCTTAAATAAGAAAGACTTTGGCCCTTAAGTAACCTTGATCCTTTAAGTTAGCTTAGCACTGGGCTTTGTGCATGTTAGCATCGAGGCAAATTAGCATGCTCCTCCAAACAGCTAACAGTCTGTTATTTTTGTTGTTGTTGTTGTATGTGTGTGTGTGTGTGTGTGTGTGTGTGTGTGTGTGTGTGTGTGTGTGTGTGAGAGAGAGAGAGAGAGAGAGAGAGAGAGAGAGAGAGAGAGAGAGAGTAGCTACACAAACTGGACGATAACACAGATTCAGGGATGAAAACAGACGCTGCTAAAGGGTATTTCAGCCGTCAGGCTATGTGACGCTGCACCCCACCCCCACCCCAAACTCTCTCTCCCCTCCACCGGACCCTCGCAGCCACCTCACCACCCCTCCTCACCACCCTCATAATTAAATGTGAAGGATCTCCTGGTTTCACGATGATAACAATAATTTGATAGGAATCTCAGCCTGTTTTGCCTTGACGGCCAGAATCAGGCCGACAGCGCGAAGGACGGTTCCCACTCAGAGCTGACAGAGAGCCGCGGTTTATTATTATTAATAATAATAATAATAATAATAATAATAATAATAATAATAATAATAATAATAATAATAAAGATCTTACCTCGTCGGCAGACTGACGACGACCAGCAGCCAGAGCAGCAGCTTAAGGGGGAGGAAAGCCTTCGCCATTACTGTGGAACATTTGGAAGCTAAATTTGGCGAAGACATCATCTTCATCGTCGTCGTCGTCGTCGTCATCCTTTTCACCAGCTTCCTTTGCTCTTTATTGCAGATGGACGCGCTCGTCTATTTACTGGGTCGCTGCTTCTGCTGCTGCCGCTGCTTCGCCGCGACGCATCACGCACAACCAACCAACCAACAGCGGCGGCGGTGGCGGCTCCGCGAGTCTCGACCCGAGGCAGAAGTCCAATCAGCCCCGAATTCACGATCGATGCGAGCCAAGAGCTCGATGTTCGTCCTGGTTCCCTGACCGACCGACTGACCACCACCACGGCCGCCTCACCCTCCTCCTACTCCTCCTTCTGCTGCTGCTGCTGCTGTCCGCGCGCGGGCCGAACGACGCACAGTTCGACGGGCAGGGCCGTAAAATAAAATGAATGAATGAATGAATGAATGAGTGAATGAAAAGACCGCAGCAAAACGGCGGCGTCGTGGCCCCGTTAACCGCTGGTCGGCAGCAGCCGAGTCCGACGCAGCTGAGCGCGGATAAGACGTACGCGAGGCACGCTGCTGCTGCTGCTGCTGCTGTGGATCAACACATGCGCGCTTTCAGGGAGCGGAAGGCGCACAAGCCGCAGCTCCAGGAAGAAGAAGGGGAAAAAAAATGGTGGTTTAATGTTTATTTTTGACTCGTGCGTTCGGCGCAGGCTGCACCACGTGATCCTTATTAGCGTATGCTGCTCCCACTAAGGGGAGGGTCTGGCTACTGGGTAGAAGTGCTCTATAATAATAATAATAATAATAATAATAATAATAATAATAATAATAATAATTTGTTGGAGCTTCTCAGTGATGAAATATCTTTTGAAACACAGTGAAACCACAGTGCCGTGCCTCGCTCAGAACTCTGGACAGCTCCAGCCTAGCCGTGATCGAGTCAGCACCATGGACAGCCCCAGTAAGGCTGGGGTTTAATCAGCACCATGAACAGCTCCAGTATGGCCAATTGGAATCAGCACCACGGGAAGTTTAGTCCTGGTCAAGGTCGAGACTCTCTTCCATGGAAAGCTCCAATCCAACAACAATCGAATCAGCATCTCAGACAGCTTCATTCTGACAGAGGTCTAATCAGCACCATGGACAGCGTTATTCTAGGTCGACTCGGCACTTCAGACAGTTTCATTCTGACGCAAGTCAAATCAGCACCATGGACAGTTCCGGCCAGTTATGTGGCCGAGAGTCCAATGACCGATCCAAAGTCAAGAAGACAGTGATCTGGTTGTCAAGTAGTCTTTTTGGGTTTTTCTGTCCCTGTTAATTTATGGAACTTTTCTTCCCATCAGGGGTTCAGCTGAGGTTAAATAACAGGCCTGGAGTCCAGCTGTGATGTTTTAAGGGTCCCCTGACGTAGTTGTTGACAGTCCCGGGAGCTTCCTCCAGGTTTAGAGGTTCTTCGCTGAACCATTTCAAAGTCATTATGTAAGTATGCTAATGTGGCTGCAGAGCAGGGCGCTGGAACTTATTCCTCCTTGAGGGGACATATCTGAGGGAGAGAAATGTGTTCTTACTATCTATAAGTTAAAAAGCCCATCTTGCCTGTCCGACATGCTCATTAATTACTTTGATTACTGCTGCTGCTGCTGCTGCTTCTGCTGCTGCTGAACTTAATGTTCTGTTCCATGTTGGTTCTTTCCTTCCTTCCTTCCTCTCCTCTCCAGGTCCAAACATTCGAGTCCTTGAGGCTGCCTCGGGAATTTCCAGCAGAGCCCCAGGACCCTGAGTGCAGGAGGAAGCAGGTACAGAAGATGAGAAGATGGATGGAAGATGAGAAGATAGATGGATGGATGAATGGATGGATGGATCGATGACAGGCACCATCACATTTTTGTGATTAAAAGACAAATAAACTAATAAACGTTAATCATGCGACAGTAGGTCGAACATTCCCACAATGAACACAAAATCAAACACAACATATTTGAATCAAACACAACTAAAGTGGAACATTTTATATCATCTTTTCACCACAGCTGTCTGAGCTTTCAGCGACACGCAGGTCCAAGCAAGGATGTTAGCGGCTAAGCTAACTGTTAGCGGTTAGCAAGCGGTGTCAATGATGGAGCGTTGATGGAGAAAAAGATAATTTCCAAGAAATGAACACCATCAAAAGATGTCTTGTTGGAATGTTTTTTCCTTTGAAAAAACTGCTACAACACGGCACAACAGGCGCTTTGACCTTGGAGCTGATCGTCACCGTGGCAACCAAGCAGGCCTCAGCCAGTCACATACACAGTGTGTGAGTGTACTGAAGCATAATAATAATAATAATAATAATAATAATAATAATAATAATAATAATAATAATATTATTATTATTATTATTATTATTATAATAAACATTTGAAAAACAATGGGTCTTTCGCCCTTGCGAAAGACATGGCTCGAAGCACGTTTGAGCCCTGTTGTTCGTCGGGCTCAGCCCCAATAATAGAGTGTGTTAAATACAGGGAGGTGCAGCTCAGTCAGACCCCTTCCAATTAACCCATGAGACCCTCTGAAAGCCTCAAAGCAAAGTTTACAATTTCAAATTGCATTGTTTACATATATATGGTTTCAAAGCAAGATTTGAGGCCATATGTATATATATGTATATATATATATATATATATATGTATATATATATATATATATGTATATATATATATATATATATATATATATATACATATATATATATATATATATATATATTTGAATCAAACACATATATATATATATATATATATATATATATATATATATATATATATATGTATATATATATATATATATACATATATATTTTCTAAGATTATTTTTAATATTTTTGGCAAAACGGAATTTGTGTGCGTGTGTGTGTGTGTGTGTACATGTGTGTTATTTAGATTGTCATAACTTGTATGCATGAAATATTGCAAGGTTATTATAGGCCTCCTGCACATTAAGGATTGGTATTGAGAAACAATCAGGAGGATGTCACCAACACCTTCCCTCTCCTGATTATGATGGATTTTTTGAACACTGTAATAACAATGGTGTTGCAGCACTGATTGACTGGATGTCTCCTGTCAACAGTTCTGAACAATGTGATGCCCCATTCATCCAGTTAATGTTTACATTAAGTCAGACTCGATTCAGAATCTCTGTTTTCTCTACCACCCCTCTTTCCCCAACGCACACACACACACACACACACACACACACACACACACACAAACTCACACACACACACGCACACACACGCACACACGCACACACACACGCACACACACGGTGAGGGCTGGAGCGAGAGAGTGATGTCAGATCAGATTGCTCTGGTTCAGTGGTCACAGCAACAAATTTGAACCAAATTGGCAACAACCCTGTTTGAATGACTGCACCTGAAGAGCAGCAGCAGCAGCAGCAATAGTAACAGCAGTACCAGCAACAGCAGCAGTAAGCTTAAGTATACATATATAGATACGCATATATATATATATATATATATATATATATATATATATATATATATATATATATATATATATATATACATATACATATATATATATATATATATATATATATATATATATATATATATATATATATATATGTATACACACACAATCGTAATCAAGCAAGAGAAGAAGAAACAGGAGGGAAAAAAATAAATAAAAAAATCAGCAACAAAACCTACCCATAAAAATATGTTTCAGTCTTTTGAGGGCAACAATTTTATGTTGAATTAAAGTGGTCCTGCTTCACTGTGCTCTGATGCTGCTTTGCAAAGAAGCTCCTGCTTTTCCTAATTAATGAGCTCATTAGCTGCCAATGTTAAGTTAACTCTAGGATTAACAATTGAACATTATGGATGAGTTATTGCTTCTTGACATCCAAAGCACTCAACCTTTTTTTTCCTCTCTTTGGTTTGTAGGCTTCTTCTTTGCATAATATAAAGCTACCCGTATTAAGGAAAATAGTTATTGTTTTTCTTTTTCCAATCTCAAAGCAAAATATCTGCAGACAAAATACGGATGTACAAGACTGACGCCAGACTGGATCCATGTATCTTCCGCTGACTGTCTCTGGCGTTGTTTCCTCCATCCGTCCGACAACAAACCAAGCTTTGCCTTGTTCTTTTTTCTTTTTTTTTTCTTTTGTTACCTTATCTTTTCTTTTAAAAAGTCCCGCCCTTTATCACAGTCCAGCCCTGCGAATAGCTTCTATACTCTGCCGCAACGGTCGGTCGATACAAACATGAAGTCCACAGCAGTGTTTCTCAACCACTGTGCGGCGGCCCACTAGTGCACCCTGAAGTGATGTCATATATCATGCGAAAAATTGTCCAATTTCACTTAATTGGTCTGATTTTTTTTTTTTTTAATTAGATAGTTGAGGAATGTGAATGTGAGCCTGTTTCAGTAGCTACTGCTACTACTACTACAACTACTAATTCAAAGAACTCAGCTCTGTAAGCATCTAAACAGGTTTCACACTGACTAAGTAGAAATTAATTAAGAGACTATTAGTCATTATTAGGCAAAAAAAAGTGTCATTTTATATTATATTATACATATTATAATAACCTTCATTCATTTATTTTCTATACCCTCTTCTTCCTGAGCTCAGGGTCACGGGGGTCTGCTGAAGCCTATCCCAGCTGTCTTAGGGCGAAGGCAGGGTGACACCCTGGACAAGTGGCCAATTCATTGCAGGGCTATTATAATAACATTTATAATATATTTATATTTAACATAATATATAAAAAAGATATTATTATTTTATAAATTGTTATAATGTTTTTGTTTGGTGGGATTTTTTTAAATGGAAAAAAATGTGTTACGGTTTAAAATCTACTGGACTGCTGCTCCATTATTGTTATTTTCTTTAATTAAACATTATATATATCTTATCCCGCATTCATTTCCATTAAATCGTGTTTCACATTTGCAATGAATGTCGGAGACTCACTGTGTTTTTTAGTGTTTTAGCAAGTGTTTTTAGTGTTTTTTAATGAAACATTTTATCCAACAAAATGTGTTTATGACGCAGAGTACGACAAAAGAAACCCAAAGAAGTGGCAACTCCTCAACTTTTTTTTTTTTTTTTTACAGAGGAAGCCAAGATAGCTATTTAAGTATCCAGGAAAAGCAAAATTGAGGACAAAGCAGCTCACGAGGCACCCTCAGTCGAGCAATGTAATATGAGATGTAGACTGAAGCTGGAATTCAACCTTTACAAAATGAATCATGACTTGAACGGCTTCAAAAACATTTGGGGTTACAACAGCATTTTTTGCACTGTTCTTGGAGACAAATTACAATGCACATTTTCTTCAAGCCTGATGATTTATCTATTTATTTATGGATTTATTTGTTCACCTACAGTACTTTTATTTGCTAAAGTTTAGGCAAATCTGTATTTATTCAAGCCATTATTGTTATGTATTTACTTATTTTTAAATTAAACATTACACATTTCTTCATGCTGCATCAGTCTCTGATTGGAACAAACGCTCACACATGAAGCAGCAGCTTCTTGTGTGAGCGTTTGCTCCAATCCACCCCCCATTCCTCCATCCCTCTGCCACCTGATCAATCAGCTGCTAGGCGCTGTGCCATGGCTAAAACAACCATTCATCCCTGCGGCTGTTTGTATTTAGCTCTGATGGAAGCAGAGCAGTGTGCAGACCATGGATGAGTGACGTGAGCAGCAGCAGCAGCAGCAGCAGCATTATGAGCAGCAGCAGTAACAGCAGCAGCAGTTCGGCACCCTTAAAAAAAACAAAACAAAAAAAATAAATAAATAACGAATGCATCAATCATGGCACTGATTGACAGATTTTTTTTTTTTCTTTTCAAAGTAAGTGAGCTGCGCTGCTCTGTTTGTGGATCGAGAGCGGTGCAGTTCAGAATCAGATCCGGATCAGATGCAGATCCAGTTGACTGTTTCTTTTAATAACTGTCTATTCTATTCTATTCTATTCTGCTGTTACTGCTGCTGCTGCCTCTGCTGTTACTGCTGCTCTCAGCCTCTTTATGCTCTAGTGGTGGTTGTGCTGGATACTAAGCAGCTGTAATCTCTCTCCCAGAGGCAGATCACTGGGAGTGTCTGCTTTCAGCTCACTCAGGTTTTATTTCACAGGATTTTCTCTTCTGGTCGCGAGTCGCATCAAACAGACACACAAAAGCACAAACCCACCAGGACCAAGTCAGTCAACTTGACACACACACAGGAGATTAAAAAGAGGCCAAAGTGTCAGGAAGGTGTTTGAAGCCCAGGGTGGTGCCAACTGGCCGGGCAGAGTGGCAATCTAGAGCTGGGGTGTCAAACTCAAATACACATGGGGGTTAAAATGTAAAATTTGGACAAAGTCGCGGGCCAACATTGATATTTATTGAAAAAAATAAAATAAATAAAAACTTCCTCCAGATATTACAGTGGATCTTTTTGTATGGATCCAAACAAGTTTTGCTTCAACCTGAATAAGGAACGAGCAAAGCTCAAAACTGTACAAAAAACTTAAACTTAACATTGCACATATGCAAAATTGAATTTTCAATAAAAAAGTATTATCTGATTTAATTTTCCACGAGCTACTAATCAATATAAAAATAAAATAACAAGAATAATATCCTTCAATGAACGTTCTGTCCTGATTGAGCAGAGCATTCTGGGATTTGTAGTATTAGCGGTACATGTGCTGTATAATACCGGCGGGCCAGCTCAAGTACTGATTTTGTATTGACTACCAGGCCAAATGTTATTACACTGCAGGCCAAATCTTGAGGGAAGGCCTAGAATTGTTTTTGACACCCAAAAATGTATATGCAATGTATGTAATGTATGAAATGTAATCAATCAAATTAAACACGTTGTCATCCAATCATAATGGTCAGAGTCTATCAGGACCTGGTGAGCCGGCTCATTCATTGGAGGAGGCCAAGTTGTGTGTTTTATGTCGCTTTCCCACTGGAATTAGTGGGTCGACACAGAGGTTCTTTTTAGTTGACCCCTGCTGGCAAACTGCATAGCCTCAACTTTCTGCGTGTCTGCTGATGTCATCACACTGAGATTGCGTTGATGAAGTCCGATAGAATTCAGGGAAGTAAACAATGGAGTGCAACATGGACGCGAGCAGCGGTGGAAGAATACTTTCTTGTTGGGCTTGAGATTTGAGAAGCTTGCAACATGCTGAATGAATCCAGTCTCCAATGCAAACAGAGCTTTGTTTCAGTACGTGATATACGCTGCGAATGGTGTGATATTATGACGTAGCTCACGTAACGCTCAGCGTCACCATGTAAGTTAGCATGTCGACGTGGGTCTGGCTTTCCCACTGCAAGCCGATTGGAGCCGAGCCGATTTTAACACGGGTCGCTTGTTGGGTTGTTTGACACGAGTTCATGCGGATTCGGTGAGCCTTTCCCGTGGCCGCCAAATGCAGATTGTTGGCGGGTTTAAATGGGTTTGAGCAGGTTGCTTGTTGTTGAGGATAATATAATTGATGTTACAGCCTGAAGCGAAGAGCTAAACCTGTTGGTTGTGACTGCTGCCACCGGGGGAGCCGACGGTTGTTGGGAGCTACAGTTTGACAGTGTGAGCAGTGTTAGCAGTGTTAGCGGCTGTGGCCTTGATGTCACCTCCTGTGTCTCTGGAAAAGAAGATGTTTGGCTGCTGATGCTGATGCTGCTTCTGCTTTCACTGCTGCTGTTGCCGCTGCTGCTCCTCGTATATTTTCACCTTGACTGCAGCTTCCCTGTTTTCCATTTACTTACAGGCTTTTGTTCTTGAAGATGTGCCAGAGGATTCCCACTTTGTCATCTGGAAACACTTTGGCTCCATCGCAGCTCATTCATCACCACCCCGGCTCCCCTCCAAAAAACACTTCAGCGCTCACTTTGAAAAGACATATTTTCTTGTCAGTCCTTTTTTTTAATCTTTTATTATTACATTGTTATTCATTTTTTCTTCAGTGAGTAGAATCCCCAGTAGCTTTGACAAAAAAACACACATTCTGCTTTGATCAGAGATAATAATGTCCTAATGCAGTCTGAGGGGTGTGTGTGTAGTTGTGTGTGTGGGGTGGGGGGTCATAGCGTCAGACAGCGGCTGGAGCTTGTTTCCTTGACTGTCTCTGCTTGATCCTGGTGGTTTTCTCACTGCAGCTGGAGGCTGTGATTCACCGCTGATGACCCAAACAACAATGATAAAAAAAAAAAAAAAACCTAGAGTGACATCATGACCAAAACAGAGGGTAAAACAAATAAATGGAAATGGTTACTGCCTCAAATGTCGTACAGAGGAAGAACTCTCGTACTCAACAACCTTGTGGCCTCAATGCTGTGGCATCGATTGACTTGCTTGGACCTCCCAGCAGGGTTTTTAGCTCAGATCCAGGCAAAAGTTGTTGATTTTTTTTCTGGGATTCTTTGCATTAGGTGCCACAATAGGTGCTGTTTCTGCTGAGAGGAGGGCAGGGCCTCATCCACCTGCCCAGCCGGACTGGCATTTTTAGGGTTCAATTTATTTAGAGATTTTTAACAGGATCGGCAGACTTAATGTGGATAGATGTGACCAGTTGTGTTCTCAGACGGGTGAGTAATTTGGGACAGGATGATCCATTTTTTTTCATTGATTCAATTTGTTTTTTGTTTTTTTTTAAATAAATGGGTTTCCTCCTTTTTATCGTGGCATTTTGAAGTCATTGGCCCTTTTTAAATGCAGTTCAAGAAACAGCTCTAACTCTCTGTTTTGGTCATTAAAGTAGCCAGACTGGATATCTCCAATGAAAGCACATCTGGACTGATGGCAGCACTGTGCCGAACCCGAACGCTGGTCCTGATGACTGCAGGACCTGCCCCGATGGACTTAGAGGCCATGGGCTCTCTGTTGGAACTCCGTTCCACCAGGATGGCAAAAAAAAGTATTGCAATTATGGAGGGAACGACTTAGCGGGAGGGAGAGGAGTCTCCTTTAGGACTCCAGCTGTCTGAACCGGACGACTCTGATCCCTTTCCCGAGGTCAACATCAACCTCCAGTTTGACGGTCTTGGCGGCCCTCTGCTTAAAAACTCAAGGACGCTCAACCTGCATTCAACAAACAAGAAAGCCTCCCCCCCGCCCCCCATCAAAAAGAGAACTGTCGAGGATCTTACATGGAGCCATCACCTCAAACGCCTTTATTTCTTTGGTGAATCCTGCTTGTGTTGAACCAGTGCCCATTCTGTTGCCTCCATGAAAGCGTGTTTCACATTTACAATGAATGTCGTAGACTCACTGTGTTTTTTAATGTTTTAAATTAATCATGACTTGACCGGCTTCAAAAACATTAGGGGTTACAACAGCATTTTTTTTTTTTGCACCATCCTTGGAGACAAATTACATTGCACATTTTCTTCAAACCTGATGATTTATCTATTTATTTATGTATTTAATTGTTCACCTTCAGTACTTTTACTCGCTAAACTTTAGTTAAATCTGTATTTATTTAAGGCACCTTTAGAACGTAATTGTCTTTTTTACTGTGCACATGTACCATATAACATGTACAATAAAAAGTAATTTGTAAAAACTACTTCTTCTTTTGTTGGGAACTGATTCTGTCTGGTGAAAATACAGTTTTGGGAGGTTTTTCCCCTGCAGTTGCAATAACAGTAAATCTATATACTGAGAGTTATTTGACAAAATGCCTCACAGTTTCACAACCAAGTGATAATATATTTATTATTATAATTATTATTATTATTATTATTATTATGCAGATACAGGCTTTAAGAATCACATTCAGAAAAACATTCAGAGGCTATTGTGGTGGATTGTCAGCAGTAGCAGTGATGTGGAGATCATGAAGAAATATTCGTTGAAAGAGACTTGATTATATAGGAGTAAGTTTATTCTAAAAAAGCAGTCTTGCATCGATGAGACACCCAGGGCTGCCCGAGGGAGGTCTTGTGGCCAATGTGGACAACTCTAACTTTAAAATAGCAGCTTCTGGTTTATAGAGAAAAGTTCTTTACCATGTTCAGACAATCTCATCCATTAGCCTTAAAACCCACATATTTAGGGTCATTCAAAGATAACCCTTAGGACGGTGGTCCCCAACACGGTCCACTTATATTGATTTAAAGCGTTAAACTATTTATTTTGTTCATGTTTTGAATGTGTTTGGAATTATTGTGGTCCACTTTATTTTGAATTGAAGGTTTTCTTTTCCTTGTGAAGGGAAAGAGAGTAGAGTTGACTCAGGAAATTAAAATAGGAATCCTAAAATAAATGCAACGTAGGTAAATAAAAGATTAATCTAATTTAACTGAAATTAGCTCTACTAAAATAACCTAGGTGAACTAAAAGAGAAAAAAAAAAGCTTAAAATATTTTTTTTGTTTGTTTGTTACTTCATTTTACATACCTTTTATTGGAACCTGCAGGGTAATTTTATTATGTGTACTATATTTTTTATGTAACATTACATAGGTTGACAAAAAGGGATCTTCCAGGAGATGCTCAAATCAGCCATCACGGACCACTGCAGGAGACACAACCACATTATAGACTGGGACGGGGGGAAAGTCATTGCATCCGAGACCAACAAACTGAAACGGAGGATCAAAAAAGCCATTGAAATCAGGAGGCGAGGGAGTGACAACATCAACCGGGACGAGGGGGTGTACACCCTCTCGCACACCTGGGATTCGCTTCTCCAGAGACCATCCATGGCGGGGGAGGCGCGGCCGAAATCGACGGGCTCTGATAGGTCTGTTCGAGTCGTCCAGCTGTTAAATGACGCGTCATCAGCGCGTCGGATGACGCTTCTGAAGAAGACCGGAGCTACAGTCGAAACTGTCAAGGCAGGTAACATCTGTTTTAACTTATAACTGTCTGAACCAAAGGAAACCACGTGCACGTACAGACACATGGTCTAGATTATAGACCATGTGTTATTGTTCACTATAGTTTTCGGTTTGTTGTGTAGTGGAGGTTTAATTGGAAGACTGCAGGTTGATCAATAGTAGCAGTAACAGGTCCACTGTCCGACGTGGTTGTTGTTGTTGTGAGTGAGTGACAGTCTGCACATCAGCGTTTCCAAAAAATTATCGGTTTCGCCGTTTACACGAAGCCGGGCAAGGAGGCGTTCCGCAGGAGTGAGCAAGATGTGTTTATGTCTCACGTAGAACATAGCGCTGACTGTCTTTGAAAACAACAAAAACTTGTGTTGTGTATGTCAAATTTCTGAGCATTTCATACCTCCGACATTTGGAATTTCCTTCAACTCTATCAACAAGAATCAGCAAACAGGTAAGTGTAAATAGCAAGCTAGCTAGCTAACCCCTTGCTTCTTTTCACATTTTGATTGAATTCATTTCAAAAGAGTGGGGAGTTTTTCTTTTTCCCAACAAACTCTGCTTAAAAATTAGTCTTTCGCCAAATTGAACAGCCAGCCTTTTGTCGGGCTCAGCCCCAATAATTACGATTTCAATTGGGGTCTTTCATCCCGGGGATAGACCTGCTCTGTTCCAGGGCCGGTCTCATCTTTGGGGCTCAGTCCCTGGATGGAAGGCATGGATCCAAATGACATCCCAACGAAACATTTCTGGCTCCGCCCACTGATCACTGCCGTGTGCACTCGCTCACAACCCGGTCGACAGAGAATGGCTCAAAGAGTCGAGTGGCAACAGCAGTTCATTTCCGAGAAGAGTTTCTGCTCTTTTTTTTTTTTTTTTTTAACCAACATTTCCACAATGTCCATGTCAATTGATTGATTGGCTAATGTGTGTGCTCCCAATTATTGTAGGTCTCGCTCAGGTGTGTTTGTCATGTGATCATGTCATGTGATTTTCTATTTAAGCTGCACCTGCACCAATAAACAAGTGATTGCATGTTCTCACTGCATCCAGACTCCAAGTGTCTTTATGCTCTCCAAGTTTTAGCTGGTATCTAGTCAAGCCTTGCTTTAAAGTCCATAACATTTTGGAGACTCACATTGCCAAGTGCTGTTGTTGTTATAAAATATGAAAACATTAAAATCACCATCAGCTTGGACTGGCCGGAAGTGCTTAACCCTCTGTGAAACTCCAGAACTGTCCTGTGTATTTGAAAAGGTCACCGGAGCTTCAATTAGCATTTGTGTTTTCGGGAATTCATTAACAGTAAACAACAAATGAAATAAAGAGGTAAAGTTGTTGTGGTAGGAGGAAGCTGTGTATTTTTTTTTAAGGGCTTTTGTCAGTGGGGGGTTGTCAGTAACAGAAGAGCTAGTCCAGCAGAGTCAAAAGGAAGAAAGAACACGAGTCCACTGCTGGTCAGGTCCTGCACCCACTGCTGATCACAACCTGTGTTCCATTTATATTTAAAAGATTTTCCATTATGCATCACAGCTCCTTTGATAGGCGTGTGTAAAAAAGGTCAATTTGGACTTCACACGTTGCAGCCCTGAGTAATTAATTTGCTGTGGCACGCTCATTTTTCTGCCCTGCTGCTGAGCGAATGAGCGCTAACAGGTTAATGTCTCTCTGCAGGGACTCTGGCCTCTGATTGGTCGGCAGCCGCTGGCCTACTTGGACTCCACCGGCAGTATTAGCAAGTCTTCACTTCACAGCTGCACTCATGTCTGCCGAGGATTCCATTTGATGTTCTACTGAGCACATTCTCACACACACACACGCACACGCACACACACACACACACAAAGAGCAATATAAAAACCAGGCCAACTGAGTGCGGAGAGTTTATACTGTAGGTCCTTTTGTTTTTGACTCTCCTCTCTCTCATCATCATCATCATCATCATGGCCCCCCACTTTAATCAGCTCCTGTCTAGGACGGAGGGCCTGACCAGCGGGAGGGGGAGGGGGGCCTCTGGGATACTCTTCCTAATGTGGGAAGAATTACCTGCTACCTGATTTGATTTAGAGCGGTGAGGCTAGGCAGCCCCGGCTGCTTTAATGGATTTAGTCTGAGTAGCATCTTAATGCCTTTTCTGGAGAGCGTTCAAAAAAACTCTCTATTGGATTTCCTCACCATCTCCACCATCAACCCCCCACCCCCACCCCCGCTCACCACCACCACCACCACCACCACAACCTCCACTCCCTACTGGACTGCATTTAACATTTTCCCATCATTCCTCAGTCCTGGGTCAGGCCTGGCACTACCGACTGAAGGCAGCTGTGAGGCCGTGGGAGTGCCGGCGGAACAGCAGAGGTCGTGAGATAAGACCCCCCACCCTGCTGCCCCTGCTGCCACTGGAGCTCTATCTGATGCTCTGTCCGTCTAACACTAACCTGCCGCTGAACCTCGCCGAGCGCCCAGCAATGTCCCGTCCCTCCAGCAAACAGTGAACTCCACTCGTCCAGACACTTGTTCTCTTCAGACCCTGTCGGCCTCCTTCCAGTTAGTGATGTTCGATACCAAAGATTTCCTTTTCCCATCTGATCGGTACTCTGTCTGGCTGGTATCAGTGATACAAACCCAATACAATACTTCAGCTGCAGTGGCAGTTGCAGCATTATTTGAGCTCAGTGTGCCGATGCTTTTACACACTTACCCAGGCAAAAGAAAAAGTAGTCCCCATCAACGGTGTATCATTGTGTGTTTCGTCACTGTGTCCTATCAATGATGCACATGACCTCACTGAAGAAGTATCAAAATGATCCATATCTTCATCTGAGAATTGATTTTAGACCATAAAGATCTGGCATTGGAGGAATTATTATTTTAGTACTGATCAGCACTTTGATCGGTTTTGTCAAGTTTTTTTGTGGTGGGGTGTTGAAGGGGTGGGGGTGTTACAGGAAATTTGGAGTATGGCAAAGAGGCTGGTGAGGCGTGTAGAATATATCTGCAGCCGCAGCGATGTGCAGGTGTGTACAAAGACCGGCCAGCCAGGCACAATGACAATTTGAGCACGCATGGGAACGACAGTCAATTTGGACGGAAGAAGAAAATTTGAGTTTAAATTTAGCTCCATATATTCATCAATTGATTTGATACACTTGTGTCAAAAAAAAACAAAAAGTCAAAGATTTCCCTACAGAGACTGGAAATGTAAGTTATTATTAGATTTTTTTTGATAAAACTATTTTAATGCATTTTTTAAATGAATGAATGAATGAATATTCTTTATTTCAAACTTGAGTGAGTGACACACTGAAAATAAAACTAAAATAATGAGAAGAGCCAAAAAACAATAACAGTCAAACAACAATAATATGAACCCAACATATCACACAACATAAAAAATAAGCAGGATGAAGTATAAAGATTATATATACCTGACCAATCCTCCTCCATTACTCTAACATTTTGTCTACCCAAAAATTATTATTTTTTTGAACATCATACATATTTGCAATATATATAAATAAATAAAATTAAATCCAAAAGAGTCATGATGAATTATCATCCCCAAGACATCCCAGTCTCACAATCTAGACTATTCTTGAAGCTTTGACAGAAAGAAAAAAAAAAGCCTCTGAGGGAGAAAGAACCAGACAGGAACCGGGAACGGTTCCCCAAACAGGCGTCTCCAGAATTGCACCGTCGGCTCCTGTGGTTCTCAACACTCAACTCTGAAGACATTTTTTCCCACCCTAGAGAATCTATTGTTCTGTTTGTTTTGCTTCTGGCTTCCCCTGAAGCAGGCAGGAACAAAGAAAATAAAATTGATCGGCTAAGGGCTGCAGATTCATGCAATGATTTATTCAGTATCCAACATGTGGCTGTGCTCTTTCACAATGAATAATTCCATAGTATGCTGCTGCTGCTACATGTCGAGTGTGTGTCGCACATGTCACACACATCAGCAGCTACAAGGAGCCCGTGTTAGGCCCCGCCTCCTCGGCTGCTCTGCCACACCTGTCAGTCAGATGTATTGTACTGTATTATACTGTCCAAGACTCCGACTTTGGCAGAATTCATCCTGGGAGGTTAGCCATTTTACAGCTTGGGTAACTTTAATGATGGGGCATGGGACACAAACTACGGCTTGATCACCCTGTAGTTGGCCACCTCTGATGAGGGTGTATCGTGAGTAAAGGCCGAAACACCCCTTGATTCAGAGGAACACTACTGAGGATGTGTCCCGAAATTGACATCTGATCCCACTCTAAAGAATCTCCCATGCCACTTTTAACATCAAGGCAAACATCATGTGAGTTCACACCATCTTTAGCACAATGGACAGTTTTTAACATCACGTCCCGTGTTTTAATGATCCTGGCCTTTGGCGTCTTTAGACACGTCATCTGTGAGGTTTACCCAACCCGCAAGCCGAACTAGACACCTACATGGCCATTATCGCCAATCTCGCCATGATCTACGGCAGAACTCTAGATATTCATAGAACGTAGTTCTATGAATATCATAACTCATTCTCTGCTAAATCTGCCATGTTCATCCAGAGATTTAATCAAAGGTTGGACTGGTCCGTAGTTGACCTGGCTCTAATTTCTAGGCACTGCACTGGCCGTCAAGCACTTTCCTGCTCTATTTGTGCATCCTTTGCAGATTTTTGTCCAAAATCAGTGGCCGTCATCCTCCCAAAAGCTCAGACATGGAAAACAAGGTGATACATTTTTCTTCTCCTATATGCTTTAATTTTAATGTTTATGTTTGCAGATTTATGAATTGTAAATATATTCATGCTTGCAGCTTTTGTGGGGACGGACATCCCAAAATCCATGTGCCCGAGACGGACATGCCTCGGAAGACAGAAAAAATAAATCCTTCTACCCCTGTCAACGTGCCAGAATTGGGAAGGGCTTTGAGTAATCATCCCAACCGGAGCTTCCATTCAGCATTCCATTGTGCTACGCTTCCATTGAGGACACTATCCATCTCACTAAAAACGCAGGTTGAGGTGCTTGGTTGTCAAAAGTGTGCATCACTGATGCCAGAAAGTTTTTCCTCCACGGCCCTCTCAGTGGCATCTCTTCGGCGTTAAATGTAGAGAAAAACTGTACTTTGTGGTTCAGCTCACTATCGGGTGCCGCAGCAGCCCTAAGATTTTTGACACTCCCTCCGAGGCTCTTTGTTGGTTCCACGTGAATAACTGCAGATTGTCATTTGTGCTTCACCTACCCAATGATTTTTTTGCTGATCTATTATCCCGATCACCGAATCATGCAATCAATACTTACTACCTTAGGGGTTCCCCTGGCTGAAGAAAAAACATGTGGTCCACTTCAATCCATCGAATTCTTCGGAATCGTACTAGATAGTGACTTCATGCGGGCATCTCTGCCACTCGAGAAATTGAATCAGGTGTAGCAACCGCAATAGACAGCTAGCCAAACTCAATCCACAAAAACACGAGTCAGGATATAGCGTTGAAGCTTTAATGCAGGCTCAAGTTGCATGCAGATGTAAACCTGGAGTGAAACTGCAATGACAAAATCCAGCATGAGCACTAAATGCTAAACATCAAAATAGTCAGCATTACCAAGTTCAACACTTCTTACAAACAATACATTTCAAAGTAAATACTCAAACGTTTACAAAAACTGATTGACAGATGCAACTTACAGTCAATGCTTTGGAGGCACAAACAACAGAACAGCGGCAGCCAAACCTTCTTCAACCATGTGTGGCTGGAACAAACTGATGCCTACAGGTGCTTTATCCCCTCCTACTTCCTCTTTCAAAAGGATGTGCAATAAGCACCTGAATATCAAGAGGGCGCCAAAAGTCAAATGCCAGAGGCCAGAACAGTATAAGTGAGATCATGGGAGTGCAATGCAGTACAGCTATCTTCAAAAGGGACTTACTTTCTCTTCTAGGTCACCTAAATTTTGCTATGTGCGTCATCGTTCAGGGCCGCTCCTTCATATCCAAACTTTTAGATCTCTCGAAAACGGAGAATAATCTCTCGGACATGGTGTCTTTGGAAGAGTGCAGATCGGAACTTCAGTTTTGGTCCTTGCTCCTTGAAAAATGGAACGGTATTTCTCTTTTTTACCATGATGTTCTTGAATGTTCCTTCGAGATTTGGTTGTTCTCTGCACTGAACAGTGCAATGAACCACTGGTGGTTTGCTGATAAATGGCCAAAAGAACTGTCGTCATTACCAAATAGCATCACTTCGTCTGCCTTATTGGAAATGTACCCAATCGTTATAGCATGTCTTCTCTGAGGTAAACACTGGTCTAGAAAGGGTCTTTCTCACTGCCTCTTTTTGTTGTTTTAAGAGGCGGGGAATGTACCACTCTAACAAGATGCTTCGACCCGGGTCACAATCCCTCCATGTCCGATATTACCGTCTATGACCAATATTTTTGTATATTTCCTAAAGAACATTACTTAACGTTACTTAAGAAGCAGACCACAAGCCAACCCGGAAGAGACACTTTTTGCCACGGAAGATAGGGAACCCATGTCAAAAGCTTGCTTCACTTCTCGCCTTCGCTGGACTTCTGCCAATTCTGCGGACTTTCCCCTGAGCGCGATAAGGCTCACTCGTTTCGGATAGGAGCAGCAACAACGGCAGGGAGGGCTCAAAACTCTTGTTTTGACTCTCAAAGCTATGGGCAGATGGTCGTCAGCCAGTTAACATTGTCTACATCCTGAGGCACAAGCCATTCTCAACGCCCAAAAAACTATGTGCCATTAGAAAACTCTTTTATGAGAAATTATAATGATTACATGATTGTTATAACTATGATGTTATTTACAATTGTTATGATGAATTTGTTTATTATTAATTTTTTTTTAATTAACTCTCTTTATTGGAAGCAGTTTCAGAGGTAACAGCAGAACAGTACAATGAAATGAGAACTTCCATTCTTTCCTTTCCCCCCCTTTTTTTCCCTCACACAATCCCACCCACCCTATAGAGATCGATTCACAATGTGAGGCCAATATTCAACATACATGATCACTATGATCTCTACACCAAACATACATACAAACAAGTACAAAAATAAACAAAAACACGAACAAATAAATAATAATAGTAAATTATTGAAAATTAAGTTGGAAAGTTCCAAAAATTTAAATGGAGCAGATATCATTTGTCGCAGTCAGGAAAAAATGTCAGAGTCAATATGGTTTAGGAGGGGTCTCCAAGTTTTTTCAAATGAGTTTAAAGAGCCACTGAGAGAAAATCTAAACTTTTCAAGTCTGATGGAAAGTAACATCTCTTTCAGCCACCTGCCATGAGATGGAGGATGCGGAAGTTTCCTGTTGAGTATGAGTCGCCTCGCCAACAGGGTAGTGAAGGAAAGGACAGTCTGTGTGATTTTATATGTAGAAAGCTGCAGGGGGGCACCGAACAGAGCCGAGAGGGGATCTGGAGAAACTGTTGCGCTATATGCTGTGCTAAGGGTTTTGAAGATTTCAGACCAGAATGAGGTGAGCTTGGAACAGAACCAAAACATATGGGAATGGTTGGCTGGAGACTGTTTGCACCTATTGCACAAGTCAGTTGTATTAGGGTAAATCCGAGACAGCATCAAGTTAGTATAGTGAATTTTATATACATTACATTGTAAGAGGCCGTGCCTCGCACAAATTGAAGAGGAGTGAACTAACCGTAACACTTGTCTCCAATAATCATCTGGCATTGTAGTTCCAAGCTCTTGCTCCCAGGAGTCTTTGGGACTGGGCGCTGGGGTGTCGATAGTAGAACTAATGAGGCTATTGATGCTAAAAAATTAAGCGCTTTTGTTCAGGAACGAAAGCCAGTAAAGAATCAGCCAAGGATTCCGGGGGTCGACTGGGAAATTTGGGATTCTGGTCCTGAATGAAATGCCTTATCTGAAAAAAAAGAAACAAGTGGGAGTTTGGCAGATGAAATTTCTCTGAAAGCTCAGAAAAGGACAAAAACGTCCCTTGATTGTAAAGGTCATTAAATTTAGTTATTCCTTTTCAAACCTGGTCCGAAAAGTTAAATTAGTACAAGAGGGCAGAAACAGGTGATTGTTCAGAATGGGGTAGAGGTTTGAGGCTTTATGGATGCCTAGGCTTTTTCTAAATTGAATCCAGATTTTAACAGAGTTAGCCACCACTACGATTGGGGTAAAGTTAGAAGTAGTCAAAGGTAGCTGGGAGCAAACCAGACACTGAAGAGAAAGTTTAGAGGATGCATTTATTATTATTATTATTATTATTATTATTATTATTATTATTATTGTTCATAATTATATGATGTTATTGTATATATAATCTCATTGTTACTGTATTACCATTATTTTGATGACTTTCTGTCGCTATCCATCTTAGCCCTACTCTAATCTCTACTACGTCGTCACTCGCTCGCTTGTTGACAAGGGCTTGATTTTGCCGATACGGCTGTTTCGGGGGGTTTGGTTGCTGCTGCTGGGCTCCCTGCTAAGCTTTTTCTTGATGGCTCATGAAGGGCGGGAAGGGCAGCTTCGGGCATTCCACGCAAGTGCATGGAAATGGCGGGGGGACCCCGAACAGAACCATACCGCCAAATGTAACTTGTGCATCGTGTAATAAAATTGTTAATTTCGACAAGGTGACCCTGTCTGATTAAGAACTCTGTCGGGGTTGAGAGACACTGCTGCTGCAAAGTGGATGAAAAAGGTTGTCTGTGTGTGTGTGTGTGTGTGTGTGTGTGTGTGTGTGTGTCTGTCTGTCTTTTTCTCTTGTAACAGACAGCCAGACAAAAACTGCAACACCTCCCCCTGCTGGAGCCTCTGCAATGAGATGAGCAGATGAACGTCAGCGAAGTGCAATGTCTCTCTGTGCTTACACACACACACACACACACACACACACACACACACACACACACCTCATTGTTGGTGGTGTTGTTGTTGTACACAGATGGAGGGCAGGGCCACAACGCTGAGTGACATGTGAAACACGGAGAGGTGGATGATGAGATGAGGAGAAGGGGAGGAAACGGCTGAGACGCCTGAGGGCGGAACAAATGTCAACATTAACAAGTGACGTCGTCGCCATGGGCGACGGGCGTGTGTGTATGTCTGCGTGTGTCTGTGTTGTAATTTCAATAAGAGCTCAGAGGACAATTTTATTTTTCATGTAGCACCGCCGATGGTGCCCAGACGCACTGTTTAACTAAATCAAAATGGACCCTCCAGGCAGCTGTGTGGGTATGTATGTGTGAGTGTGTGTGTGTGTGTGTGTGTGTGTGTGTGACGCCGCATCGTGTTTGATTCTTTTTCTTTTTTTTCCCAAACGTGACGGAGTACAGAGAACACGCTGCTCTCAGATGGGGAGAGGCAGAAGCAGATTCGTTTGAAAAGAAAATCTGCTTTTTCTATTCTTAAAATTCATGGCAGAGCAGCTCAGACACACCCCCGCCCTGCACAGCAGCAAGCTGAAAAAGCCACAATGGTGCCGCGGCATCATGCTGACAGAGAGGAGGTGAGTTCAGAGACAGCCTCCACAGAGTCTAAGTGGAGCAGCAGCAGAGGCAGCAGCAGCAGCAGCGACACTCTGCTGGAGCAACTTCACCTGATTTTGGAACCGGCTTTTTTGATTTCAATTTCATTTCATTTTAATCTCAATTTTATTGAGGAGAACCCCTTTAGATGCAGCCTCTCGCTTTCCCAACAAACATGTAACATCTTTTAATTGGCTTCAGGTTTCAGTGGTCAGTCGCACTGTGGCTTCACAGAAGGAAAGACCGAAGGTTGCGGGTGCGATTTCTGGGTCTTTCATGGTGTCCATCCTGATTCCCCTTTTTCTACCCAGCAGGAACAAGAGCCTGACTTGGCTGCCGTTCTTTCCTGACACCACGCAGTAGCCAGAGTTTTGGCAATGCTTAGGAACCAATGACGCTACCAACGTCTGCCATGTTTCAAACAAGTGTTGAGCGATGTTCCAATTAGGACATTAGGAGGTGGTTCTCTACAGGTTCTCCAGCTTCTGGGAACTGTGGATTTGGTGTAAACTTTGAAAATTGTTGTGTGTATGTGTGTGTCTGTGTGTGTGTATGTGTGTGTGGCTTGTCCAGGATATAACCCCGCCTTTGCAATGGGCCTTGACAATGACAGCTGGGATTGGCTCCAGCGAGCCCCCTGCAGGAGGAAGCAGGTATAGCTGATGGATAGATACTGTTTGATCTCCTCCACAGATTCACAAAATTGTCGCTCCTCTGTTTCTTTGAGTCTTTCGTTCTACATTTGAGTTTGCATTAGCTGAGACTTATCCTCTATAGCTCCTCCCTCCAGCCCCGCGCCACCAGCCTTGCTTTTAGCTGCTCCAGGTTTGATCATTGATTACAACCCTCAGCTAATACCTTCTGCTTCCCACAGGTGGAGCTCAACTCTGGACGAGTCACCCAAAGAGCATCAAATCTTTCCATCATCATCATCATCATCATCATCACCATCATCATCATCATCATCATCATCATCATCTCTGATGTTGGAATCACTAACAACAACCAACCTCCTCCAGTCAGACACACTGGGTCTTACTGCAAGCTGTTTTATTTTATTTTTTTAATCGATTTATGCTCTCAAGGCAAGGGAAAGCAAAAAGGCTCTGGAAGGAAATGGTCTTCAGTAACCTGCACCGGCTGATACACTTACTGGTGAGGCTCCAGCCGGCGCCGTCATTCTCTCAGAGTGGCTTTTTGCAGAGTAATCCAAAGTGCAAACATGGAAAAACTCTTTTCAGAAGCCTGTGCTGCTATTCGTCTGAATAAATAAATAAACAAAAACAGCAGGTGATGAGGATGATGGGGGCTGGAATTTTTTTTTACGCTTTTGTGATTGAATCTAGTGTTGTCAAAAATATTGATATATCCATATTGAAAAATAAAACCGGTTCGATCTGACTTTTCCATAGTACTTGATCTGGCTCCTTTGTTTAGACGTGCGGCGCCGCCAACATGCACACAAACAGTCAGAACGTGCTCACACAAACACCGCCGGCTGTGTTTATCGTTGTTGCTTTTAATTGTACGTGTGTTAGCTGCCATAAGATGGCATGTACAGGACCTTCGACACCAGCATTGATAAATAAATAAAACAGCCAAAGCGCTGTTTTGGACGTACCTTGGATTTGAGTGGGGCAAGCAAGGAAAGCCAAAGGACAGTAGCAAGCCGATGTGAAAGCGATGCTGCAGAACTGTGCCGACAAAATTTGTCAAAGACATATGTCACATGTATATGACACATGTCATAACCTGGCTCTAAAGTTATGACAATAACGGGAGGGACACTGCGGATTGCGGTAAATCAAAACGTATTTTATTATAACAAAATAGATAATTATAGCAAAATAATGAAATCTATAGAGTGTGTTCGTCAGTATTATCAGTAGTGTGGGTGTGGATGAGTGAATAATAGGATGTAGGGTGTTGTCAGGTGCAAAAAGAACAAAAAGAACACAGTGCCGGGGCACCGGCACAGGTGTCCTAATTGGAAGATGCCACTCCCACATTCCACAGCTACCTTGAAAGGCAAAAACAGCTGAGAGCCGCAACAGGTTATATGGAGACAGGGCCATCACGAAACCCAGATCTGGATAAACAATTTAAAGAGGTTAGTAACAGTATAACTTGAAGCATGTGTTGCATAGAGTTATAATATATTGGTGTTTACTTTAACGTGCTGTCCTGTTAGCGAGTGATCGCTAAAGCTAATCAACAGTAGGCTGCATATCCACTCTCCAGAGGAGGATACAGAAATGATTAATTGCACAGTTTGTTTGTTTTTTAAACGTTTTGAAATGCCTTTTGTTTTGAATGTCTGACTATCTCAGGCCTTTTAATGAGTGCATAAAATGAATAAAAAAAAATTGTTACTGTGAAAAGAATTACTTGAAGAAATGTCCTACCTCAAGAAAGAAGTTCTTTATTTTTATTTAAATAAAAATAAATATTTTTTGCATTAAAATCTCTGTTGTTGCTAGTATCAAAAATAGTATCGAAATGAATATTTTTCAAAATGTCATATCGAAGTGTGAAAACTAGTACAATGAAAACACGAATTGAAGCTATCCAAACGTATTGACCTTTTTTAGCCACAATGGGCAAGAGCCACAAAGCATAAAGACGTATACACCGCCAGCCAAAACCACGCGCAGTTTCGTCCATGAAAGTGTTTCTGGCATCACAGTGACTCTCTCTGATGATGAGGTGTGTATATATAGAAAAGTATCACACACGCACATCTTATCAAATATAAAATCATTATTTTTATTTATTTATTTATTAAGAACACAAAACATTGATAAGTTACAAGTTCGCTTTCACTTGAAACCAGCATTTACTCGATCAGATTGGCCACCAAACAGCTACAAATTGCTTCAGGGGGCAGTTACAGTAAAATATAACATAGTGTAATATGTATAAATACACCGTGTGCACAATTATTAGGCAAGTTGTATTTTTGAGGATTAATTTTGCTATTGTACATCTAGAGTGCTTTTGGTCAATGCAAAATGTGAACAAACCATCAAACCTGAATATTTAATATTTCTGGCTTTCTTATGAGAATATCTTTATGTACACCATTATTCGGCAACTATTAGTGTGCACAATTATTATGCAACTAAATGAAAAACAAAGATTTTCGCATCTCACTTGTTTATTTTTACCTGTTAAAGTGAGAATAATAAATAAAAACTCAAAATTAACAAATAAACATTTCAGAAATTAAAAATAATAATAATAATAATAATAATAATGATGAGAGCAGGCCTTCGCTGAGGCTCAGTCCCGAATAATAATAATAATAAAAAAAAAAACAGTCACCAGTATAGACACCCTTCTTTTCAATAACATTAACAAGCCTTCCATTCGCGGAGTTAGTCAGTTTCTTGATCTGGTCAGAATCAACTCTTTGTGCAGCCACCGAAACACTGTTCAGAGAGGTGTACTGTTCACCTTTACTGTAAATTTCCTGCTTAAGAAAGGCCCAAAAGTTCTCAATAGGGTTTAAGTCAGGTGAGAGGGGGGCCATGTCTTTAGTTTTTCATCTTTAAGGCCTTTACTGGCCAGCCACACAGTGGAATACTTTGATGCATGTGATGGAGCGTTGTCTTGCTTAAAAATCAAAGTCTTCTTGAAAGATGCAGACTTTTTCCTGTACCACTGCTTGAAGAAAGTGTCTTCTAAAAATTTTCAGTAGGTCTGAGAGTTGATTTTGAGTCCATGTTCAACCCAAAAAGGTCCAACTAGCTCATCTTTAACAATACCTGCCCATACCAGTACCCCACCCCCCCACGTTGGCATCTGAGTCGAAGTGGAGCTCTGTAGCCATTACTGATCCAACCACGGGCCCATCCATCTGGTCCATCAAGAGTCACTCTCATCTCATCAGTCCACAAAACCTTTGAAGAATCTGTCTTCACATATTTCTTGGCCCATTCTTGACGTTACAACGTGTGTGTCTTGTTCAGAGGTGGTCGGGTTTCAGCCTTTCTTACCTTGGCCATGTCTCTGAGAACTAAATACCTTGTACTTCTTGACACTCCAGGTAGGTTGCAGTTGTGAAATAATGCAGAACTGGAGGATAATGGGTTCCTGGTGGCTTCAAGTTTGTTTCTTACGATGTTTGTCAGCCGGACCGGTGGTCCCGGCTTCACGTTACTTGTATACCTCGTTGTGTAGCGACGGAGGACTTCTTCTTTTTAGTCGTCGTCTTCTTCTTCTCCTTCTTCGTCGTCGTCGTCTTCGTCTTCTTGACAGACTGGACCTAGCTATGGCGTAAGGCCGCCCCCCACAGTCTGAAGACGTAAGTGCACTTAAGGGGTGCTTGTGACGTGTAAAAAGGTGTGTGATTTCAGAACTGGTTCGAACCACGGTACAGTTGCTTTAACACATCAACCGAACCGCACCATGGTTCGTTTGGAAGCGAACCGAGACCACCTCTCCGGCGAGGTCTCGGACCGGCTGTTTGCTCCGGACCAGAGTTCGCTGGTTTGTATTCACAGCAGCCCAAAAGGTCCACACCAGGAACTTTTTTGGTTTAGTCCGAACCAAACAGGGCAGGTGTGAATACGCCCTAAAATTATTCAAAGGTTCTGGTTGATTCTTGCCGTACAATCAACCACACTCGTATTCATGTTGTAACATTTCTGACGTGTGTTAAGTTTTGTGTGGGTTCCACTGTTTATTCATGTTAGTGTTGCCGTTAGTATGGGGCGAACACGTTATACTTCCCCTTTAAGAGGACAACAGAAACCCCGGAAAGGTGTGTGTACTGTGCGCAGGGCTGTGGAGATGTTTGGAGAGACATGTGCGACGTGTGTATCTCTTTTTTGGCGTGAGTTCGGGAAAAAGCCAAAATGCAAGTTGTTTGCCGACAACAGAAATAAAGTATTCTGTCAGAAATTCAACTCCTCGTGAATGAGGTGTGCATGGTGCAGGTGTGTATATCTGAAGATCTATTGCGCGGTTACATTTCTGGCCGTTTTTGCACCTGCATATCATTGGCACAAAAAACCTTTGGGGATATAATGCAACGGTGGCGGAGATTACGGCTGCAAAGTTGCCGCAAAACACGCCGCAATTTACCACTGTGCTCCATTCTTTTTGGATCTGGCCTTATGGGTTTTTTCGTTGCAACACAATCCAGTTCGAACCGGAGCGTCAACGAACTTCCGCTTGAAAAGCTTGTTAGCAATGTGCCTGGAAGCCGCTGGTCTGGTACAACGAACACAGCTGGGCCTCGGAGGGAGACTGGAAATTGAGAGGAATGGTAGTTTAAAAGGGAGTTTTACTGGGGGAGAACAGACACAGATGCGGATACAAAGCAGCGGTGGTTCTCTCCTGGCTCTCTAGTTTCTGGGAACTGGGGACTTGGTGTGAACTTTGAAAATTGTCCCGTTTGTGCGTGCGGGCGTGCGTGTATGTGGCTTGTCCAAGGTGAAACCCCGCCTACGCACTGGGCCTTCAGCCAATAAGGGGAGAAATGTGGGAGAGTGTGGGAGTCTGAATCCCTGCAGGAGGAAGCAACGTCACAGCAGTTTGGACAGAACTCTGAGTTTCAGAACTTTGGCCCGTTTACACCAAAGATGGGATTCACTTAAAAAGGTCATAATTCTTGGTTTTCACTGGCAAGACAAAAAAAAAAAGTGCATTTCCGAAAACAGGCTATAGAGCTGGAAAAGTTAGAAAATGGTTCTGAAGTAACTGGAAGCACAAGTTCAACTTTGTTGTTTGTCCACATCTTTTCTCCTGCGTTCTACTTCTGTGAATACATTATGCTGTGGTAGTGGTGTTTTTCTTCTTTTTCTTCCTCTTCTTCTTTTTCATCTGCACCTTCAGGGTGTAACCTCACAGCGCCCCTACAAGGCCTGGCATAAGTACTGCAGCGTACTCAGTCTTTTTTTTTTTTTTTTTTTCAGTGGTCCCTTCAGAAAATACTGTAGTGGGGGAAGGTTGACTGATTAATTTAATCGATCAAACTCACAAAGGAGTGGAAACGCACATCAAAAAGAAATGAATGATTTTAATAGTTATAATATTTAATATGATTTGATCGGGGCACCACCTGCTTTTTGATTGTTGACGTCAGCAGGAAACGCCAGAATCAGCCTCAATACCGTCTCCTTAGCGGGTAGTTCTTGACGATACGCAGGGATTTGAACCACACTTTAATAAGTCAGTCAAACTATGACATCAGGCTTAATGTGCATTTATTTGTGTAACAATAGATGGTTCACACAGAACAGCATGACATGAATGTGGTCATAAAGACACAATCAGCAACGAACTGTGCGTGTGTTGGGTGTGTGTGTGTGTGAGAGAGAGAGTGGGCGAGAGAGAGGGATTGAGTGAACTTAGTGAACTTAAGCTAAAAGTAACAAAATAAAAGAAGAAATATAAAATAGTTTTGTTTGTCTACTAGACTTGACTAGACAAGACCACACTAAGAAAGACTGGACAACGTTCAGGAAAACTAAAACTAACTCTGAGACAAAGGAACTGAATTCACTGGTGTAACTTGGAGAAGAGGGTGGTACTTTGAACTCCAAGAACCAATGAAAAGGCTGTTCCAACACTAAAACTGATGGGTCGTTTTACGCTATATGCATCTGATGAATATGTATGTGGTGTCGGGTTCGTTGCTGATAAAGAAATCAAACAACAACCAAAAATGAAATAGAAGAACAACATGAAGAAATAAAAAACGTGTGATCCTTCGTATGGTGGATACCTTGCGAAAGTTAGGCAACAGATGAGGAAGACATAGCGTTCAAAGCACATTAAACCTTCAACATATATTTTATATCTTAATACCTATCAACCTATCTAAGCATGCATACAGAAGTAGGAGTAAGTTTATTTATATTTAAAAGACAACTGAAAGATTTAATAGATTTCGCATTCAGGCACTTATATGGGCATGTATACAAATATATTTATGTATATATATATATATATATATATATATATATATATATATATATATGAGTAGATATATCTATCTGTGGTTGTCAATATTTAAAAGGTGTATGTAGGGATTGAGGTAACAGTCGCCTAAGTGTAACGTGGAAAAGTGGTGATGGTAATGATAGGGATTATGGCAAAGCATGAACTTTTAATCGATCACTTAGGAAACACTTTCGTAACCCCCCCTTAGGGCACACTCTTGCTCCACCTGAAGCTTGAAAGCCTCCAGGCTTCCTTTAGGAGGAAATCCTAAATCCCTTAATCTTGAGGTTAGACGAGTCATTCAAAGTCCAATAATACTTTATTTTTGATGGTGGTCACAGAAATGTGACTTCCAGATATCTCTGTAAAAGGGAAAATAGAGTTTTTAACATTGTCTGATATTGAGATGTTCAGGAACATCTGTAGTGAGGACGGCCCTTGGAATGTTCTGCAGAGAGATAACGGTTGTAAAACTAGCGCTGGCCGCCAGTGGTACCAGTCCCTGCCTGGAACCAGGTCGTCTGAGAAAGCTTTGTTGTTGACTCCCAACTGTGATTTGTGAAAGTGTTCTTCCTAGAGCGGGTGTTTTACGGCTTTAAGATTTTAAGTAGGAGATAGTCGCAGAGAAAGTTGCATCACAGCCAATCAGGTACCACCTTTAGTTCCTCCAAACGTGGTTCACCGGAAGGCTGTGCTGCAATAAATTCCAATTGTCCTGGAGAACAACATTAGGTCCGGATGTGGCTCTACAATACTGATAAACGTTTTTGGAGACAACTTTGTCCAAACACAGTTTCTTTTTTTTTTCCTTCTTTTTTTCCCAGAAAATCCTCATAAAGTCTTCCAACCAACTCACTGGCCAACAGCCTGCAAGGGGATTCAAATTCCGAAAGCAGGAGCACCATTCCAAACGGAACCCACTCTGAATAACCTGCTGTGTCCTGCTGTGTCCTTTTTGAGTTGTGACCTCCAGCGTTTAGCCTCAGCTAGAGTTTAACCTCAGACAGATTGCAGCCGAGTGGCCAGGCTCATTGTTCCCCTGCCGAGCAATTCAAAAGCAACAATAGGACTAAATTTTTTTTCCACATCAGTCCAGTTTCTTGGCCAAAAAGGACAAAGCGATTAAGCGCTGCCGATACGGTCGGCGGCAGTGGCGGCAGAACAACAAGCGACTCATGACAAAAGGAAGGACTGTGGACAGAAGATACGAACCGTCTGGTTAAAATTGGCTTTTGCTTATTTTATTTTTTTCCGTTTGTGCAAACTTCAAAGTTCCTCTGAGCCGGACTCAAAAAAACTATGATGGGTGAATTATTTCAACAAGCTCCACCAACTGCAGTCAGACGCTCTGACGCTGTGTATGTGTGTGTGTGTGTGTGTGTGTGTGTGTGTGTGTGTGTGTGTGTGAGAGAGAGAGAGAGGGAGAGAGAGAGTGCTGCCGCTTCCCCCCAAAAATGAGTTAATTCCCCATGAAAAGCACCCCGCTCGCAATTAAACGGAGGCGGAGGGATGCGTTGGTGATGTAAGCCAAACAAATGAGCCTCTGTTGTCTGGTGTTAAAAATTAGCCTCAGACTCCTGATGGAGGAACGTGGAGCAGCAAGTGGAGCAGCACCGCTCTAATCCAGCGGTAGTAAAAAACAGCAACTTTTAATATGTTGCATAACCCTCATTACATAAGGCCACGCCCCCTTCCTCATCCATCTCCTGACACTGAGCACACACACACACACACACACACACACACAATCATGCACACACACACACACACACACACTGACCGAACAGAACGTGTTTTCCATGAATAAGGAGAGACATGACACAGCAGGTTTGTGTTTTTTTTTTACGTGAAGCTCAGGAGGAGAAGGAGGAGGAGAAAGAGACGGAAGGGGAGGAGAAGAAGATAGAGGAGGAGCAGGAGGTGTTTTATATGCCTCCCTCAGGTTTGGTAGTGGTGTTCAGGTGAAGAACATGTTCAGGAGCAACTTCATGACTGTCCAACTGAAGCAAACACCTGCTTCACTCGTCCTCCTCTCCTCCTCTCCTCCTCTTTCTCTTTCTCCTACTACTCCTCTTCCTCTTCCTCTGTCTGCCTCTTGCTCTATTTCATCCTCTTCTCTAACCCCCTCCCCTCCTCCACCTCCACCTGTACCCCCTCTCCTTCTCCTCATTCTTCTCCTCCTACCCTCGTCTTCCTCCTCCTCCTCTTCTTCCTTTTCCTCACTGGTCCACCTCTTCCACTGAGTCCAATCTCACTTCCATCCTGGAGAGCCACAGTCACAGGTGATTGAATGCAGAAGAAGGCTGAACTTCAAGTCAAAAAGAAACAGCACAGACAAACCTTGATTTGGAAGTTTTTTTTAAAACTGCAAAATAGTTCCATATGAACCCCTAAAAAGGTCTAGGGTCAAGATGATGATGATGATGATGATGATGGTGGTCGTGGTGATAATGAGGGTGATGACGATGATGACAGTGGTGGTGATGGTGTTGAAGATGATGATAATGGTGGCGATAATGATGATGGTGATGATGATGATGACGGTGGTGGTGGTGATGATGGTGGTGGTGCTGATGGTGGTGGTGCTGATGATGATGACGGTGCGGGTGGTGATAGTGATGATGACAGTGGTGGTGGTAATGATGATGATGATGATGATGATGGTGGTGATGATATTGATGGTGATGATGATGACGGTGGTGTTAATGATGATGTGGTGGTGGTGGTGGTGATGACGGTGGTGATGACCATGGTGATGATGATGATAACGGTGGTCGTTGGGGTGATGATGATGATGATGATGGTGGTGATGAAGATGATGATGATGATGATGGTCGTGGCGATGATGATGATGATGATGGTGGTGGTGGTCGTGGTTGTGATGATGGTGACGATGATGATAACGGTGGTGTTGATGATGATGACGGTGCTGGTGGTGATGGTGATGATGACGGTAGTGGTGATGAGAGTGACGAGGATGATGATGATGGTGGTGATGATGATGATGATGATGATGATGATGATGATGATGGTCGTGGCGATGATGATGATGGTGGTGGTCGTGGTTGTGATGAGAGTGACGAGGATGATGATGATGATGATGACTGTGGTGTTGATGATGATGATGATAATGATGATGTAATGGCCATCTGTAGGTGTTTCGTCTTTCCTCCAACAGGTCTCACCTAAAGGTTTTGTGCTCTCTGCCGTTTCCAGTTAGTGGCTAACATTTTGCTTATTGTTATAATTATTGTTATGGTCGGACGTTAATATTTTATCTTCACTTTTCAGTTGTTGAACTCGTGAAAGTGAGAGGAAGTGAGGGCATTCTGAGGAGAGCTCAGCAGCACCCATGCTTCGTTTTCCAATTTTATTCTGATTCTGATGCTGAAATGTGAAATTAAATCAATCAATTAAGAAAGCATAGAATATCGCTCACCTGCGCCTCGGATGGCTTGGTGTGGTGGGGTGAGCGTCGGAGGTCATTGTGATAAAGAATAAAATAAATAATAAAAAAGAACCTCGAAGCAAGACTGGATTTATTTTTGCATGCGCATCAACAATTACTCCGTTTAGCCCACCTCGGCTTATTTATTTATCAATCGCCAGTTAGCCGCAATACGTGCTTTTATTTTGTAAAAGTGTGTTGCTGGCTTCTGCGGAACCAGAAAAGAAAAGACTTTGTTCATATGGTAGAACATTAAAATAAAAGTGCACTATAGACTTCTTTTAAATTCATTATTGGATTTTTCTTATACATTGTGATTAATCGTGATTAATCATGGAAATCATGCAATTAATTGCGATTCAAATTTTTAATCGTTGCCCAGCCCTAAAAGTCTGTGATGGCATGAAATTATGGATGACTAGATGGTATATGAAATTGAACTTAAGAACGTTATTGAACCCATCAGACGGAGAAAAAAGCTGCTCCATCCGTCTGGTCGACCTCAGACGGCGGTTTCAGCGGTGGAGTCTGTCTCCATCTGAAGGTGAGGGTGACCTTGACACGACACAACACAATTATCCTCAAAACCACAGAAGAAGACAGAGCAAGACAAGCAGGAAGGGGCGGCTGCTGCTGCTACTCGCAGCACGAGTTTTATCAGAACTGGGTGAACATTGCTTGTGTTAAAAATGGTGAAATTGAGCTCTTGGGGCAGCGGTGAGGTGGTTGTTCCCGAATGAACTGTCCACACAAACACACACACACGTTTCAGAGAGCGTGGCCAAGGATTAGGATAAATGGGAGGATTTGAGAAATGTATTTTTGGTTACTGCAGACACAAAATCCGTTGAACGCAGCATCAAGGCTCCGAGTGGGGGACGGGGAAAAGTCTTTTTTTTTTTTTATGGACAAGCTAGAGACAAACAAGAGAAGATTCTGAGAAAAAAAAAAAACAATCCAGGGGAAAAAAAAAAAGACAAAACAAACTGAGTGCAAATCAGAAATGCAGCACAAAGGATGGCAGAAGGGGAGAAGCAAGACAGACTGAGATTTGACACACACACTGCAGAAGTGTGTGTGTTAGGGCAGCAGGAGAGGAAGCCTTCTCTCGCTCTCTGTGTCTCTCTCTCTTGCTCTCTCCTGCTAGCGAGCGAGCAAGTGGCGGCGTTTGGTTACGTAACCGTCTCCATTGGTTGGCAGCTCACATGCTTTTCAGGGGAGGAGCTCACGTTCTACAGCACCTGAGAGGCTCCAGCTGGCAGGCTGGAGGAGAAGACAAGGAGGAGGAGGAGGGGGGTGGAGCCAAAATCAGGAGGAGGAGGGGGCGGAGCCAAGGCCACAAAGAGGAGGGGCCCTCCAGAGTGGCCGTGGCCAAGACCAAGGAGGAGGAGAGGGCGGAGCCTGCAGAGGAGGAGGAGGAGGAGGAGCTACAGGTGCCATACCAGAAGATATTTAGCCCTCTATTTGCAGCCTTCTGCTTGAGAAAGAACGGAGCAAAACAGTGATTCCACTGTAAGGAGAAACTGTGAGGAGCCAATCAAAGGGAGGTGCAGCTCAGAAGTGATGAATGGGGTCAGACGTCCTTTTTAATTATAATCATCAGCTGATGAAAGGACACTAAAGGTGCAGAGCGCTCAAAAGACTGAGGGAACCTCAAAGGCAGCAGCTGCTCTCTCTGATCTCTCTTCTTAGAGTTCAGTAACAGCAGCAGCATTAACAGCAGCAGCAGCAATAACAGCAGCAGCAGTAACAGTCACATGGAGAGAAAACGTTGCTGTAAACCTGTGACCTGCTGGTGGGCAGAGTTCAGGAGTGAGTCGGGCTTGTAAGTAGGACTTGTGGGACTTTTGTGCCGACGTCTGAATATGAGATGTTGGGAAAAAGACAGCGTTTTTCCATTTTTCAGCGTTTATCAAAAATGAATTAGTCCTTTGATTCTTGGATAATTAACAGTCAAACCTTTCCCCAGATTGGAGTTATTTGCAATCTGGTATTTCAGTCCAAAAAAAAACAAAACAAAACTGGGTACCCGTAAAAATACTATAGAGCTCTATAGGAAAAAACAAAAAAAGTTTTCTGATACTCAAGTGATACCCAAGCAGAGCTGGTTGATGGTGGTGATACGTCTGGGAAAACAGCAGTCTCTACCTGGCTTCTATCCACACCCATCAGCTAGCAAGCAGAAAACATCGTAAACCATGGTGACTTGCCATGTAAGACGGCTACAGCTCTCAGTGTCTTCTCTCCTCTCACCATAATGCCCGGTTCACACTGGACGCGAGAGGGCCGCGAAGCGCCGGGCGCTTCAGTTTGGCGCCCATGTTAATCAACGTAGTGGTTCACACCAGACGCGAACGGGTGTGCGGCTTGTTCCATTCATTTCAATGGAAGCGGAAGCGCTGCGAAGCGGAGAGCCGACGAAATTCGCGAGCGAGGCTCGAACTGGTTCGCTCCAGGCGCGAACAGCTCCGCGATGGTCGACAAGCAGCGCTTCTGCTCAGCTGCAGTCTTTTTTTCACTCCCACTCAAGCTTTTTTTGTTTTTTTCAAATCATTTTCATCATCGTCGTTTATTTCGAAATAATTCACCGGATTTTCTCGTTTTTTTTGAGCGACTTCCTGTACTATTGACGAGGATCGCTCGCGCACAAAATAGAGCAGACGCCGAAACGACAAATGCATGGCGCGAGCCGCGCGCCTGTTCGCGTCTAGTGTGAACCACCACATTGATTAAAGCGGGTGCCGAATGGAAGCGCTCGGCGGCGCTTCGCTTCCACGTCCAGTGAACTGACGTTAAATGCATGGCGCGATCCGCGAGGGGAGCCGCGTGCCTGTTCACGTCTAGTGTAAACTACTACATTGATTAACATGGGCGCTGAATGGAAGCGCTCGGCGCTTCGCGGCGCTTCCGCGTCCAGTGTGAACCGGGCGTAAAAGTCAAGTGTGAACTCATATACATTGTAGGTGGAGTTTACCGTGTTAATATTAACACACACAAACAACTCAAAACCATCACAATGAGTAATTTTAAAGGCTGTTAGCTGTTATCTATAAGAAATTAATTAATAATTAGCATATTAACGAAGCACACTTAAGCCAGCAATTAGCGGTTAAGATAGCCGACAAACACCAGCAAATTACCTCGTTTCACACCACAAGCATAACCACACACAATCAATATCTGTATGTGTTCACCTAGCAGGAAACATCATAAATCGTGGTAACTTGACATGTAAGACAGCTAGAGACCAGCTACAGCTGTGTCGCTGTGTCAAGTGAACCGGCAAAATCTCCTGCTCTGAGATCGCCACTCTACAGCTGTAAAGCAGAGCTTACTGTTGTGACTCTTCAAGAGACAGTGTACTGACACTGAATACACAGACTGGCTAAATAACCACAAGGTTATATCAAAGGTATTGTAAACACAAAGGGCGATAACGTGAAAAATGAGAGCGATCTCCCCATAGACTGATGAGGCAGTAGTTTCCTCCTCTGTCCAAGGACTGCTGTTTCCTACTTCTTCTGTCCGCTCCATAACGTTACAGCTCCGAAAGTCGCTCTCTGGTCTGGCGCATTGGGTCTTGCGTCACGTAGAGCGATGTCACGCACAGTCAAAACCGTTCTGTGTGTTTGGAGTTGTTCAGACTGAGACGCATCTGTCCAAATGCAATCTGAAACTACCTCCCGGATGTGGTTTCAATCTGTCTTTCAAAAATCAGATTTCATGTGGTTTGTGACTGTTCAGACTACAAAAGAGCCATCCAGTTTCAATCTGGATGGGCAATAAAATCGGATTTTTTTTGCTAGCAGTCTGAACGAGGCCTAAGAGGACGACAGAGACCTTGGAAAGGTGTGTGTACTGTGCGCAGGCCTGTGGGGATATTGGGAGAGACGTGTGCGACCGTCTCTTTGTTGGTGTGAGTTTGGGAGAAAGCCATACACATTTTAATTGACAACAACAGAAATAAAGTATTCCATCAGAAATTCAACTTCTGGTGCCTAAGATGTGCACCAACGTTATAATATCTGACGATCTATTGCGCGGTTGGGTTACTAGAGTGGAATTTGTGCTTCTGACTCCTCAGGTGCCTCCTTTCTGGGCTTTTTTGCACCTGCATATCATTAGTGCAAAAAACAATGCAAAATGCAAAGGTGGTGTAGATTACGGCCGCAAAGTCGCCACAAAGCACGCCGCTTTGCTCCATCCCTCCATCCTTAGTGGAGAACTCCAGGTACGTTGTATTTTAGCCCTAGATGCTTGCCATAGACGACGTGCAAGCTCACGTTGGGAGTGTGTATGAACAGAAAGAGGAGTGAGTCGTCTTCCAAATGAACTGAGAGTGTGAACACAGCACACAACTGAGTACTTTTTCCTCAGTTTGGTGGTTTTAAAGAGTACTATGAGGTCTCTGTGTGTGTGTGTGTGGGGGGGGGGGTGTTGTAGTGTGCAAGGAGAGAAACAGTGCAGCGGCGCAGTTCGTTTATTTTTCTCTTTTTCTTTATTTAAAGACTAATGCAGAGAATCAGAGTCTACAGGGCCATAATATCATAACCAAAAGAAAGAAAAACATTTACAGAAGGTTCATCATCAGTACCAGTCAGCATCACCCGCCCACCATCTACACACTCCTCTGTGTGTGTATGTGTGTGTGTTGATGTGTATCTTGGTGTTTGTGTGTGTGTGTTTGTGTCCAGGTGTGTGTGTGTGTGTGTGTACACTCTCCCTCTTCACCTCCATCGTTGATCATCGTTGATCATCTTTTGTGCTTTAGAAAATTATTTTTTACTTTTTTATATATAGACTTTTTTTTTTTTTTACATTTCAGTGAAAATCTGAAGATATTTTTCCCCTTTGATAAAAATACAAGAAAAAACTCCAGTAGGTATCTATGTATAATAATAACCAAACACTCAATGTGGAAAGAGCAGGTGCTTCTGAGAACTGCTGAGGAAACGACGGCGCCACCTAAAGGAACCGGGGGACCGATGTGCTCACGGATGAGGATATTTACACGTCGACGTCTATTGCACCTGTCGGGGGGTGGGGGTGTAAGGGTGAGATTGGAAACTCACAATTAAGCCTATGAAGGCTCTAAGCCAAACAGAGACCGAAGGGGGTGGATGAAAAAGCGAGAAGGCGGAGTTTCGGCCTTGCGACAGTCGGATTGGTCACCGTGCGTCCTACAAAAACAACAAAACTGCGAATCATATTACAGCAACGCCGAAACCCAACCTCCTCGATTTCCGATTGGCTAGGGTTAGCTAGCTTTGTGCTAGCATTAGAATTAGGGTTGGGATCAGAGTTGTGCAGCGTGTCGCACACTCCAATGACGAAGCCAGGGAGGGAGGGAAGGAAGGAGGAGGGGTCAGGAAGCCAGGGGACGGAGCCGTGGCCTCGCCATCCTAGGATTTCCAATATCACTGTAACAAGCCTTCACTCCGTCCCTTGTAACTCTCCCGGTCCTTTATTTTTTTTTGTCTCTGAATGCAAACAAGCTCAGGAGATAAATAAAAGAGGGATATTATTCACACGACGCGACCTGTTGGAGTTTTGCTCTTCTTTTTTTAAAATCTTTTATTGCAATCCACCCCAGGAGAAAAAGTGCGATCGACGAACGGTGATAATTTTTTTCCCCTCCAGACGGCGAACAAATAGAGAGAAAATCCAACTTTTTTTTTTTCACTGAAGTCACCCTGTATAGACACGATAGAAACACAAGTGGAGTGAAGAAACGAGAAAGAAGGTGTGTGTGTGTGTGTGTGTGCGTGCGTGCGTGTGTGTGTGTGTGTGTGTGTGTGTGTGTGTGTGTCTGTGTGTGTGTTGTCAGGGGCAGGAAACAGGAAGTGGATGAGGTGGTTGAAAGCTGTCCTTGCATAGCACAAAGCCGAAAAAACTCTACAGAAATGTCAACGTTACTGATCTGCTAAATGTGCAAAATGCATAACATTAGGATGATAATACAAACAATATTAATCGTCATCATCATCATCATCATCATCATCGTCATCTTCATCGTAGTTGTCGTCATACGGCTGCAGCTAATATCTTCAATAGAATCAAATACTGTATGCATCATGTATCTTACATATGTATATATAGATTTTTTCCTCTCTCTCTGTCATGATAATAAACATACATACATTTTTATCTATTTTTTTTTTTTTTTTTACAGTTCATATATATTTATACATCTCTTTACCCTGAACTACGCGCTACCTTTTCTTCTCTGCTCGCAGCTTGAACGGAGAAAGAAGCCAAGCCGGGACGCAAAAACCCCCCCCCAAAAAAACACAACCGCAATGGAGGAGGGGCAGACCAACCCACCCCCCACCCTCTCCCTTACCCCTCATCCACCCTCCACACCACCGGCTCATGGCTCCTCCTTGGGAGGTGGTGGTGGTGAGAGTATCTTGAGGAGCAGATCTAAATGGGACTCGTGGAGGTGAAACTAGAGCCGGAGGGCAGAGTCAGGGTCAAGCTACAAGGGATGAAGCCCCTCCCACACAGCCAACCACCCCCTGCCATGACCACTGTCAGGGTTCGGGGGTCCCAGGAAAAAGCCCTTGCTAATTAATATTGCTACATCAACAGAAGTCGGAACACACAGTTTTTGGAAAAAACCTCAGAGGGGCCAATCAGAGTGGAGACAGTCCATCTCTCTCTCTCTCCTTCTCTCCCTCTCGCTCTATCTATGATATATAAATAAAGCCAAAGCACGGCGAGCAAAGACAACAAATGAGAGCGAACAATGTTCTTCTCATGTTAGCGCGTTGCTTCCCGCAGCTATACTGCTTTTTCTGTGGAGGAGGAACCGATGTCATGGTCGGAAAATATAGGAATACCGAGAGCACCTCCTCTTCCTCCACCTCTACCTCCACTCTTCCCCCACCTCCCTGTTCTCTGCCTCTTTCTACTCCTCCTCCCTCTTCACTTGTTTCTGCTCCACCTCCTACTTCTCCTCCTCCACCTGCCCCTCCTTCTATTCCTTCTCCATGGGCTCCTGACAGACCCCCCCCCCCCCCCCCCGCGTCCCTCCTGCCTCCGACTCACAGCAGCAGCAGCAGGCGATGGGTCCAGCGGGGCTGTGAGGGCAGTGTAGCTGGTACTGTCCGTGTGTCCCATTCGGCTTTTGGAACATAAAGGTTGACAGCTGAACAAGCTGCCGGCCTTTAAACTTCCTGCACTGGCAGCGATGATGGACAGAAAACTTTTTTTTTCCTGTTGTCTTCCGCATGAACTCCGAAAAGTTGTTGTTGTCTATTGTTGTTGTTGTTGATGCCATCCACCTGCGTGTTAATCTAATAATGAAGTGATTAAAAGCAATTTGAATGGAAAAACCGTCAATGAAGGCTGAATTTGAGCTTTTTACAGTTATGTTTTTTCTCTGTTGGAAGATATGCTGAAAGAAGAAAAATAAAAGTTTGTCAAAAGCCTCAACCTGTTACATGACGTCTGCAGCTCCTTCTGCTATTTAGAGGAAAATTAAAAGACGAAAAGATGGAATCTCTTTGTTTCTCTCATCTTTTTACCCCTTCAAAATGAAATGGCGAGTCCACTAAGACGTGTTTTTATTGCTATTGCAGAAAATCCTAAAAATGAGTCTATTTCTCTCTCTCTCTCTTTAAAGAGAGAGACATAAAGCGCCTACAGAGGATGGAGGAGCAGGAGGAGGAGCAGAAGGAGGACGTGGAGGAGGATGAGGAGGTGAAAGAGGAGCAGAAGGAGGAAGCGAAGGTGGGGGAGGAGAGGGAGGAAGCAAGAGGAAGAGCAGAAGGAGGAGGAGGACATGGAAGAGGAGGTGGAAGAGGAAGAGCAGGGGGAGAAGCAGGAAGGGGAGGAGGAAAAGGAAGAGGAGGAGATCAGGTGTAGGTGGGGCTGCTGTCAGTTGGTTGGACACAAAGGAGAACTTCCTGCTCATGCAAACGAACAACCGCACTGGCTCGGCTTTGAAAAATAAAAAATTATGAAACAAAGCAACAACAGAGAGATGCTGATAATAATAATAATAATAGTAATAATAACAATAATAATAAAAATAATAATAATATTATTATTATTAATAATAATAATAATAATAATAATAATAATAGTAGTAATAATAATAATAATAATAATAATAATAATAATAATAATAAGCAGCAGACAAGGAGCTTCTCACTGGGTCTGCTGAAAGAATGGCTGTACACCTTGCAGAGCTTCTCTTCCTCATCAACACCTTGAAGTCTTTGTCATTCTTCTTCTTCTTTTTTGTGTTGCTTTTTTCCCTCTCTCTCTCTCTCTCACTTTTAGGGAATTAAGCGATGCACCGGCTGTTCGTTCAGCCTTAACGTGAAACTACCATTGCGTTTTTATCTACTCAAAATGAACTCTTAATTTTCTTAAATTATCATCAATTTTTATTTTAAATTGACAGATTGATTGATTTGATCTGTTTTGGGAGAAATGAGGCCGAAACAGAAAGAGGACAGGTAGGAGGTTGGAGTGGGGGTCAGGTCGGGGCTGGGTGGGTGGGGGGATTATTGCGGTGACATCCCCTGCAGTTTGGGCTTCTTGTTCAAGTAGGTGGCCCAGTAGACCAGGTTGAAGGTCCCGAAGAGCAGCGGGAAGGCTATCCTGGCGATGCGGTCGATCTTGCTCACGCTGTTGAAGGTCTTCTTGGCCTCGGGTGGTTTGGGCTTGGGCTCCTCCTTGGGCTCGGTGGGGGGCGGGGGGGCGCTCTTGGCGATGGTGGCCAGCCCTGGGTTACTGGCGATGTTGGGGGCGAAGGCGGTGGCAGTGGCCGCTGGGTAGGCGGTGGTGTTGTTCTTCATCAGCAGGGACTCCTTCTTCTTCTTTTGCTGCCATTGTTCAGAGAGGTGTGGGGAGAGGTGTGTGTGTGTGTGTGTGTGGGAGGGGGGAGAGAGAGAAAAACAGCCGTGAGTCTAGACAACTGTTACTTTCACTTCCAATCATCAAGAAAGTCTCAGAGAAATGCCCCATTCTATGACCATTCTACGAGATTCCTGATTTCTGATTTATGCACCTAGAAAATGAAAATGTTTTAAAGTTTAAATTCATTGAAAGTTTAGTTTAGTTTTGTACAAGTTTTTGTTTTGCTCCACTTTTGATACTCTGCTAATCTTGAGTTTAGCACATTAGCATTTGCTTACAGTTATAACTACCGTAAATTCCGGACTATAAAGCGCACCTGAATATAAGCCGCACCAGCTAAATTTAGGGGGGGTGAACAAATGTGTACATATACAAGCCGCACTGGACTATAAGCCGCAGGTGTTTCGTCAGGAAACGGGTCTGCGGAGCGGATCGGTTCGGCGGCTGCGAGCCTGCGGCTCTGGACTTGCACTGCGGATCCTGTTTGCGGGGTCCCGCTGGTCACCTCGGTTAATTGGTATGGAGTCGGACTCGAGGCAGCGACGCACCGGAGCTCACAAAGACAGAGCGCATAAACCCTTTTCTTGTGATATAGAAATGATCAGTATTTCTCTATTTCCTTCTTTGACAGCCATACCGTTGTATTATTCAAAGCATGGGAAAAAAGTAGTGGCTTATAGTGCGGAAATTACGGTACCTGAACTAATAAAACCTAATAAACCCACAACGGTAGATCATGGAAACACCAGTTTACACACAAACACAAAACTGACAGCAGGGTTCGGCCTCAGCGTTCATGACCTTTGACCCTAGTGAAGTGGCATAATACCTTCTCGGGCACCACACTCTTGCCGTCCCAGGCATAGCCACGCTTGGTGAAGTAGTTGACGGTGGCGAACTCGATGAGGGCGGAGAAGACAAAGGCATAGCAGACGGCGATGAACCAGTCCATGGCGGTGGCGTAGGCCACCTTGGGGAGAGAGTTCCTGGCGCTGATGCTGAGCGTGGTCATAGTCAGCACGGTGGTCACTCCTGCAGGGGAAGGAGGCACAGGAGGTCACATGATCACACTACTTAAAGGGACAGCAAGCTAAAAAAAAAAAAATGGAGAACGAAAACATGAAGGAAGGTTGTTGTTGTGTGTGTTTTGTTTTGTTTTGTTTTTTTGTTTTGGAGTAAAGCTCGGAGCATCCCAGCCGAGGAAAGATGTGTCCTGTGATCCCATGTGCACACTCTCATCAGTGGTCTTGGCCAACTCGCACACCTCCACCCTCCTCACCGCCCCCACCACCCCCAGTCCGGTGGCAGCAGCTGTTGCAATAATCCACAAGCTCGTCAGAGTTACGCAACATTCGGCACAACACAACACAGCACAACACAACACAACACAACAACACGTCCTGTTGATCTGATGTCCCAGCCAACGGCCAATCAGGGAGCCTCGCGGCGGCCCCCAAAATTAATGAAAAAATAAAGCCTCTGCTTTAAAAGCAGCCTTTAAAAATGGATCCCTCCCCCTTAAGCCACTCCTCCACGCCCCTCCCCCCATGTTCTACCCACCCTCAAAACTGCAGCTTCCTGAGACTGAGCTTCCGAGATTAAGCAGCCGCGCTGCGAGCGAGTGAGCGAAGAATTGGGTCAGAGCACTGAGCACATGACTCGCTGCTGCTGCAGATGTTCACAAGGCAAGAGGAGCCACCAGGCAGCAGCAGCAGCAGCAGCAGCAGCATAGTAACAGCAGCAGGGTCTGCAGGCGCCTCCTTCACACTCGCTTTCTCTCATTCTTTTCACGAGTGATGACTTTGACCGCACAAAAAGATTCAAAAGGGAATCAGCTTTTCGAATGAATCTCCAGTTCTTGTTGTTTGTGAGGAGTGGAGTCTGCTGGAGCTGCAGCGGCTCAGAGACACGGATGAAGCTGATTGGCTCTCTTCAGAAAGAGGTTCTGCGATGCGGTGCGGTGAATCACCGTCCCGACTCTTCAGCAGCTTGTGGCCTCGCTGGGCCGAGAGGCAGAAGGATCATTACGTCCTTATTAGTGGTAGCCAGACGCACGATTGGTCGACTGGAACTGCGAGCGAACAAACAAACGAATGAACGAACTGAGGAAGGAAGGAGGCTCAGCTGGATGGATTCACAGTCGAGCCGCTGCCACATTTTTCTCTAAATCTAAACAAGAAAATCCGATTATTATTTTTTTTAAACCCCAAAAATGTATTTAATCCGCAGGGATCTGATTCAAGGAGTTGGAAAAAAAAAAGGGGGGAAATACTGGCAGAGATTATAAAGAAGTGGTGCTGTTAGCAATCAGTTAGCGGGTTGTTTTTTTTTTTTTTTTTTTTCAAGGTTGATCTATTTGGAATTCATCCATTGTTCCACATTTCATTTTTAATGTACACAGCACGTCGTGTTATCACACACACACACAGACACACACACACACACACACACACACTGTTAACACACTTGAGCATCCAAAAAATGATGATGTGTTAATTGTAGGGGGAGGAGGAGGTGGAGGAGGAGATGTGAAGCTCACTTATTAGCAATTAAACAGCAAACGGCTTAGAAGGCATTAAAAAAGGGTTTTTCAGCTACATGAATCTATCGAAAGAAAAAAAACGCATTGAGGCTGCTGGTGGAATCAGACGGTCTGTGTTGGTCAATGCGTGTTGCCATGGAAAATCTTTAGTCTCTGTACACCTCCGAGATCTCAGTGGCCGAGAAAAGAAGAGGCGGAGCAGCAGCAGCAGCAAAATCAGCTACACAGTCGACCAGCAGACGTGGGAAGCAATGAAGTACAGATACCCCTTCACTGTACTTGAAATAGACCTTTCATGTATCTGTATTTTACTCGGACCTCCTACATTTGTACAAAGATGTATGTACTTTCTGCTCCGTAATTTGGAAAAACATGCTGGTAACTTTTGTGTTAAAAAGTCTTTAAAACATCCAATTCAAAGTGAATGACTGATTATTGATTGTAGTTGTTGTTGCTTGAAGTGGAGCTTTTTGAATTTTGCTGTTGTGTAGTTGACTATAACAGTGAATGATATTTTAGAGGCAGCAGAGTGTTTTAGAGGACCTCATCTTTTTTACTTTTTACTTCCTTCACTACAGTCATTTCAGAACCTGTACTTTCTTACTTTAACTTGAGTGAAGGAGTTGAATCAGTCCTCTTAGTTTGACCGGAGTATCTTTTTTTTTTTTATTAAAAAGTATCCGTACTCTTGCTGAAGTAGAGAATGTGAACACTTTCGCTACCTTTAAAAGCTACCAGTAACCGGAGCTCCTTCCTTCCATGAAGTCCACTCACTCTATCGTCATTAATGACTCACAACATGGTGCACTTCACTGGAACTGTGTGTTCATACACAGCAGCAGGAAGTGGATGCTGATGCTGATCATCATCATCATCTTCATCACCATCAACACCATTATCACCATCATCACCATCATCACCATCATCACCATCATCATCATCCCTTTGTTTCCTGTTTTCTGGCTCTTCTATCTCAGCATTATGCCAGTGAACCAACCAGGAGCCAGCAGCTGGAAAAAAGAAATAGCTACTTCCCTATTGGTTCTCAGCCAAGTGGCAGTCGGTCATGTCCCTGTTGGTAGATGACCGGCTTTCAGGAATATGGCTACTCTCTCTCTCTCTCTCTCTCTCTCTCTCTCGGCCCCTTTCCACCAAGCGAGTGACAGCAGGCAACAGCCAATCAAACGCAGCAGCCAAAAAAATGTGGGACGAGGTCAGTGGTGGAGCGAGCTGCCGTGAGCGAGCTGGCACAGCAGCCAGAGGTTCAATCAGCTCAACTCACAAAAACTCAGTTCAAAGACATAAAGCGTCTCCTCCTGTGACTCCGCCTCCCTCGCTCAAACACTGTTCAGTCGCTGCCTGGCTGAGGGGGGCGGGGCTTAATCACTGCCATTAGCGTCACGCCATCGACTCCCATTTACACCAGCGAGGAGCTGTGTCGAACGACAGCTCAGTTTAATGACTGTGTGCCTCAACACAGCTGTGAAACACACACACACACACACACACACACACATACACGCAGATAGGCAGACAGCAGCACTTCCTGCAATGTTATCAGTGACTAACGAATTTATTAGCTTCCCGCTGTCAGGACGGCAGCTTTTTCAGCAACACAAACACACACACACACACACACTCATACTCATTTATCTGACCGAGTGAGGACAGTGGACATAGAGGTGCCTGCTGAAGACCACACTTTCTAAATGAAATACAGACATGGTCCAAAGTCCAAAAATTCCATCTATCATGCCAGTCACATGGACACGTTACCTGTGCACCAAAACAAGCAACGAAGTGTGGCTTTGTCATAACCAAGTAAACGACGAGGTGTAAGAATCAACCGGAGCGGAATCATGGTGGTGGCCTCGCTGAGTCCCACCCCTATTTTTCTCACCTGGAGCCTGAACCAATGAGATTAATCTTTAAAAAACAAACAAATAAAAACAACTGTGGTCATCTACGTTGTGTCACATTTTCTCAAGTGTTTGATTTTTAGAGTGTGTGTGTGTGTGTATGTGGTGTGAGGGTGGAAGTGAGAGTGAGGAAGTAACTGTGCTGTGTTTAGCTAAAATGTTTCATCAGGGAGTGGTTTATAAGAAAGGTAAACGCTTCTCTTCCAGGGTTTAAGATGTTTAATATTAATATATCTTTGCCCTCCAGTTGAACAAATGTGCATTTTTTATTATTTCAACTCCTTTACTGTAGGAACTCCATTAATATTTCAGAGGAATAACATAACACACTGGGCGATGCATAATGTTTCTTGCATATATTAAGAGGGCGCAGGCCAACCTTGTGCGATGCATGAAAGTCTTGAGTGGTTCGAAGCCACTGGTGATTTTTTTTTGTTTGTTTGTTTTTTGTCCTCTCTGGGCTCCTGTACAAAAATACGACCTCCTCCTGTGGGAAAGAGACTGGAGGTTGATTGATTCTAACCAGTGTTGCCAACATAGTCACTCTGTTGCCATATTTATCAAATTTTCAGACCCTGCTGGCGACTTTTGTTTCCCCAGAAAAACGACAAGCGTTAAATCAAGCGCCTTTTTCTGCTGCTCGTGGAGACGTTTCACGACTCTGATATGAATCCATGCATTGTTCTTCTGACCTGCTCCCCAATCATGCTGCTGTACCACAGTACAGTACAGTTTGACGTTTTAAAATTCCAAAAAATGGTTTTATATTTTAGATGTTATTCCTCAAATGGTGTCATGGCCTACTTTGTTCTTCTCTACGAGGATTCTGGTTCCTCATGTGCTGACTGGTCACTAGTTGTCGTTGCCTCTTAGTGGACCATAAAGCCATGAAGGTTAAAAAAAAAAAAAAAAGTCATTTTGCAAGAGTGTTAAGTTAATGTGTTGTTCTAAACATATTCAACTATATTTATTTGTCTCTTCTACGACGTTATTCCTCTCACTGAGTCCTACAGTACAGGACCAATTATGCTAATGAGGTAATGATGTAATTTAGCCACTTCTAGCTACTTTTCAGATGGATCCTTTTCTCACGGAAGACTCCGCAACATTGATTGGAACGTCTCAATATAAGTGATTAAACAAATAAGTCAACAGCGACGACGTGAATGAAGCAGGTGGATCAGTAACTGCCTGCCTGTCAGTGCAACTGTCCATCCACTGGCTTATTAACAACACGGACCCATCTGTGCAACATGCTCGCTCACTCGGCGTCGCGTCACAGACGATGCAGAAACCGATCATGTGCACGACCTCGCTAGCAAGCTGTGGGTCCGTCTGTCGAGAGCAAGTGAGCAGGAAACACATGCAATCATCATCAAACAGAAACTAAGCAAGCAAGCAGCGATGATGACGACGACGACAACGATGATGATGATGATGATGATGATGGCAGAAGGGACGCATTGCCCCAGATAGTGGCGAGAGTCTAAACTAGGCCAGCCTCACTTCTCCTCCACACGTGACCGGCGCCACCTGCGTGCGTGCGCATTACAAGACATCCAAAAAGGTTGCAGAGGAATAATAATAAATTTAAAAAAAAAAGGGAGTGAGCAGAAAAGAGCAGCAGCCTGCACGAGAATGTGGTGGTGCATGGAAAGACTTCTGTGAAAGATCTGACTGACAGTCAGGAGGAGGAGAGGAAGAGGAGGGAGAGAAGGAGGAGTAAGGAGAAGGAGAAGAAGAGAAGCATGATGATTAGGAGAAGGCAGAGGTAGGTGGAGGAGAAGGAGAGGGACAAGAAAGGAGGTGGGGAGGAAGGAGTAGGTGCAAAAGAGGAGGAAGAGGAGAAGAAGAAGAGGAAAGAGCAGAAAGACGAGAAGGAGGAGGAGTCCAGGGGTGAGTCAAGGACAATCTGCAGAGTCGCAGCAAAGCTACCCTTCTGGCCTCTATTATGCAAGACTGCATGGTGTGACACACCCACACACCCACACACAGACACACACACAGACACACGCACGCACGCACATACACAGATTTGTCAACAGCCATTCAGAGCACGTCGCTCTAAATTCACTCTGGGTTTCCTGCTTGAGATTCTGGCGCAGCGACGGATGGCCTCTCGTCTTCTTTACCTTCGCTACTGTAGCGACACCAGTGAACACAAAGAGAGGTAGAAATGAAAACCCACCACGGTGGTCGGCTGCGTATCTTCGACAGGTGCCAGCGTTGGAGTTTGACTTCTGGCTCGCACAATTATTACCTTTCTCCCTGAGAAGATTGATACCTCTCTGTCGCCATTCTGAGCCCTGTTGCCAGGCAACCGGTGAAGGAAAAGAGGCCCCAGGAAGAGAGAGAGAGAGAGAGTGTGTGTGTGTGTGTGGTTGCGTGTGTGGTTGCGGTATGCTGTCTGTTGTGTCTCCGCCTCTGCGCTTCTTCTCCTCAGTTATTCAGCGGTGTGTTTGTTCTACTTGTTCGCTCTCTCTGGGTTCATGCTAAGCGAGACTAACGGACTGTCCTCACTGTTCACAGTTAATCAACACTGACCCACGATCCCAACCAGCATTTATCAACGGATGGCTAATTTCACAATAGTGCAGTAAGAAGTTTTACATGTTATGAGACACAAAATGACTTCAGTGGTTGAAAAAAGTTTTGGGACACCCTCAAAGAGTTAACTCAATCCCAATTCATGTCAATAAATTATTGATGAGAGTTGAACCACATTTGACTTCTTCCCACTTCCGGAGATGTGAAATCACCTCAATGTTAAGTGTTCTTTTAATTTTTTTATGTTTTTATAAAATAGTATTTCTAACTACTGTGTGATTTTTTTTTTTCATTTATAAATAAATTATTTAATTTATTCAAAATTATGTAAAACTAAACCATAAAAAATATTTGCCAGAAAATATTTCTTCTGTGTGTGTGTTCCAAAAGCTGTGGGCTGCATCAGAGGCCCGCACACACACACACACACACACACACACACACACACACACACACACACACACACACACAACCCAATGGGAAATGATGTAAGTTCAATTAATGAAGAGTCTGCAACTCACCGAAGACGGTCCTGGCTGGGACGGACTCCCTGTTGAGCCAGAAGGACACCTGGGACAGGATGACAGTCATGATGCAGGGCAGGTATGTCTGGATGACAAAGTAGCCAATCTTCCTCTTTAGGTGGAAGTGGGTGGTCATCACCACGTACTCTCCTGGAAAAGAAAAAACAATAGAATGAAGACACAAAGGACTCCAGTTCTTCAGTCTTCAGTGGAGGTGAAAGACGGCTGGGTTTGTCTTTTCTCGACACCATGACCACCATAGGATTTTTTTCTAGAGGCTTTAATATTTATTTACTTTATTTTATTATATATATACGTATATATATATATGTATATATATATATATATATATATACATAAATATATATATATATATATATATTTTTTTTTTTATTTATTTATTTATTTTTTTTTGCATTACAATTCTATTTTTTGTTTTCTCCAGTCCAGGCTGCCTGCTGTGCTGTGCTGTAAGGGCAGTGGGGGCTTTTACTTCGTTTTAGCCTGCAGCAGCTGTCACTGCAAACAGGTCACCCAGTTAACATTGTCACTACCACTTTTCACCACGGAGGGAGTGAAAAAATTAGAATACAAATGCAAATTAACGATGTCTTGATGCTTCATTTGCAATTTGATATGTCTGGACGAGTTGCTGTGATTGGCCGAGGTTGTTGTTGTGGTGGTGGTGGTTGTGATGGTGGTGTTGGTGGTGGTTCTGGTTCTGGTGGTGGTGGTGTTGATGAAGGTGGAGGTGGTGGTGGTTGTGGTGGTGTGCTTCCAGTGTGTACCTGTGCTGGAGTGCACCACCCCTGAGTCCACAGTCAGCCTCATCAGGTCGTACTGGTTCAGTCGGGATCCGTCCTCAGCCACCACCACCGACTCGGCAGCACCTCTGGTCCACACATAGATGACCTCCGCCCGGGTGTAGGCGTCTGGCGGGGAGGGAGGATGGAGGAGGAGGAGGAAAGGGGGAGGGAAGAGGGGGTTATTTTGTGTGTGTGTGTGTGTGTGTGTGTGTCTGTGTGTGTGCCGCTCCTCGAGCAGCTTCTGGTCTCTGTGATGGTCTTCTTCTTCTTCTTTTTCTGTCGCCTCTCTGTGGTTTTTATCCTGTTAATATGGGATGCGAGTGTGGCGCCACGCCGTGTCTCATCACGAGGAAGTACCAAAAAAACAACAAAAAAAAAACCAAAAACATAGCAGCAGCAGAGCGACCGGACGTGACGAGACCTTAAAACAGGCAAGGCAGCTCGGTCTCCCCTGCGGCCGACCTGTCAGAGCTGCAGCGAGGCCGGACCACTGCAGGGGGAGATGGGGAGGCTGCGGCATCGAGAGGAGGAGGGGATGAGGAGGGGGTGAGTTCGCTAAAATATTTAGGGAGCCTTACTCTGCTCCTCTGCCTTCAGGTCTCTCTCTTTTTTTTCTTTTCTTTTTTTTTAACTCTCCCCTGTCACGCTACAGCCTCTCCTCCTCCGTCTCCTCCGTCTCCACCATCAGCACAACGAATGTGGAGCCACTGAGGATGAAGGCAGGCCTGAGCACCGCAGCCTGTCAGGGTCCGCCACGGTCTGCAGGGTCTTGCACAGGCTCCCAGGGTCTACATGGTCTTTCAGGGTCCTCCAAGGACTTTCAGGGTCTGTCATGGTCTTCCAGGTTCTTCCAGGATCTACAGGGTCTACCGGGTGTTTCAGGGTCCTACAGGGTCTTCCAGGGTCTTGTACAGCATTCTAGGGTCTTCCAGGGTCTACAGAGTCCTACAGGGTCTACAGGGTCTTACTGGGTCTTGCAGGGTCCTCCAGGGTCTCACATGTTCTTCCAGGGTCTGCAGGGTCTTCCTGGGTCTTGCAGGGTTCTCTAGGGTCTGCAGGGCAGATGCCTCCTTAGGGGAGAACAGCTGTTCCCATGCTGCTGTCATCCGGCCTGCCAGTGTCTGAGTCTTCTGAGGGAATCTGAGGGTGGTTTCACCGAGAACCGGCTGTAGTTAACCAAACTCACTTTTATCCTCAGTTTGATGAGCTTCCTATTTTTTTCAGGTGCATCACGTCAGATTATTGCAGCTTCAACTTCAAATTTTATTGTTAAAGGAACCTTGCTTGTTGCAAAGTCAGCAACAAACTGGAAAACTGGGTGTGTGTGGTTTTTCTCCTGTGCATCAGCTGATTGGCGTTTTTTTGTTTTTGTTTTTAACTTCTGCTCATTCAAATTCAATAGAACGCTATTTGTTAGAGTACAGAAACTGCCGAAGGTTAGGGAAAAAAAACTCCACTAAAGCAGGATAGAAAAAAAAAAAAAAAAAGCCAGATATGATCAAAGAAGAAGAAGAAGAAAAAGAAGAAGAAGAAGAAGAACTTACAGCTACCAAACTTGAGGGGGCAGGCATGGGCGTCCATGGGGAAGTCCTCCAGGTGCATGGGACACTCGGCTCGGACCGTCAGCCTGCAGTCGCATGCGCGCACACACACACACACACCCACATACCCACATGGTGGTTAGAAAAGAAGCGACAGAAAAACAAGACTCTTGCCATTTGGCTTCAGAAAATAAAATAATAAAAAAAAAACGGCGAGCAGCAGCAGAAAGACGGAGCAGATATAATTAAAGCTTAGAAGAAACAGTACAAAAGTTTTTTTTTATTTATTTATTTTTTTCACACACACTCTATGGTTGATAAGACATCTGTTTTTGAAAGTCAGACCTTTAATCCTTTTGTTCTTTCTGCAACTGATACTTACAATTTAGATGTTGACCCAGACCAAAACTTTTTTTCTTTATTTAATGTCTCAACTTTTTGTAGTTTTTATAATGAATCTCAATTTAATACTTCATGTGCTTCTATGCCTCCTGACATTTTCTCTATTTTGCAGTTGAATATAAGAAGTCTTCCTAGCACCTATGATAAATTCATTGATTATTTTTGTTTACTCAAACACACATTTTCTATCATTGTTTTAGCAGAAACATGGCTTACAGAAGCCTCTTGTTTTTAAATACCTAAATACAATGCAATTCACCATATAAGAGAAAATGGATCTGGATGTGGTGTGTCTCTGTTTATTCATGAAGCATATGAATTTAAAGTTAGAGAAGATTTGTCGCTCAAGTTAGATGGGACTGATGTGGAATCTGTGTTTAGAGAGCTCTCAGGTGTCTCTGGTAGAAAAAATATTATTGTTGGTGGTATATACTATGGAAGCGCATTGCATTCACTGAATAAAAAAAAATTAGGCACCAGGATCTCGTAATTACGAGAAAAGATCTCGTAATTATGAGATAAAATTAAAAGGAAACGCTGCTGGCGCCTGCTGGCTCGACCGCTTTTGCCGAACTGTTGGCTTGACAACAGTTCGAGAACGTCAGAACAATCCTAACTATTTGAGATGCCTGCCCAGTGTAGGCATACTAATATTAAGACCATCCTCAGTTTTCAGAAATGCAAGTATTTCCCAGTGTCTCAAACCGAGAAGGTAGCAACAGATTAACAGATTAACTGCTGTTGCGCCATTGTTGCCCATTGATTACTGATTTAGACGTTTCAGTTTTTTTTTATTTTATTTTTATCTTTTCTCGTAATTCCAAGATCCTGGTGCCTAATTTTTTTTTATTCAGTGAATGCAATGCGCTTCCGTAATATACCGCCCTCTCGATTCTGTTGTCAAACATTTTAGTGAAAGTTTGTCCAGCTTGCTTGAAAAAAACAACAAAAAAACATTCCACTTATATTACATTACTTCACCTCATTGACAAGATTACTTCAGCTCTTGATAATATGAATGAATGAATTCACCTGCAGCATTTTTCTTGATTTTTCAAAGACGTTTTATACTATTAATCATCATATCTTTTTGGAAAAGTTGTACAAATATGGTTTTCATGACACTACATACAAATGGTTACAAAATTATATTTCTGATAGGAAACTGTTCGCTTAAAGGGTTGTTATTCCAGCAAAGCCACATTACTTTGCGGGGTCCCACAAGGTTGCATTCTTGGACCATTATTATTTCTTATTTATATTATCATTATTTATATTAATTTGTGATTGATTTGTTTAATGTTTCTTCAATAATGTTTGCAGATGATACAACCCTGGTTCTCTCTCATTCAAACTTCAACTCATTGATTAAGAACGCAAAATATCCAATTTTATTATTTTAAGTGGCAAAAAAAATCATACCCAAGGTCAGGGGTGGGCAAGACCTGGGCAGACCTGGGTGGGCCAGGTCTGCCCAAGGGATTTGTCTAAAATTACAATAGAGTCTGTTGAGATGCCTCAGGTGTCAAATACATGATTCCTGGGAATTATTGTTGACAAGACTTTGAATTGGAGGGATCAGACTGATTGTGTTATCGGTATTGGTGTGAGGTATAAGAATTACTCATCTTATCCCTACAAATTGCCTCCTTACTCTTTATCATAGTTTAATATATATTTAATTGTCATACTGTAATATAGTTTGGGCAAGTACATTTCCTACTACTCCTCACAGAACTTTGGTCCTTCAGAAACAATTTGTTGTGCAAGATATTCTCTAATGAAGGACATGTTCCTGAATATTTCAAGACTTATTTTAAAGAAAACTCAAAGGTTCATGCTTACTCAACACGCCAATCTGTAAATCTTCTTCCCTCTAAACTTCTCACAAGCAGAGGCCAGTTCTCAATCAGATATAGAGGTACTAAGCTATGGAATGTTTTTTTTCCCATTTAGCAAAGAATGGCTTCTCTTTGAAATGTTTTAAAAAATGTTTAAAAGATCATTTAACCACTTTTGTAATGTAATGCCTGTAGGCAATTGCCTTTGCTGTTATTATTGCTCATGAGTTGCTAATGACACGCACACACGCCTACGCACACACACACATACATACATGCACTTATTATTTTTCTTTTTCATATTATTGTTGTTTTGTCTATTTTTTATTATTTCTTAACATTTTTTATACTTTGTGCTTTGTACACAAAATTGTAATTTTTAATTATTATATTTAATTATTGTTATAAGGAAGCTTCAATAAAGCCCACTGTGGTTTTTGCCTTTCCCTGCACTGTTACATTATTATTTATGTTTATGTATACTTCCTTTTTCTAATTGTGCAAACATAAATAAATCAAAATCAAATCAAGTAGTGAATTTATCTGCCCCCGACTCCCCCGATCCCTCCCGACAGCCTTGGTGAGAAACAAACTGCCTCGTTGGGTTGCCCGTGACACACTAATCTCCCATCGCTCATCTGTGACAGCATGCTATAAGCCCCTCCCCTCCCCAATCCCACCCCCCGGCCCTCCCTCCTTCCCCCTCCAGCCTACGGCTTGTCGACGCGCTAAAACAAATGTTTAAAGATGTCGGTGCTGCTTCTTGTCGCCGCTTAGCCGCTGAAAGGCGGCTGTCAGCAGGCGGCGCCGTGATGAATCACCATCTAGTCTGACGACTGTAGTTTGTGTAGTTTGTGTATTTTCTGTCGGTGAGGACAGCAGCAGCGGCCGTGATGGAGGTTATACACAGCAACGCTCTTATGAAAATTGATGCGGTGCCGCAGACACAGGCACTTGAAAACAAAAGTGTGCGAGTGCTGAGTTTTCTACAGCAGGAAATAAACATTTTAAAAAGTTGTTATTAGATGTTGAGCGAAAAGCCTGATTTATTTTTCACATCGTCACAGTGATTAAAAATTAGGCATGCACAATACCATTTTTTTTCTTTCCAGAGCGGGTAGAGTAGGAGTACTTGCGTTTCAGTATTCATGCTGATACGGACTACTTAATAAGGTCATTGCACATTATAGAGTTGATTTTTTTTTTTTTACCGAGGTTGTCTTATTTGAACAACATTCCTCAGCATTGTTTTCGAGAACAAGTTTAAGTGCAGCACAAACGCAAATTTAACAAAATGATCATATACATACATATAGAACTGGTATCGGTGTCGTGATATTGGCACGTATTTTACGAGTACAAGTAGAGTACTCAACCCTGGTATCTGTACCAGTCCGTGATACTGGTATTTGTATCTGCGCATACAATTAAAAACACATCAATGTGCTTTGGAACTAGAGACACGGTATTGTGTACACTTGTGAAAATACAGTGGTGTAAAAAGGTTTTTGGACACAGTTAAAATTTGATTTAATCCCCAATTATTATCATTCAATATTTGCCAGACAATATTTTGTGTGTGTGTGTGTGTGTTTGACTGCATCACAAACAAATAAGATGTCTTATGTTTTATTAGCTATAAAAAAAATAATAATGTATATATAATATATTATATATATACATGTAGTTGTTTATAATTAATAAGACAAAATAAGAAAACTACAATCTTGTAATTCTTGTGGTACTCGTGTACTCTGGATGTGTCGCAATAAGAGACAAAGTCATCCTGCTGAAACATCCAGTTGTGAGCTGGACTGGACAAAAGTTGGCGACTGAACACTGACATATAGATTGTTCATGACTGCTGGGAATGAAGGAGTCAGAAAGACAGTCAGTCAGTCAGTCAGTCAGACAGACAGGTAGACGGTCAGTCAGTCAGAAAGTTAGAGAGACAGTCAGTCAGTCACCCCCCTCCACGCCGCTCACCCCTCACCCCCCCAGCCCACCTCATGGTGTACAGCAGCGTGCCCTCCTCGGTGATGCGCAGCAGCTTGTTGGGCATGGTCATGTTGTGGGCAACCGACTTTTTGCCGTTGTGGAAGAAGGTGTCAGGCGTCCAGATCTTACTGGCCATCAGGTTGTTGAGCCGCAGGACAGCCATCGGCCCCTTGAACTTGAGGCGCTCGTCCTTCCAGCTCTGCCTGAAGAACACGTCAATGGTGTACTCCTGTCGGGGGGCGGGGGAGGGGTTAGAGAGGGAGGAGGGGGGAGACGGCTCAGGACTCACACCAGCTGGCTCCAGGGGGGCAGATGCTGACTAATCCAGTCCTGCTCTCTTTTTATTTTTTACATTTTTTTTTTTGACCATCTTTAAGGTCTCCCGCCTCCCTTCCGCTCCCTCCCCTCCCTCACCCAAATTATCCACCACACCCCCACTGTGTGACTCCTCTGTATGTCCTACTTTCCCCTGCTGGTTGCTGTCTCTTCCTGTTAGCTGCCCTGCTAAGGTAAAGTCAACCAATAGAATATCACGTATTGTCACTGGAGTTCAACAAAGTTTTGTGGAAGGAAAGAGGTGTTCAACCAAACGTTTCAAAATGACAGTCCGAATTAACGGAGGCAGCATGATGTGACACTGTGTGGACTGTGACTCGTACAGATGATTCAGATCATCCAGCAGCTCAATCTATTGGCTTTTTCATGAGTCTCGTGTTATTTTTTATATGTATTTACAAATCATGCCAGGCTTCATGGCTACTTTATGCAGTCCCTAGTAATTGTAGTCTCACAAATTAATCTTTTTTACACTTAAGTCAAGATGTTTTAATCTGATTTAGGAAAGTCCTGTTCAGCGCCACAAAATGAGATTCATGGACTTTTAATATATTATCATCTTCTGCAATATCTGACCATTGCTGATGTGAGACAAATTGACTTTCCACATGCGACTCTTGTCTCATCAAATTCTGCAAGTCCTGGATTTCATCCACACACCAATAAAATGACATGACCTTTGACACCTGATTCAGGCTGATTCATCGAAAAACCCAAATCACCACAACTGGACAGACCTGGACAATAATCAGGAGAAGCTTTCTTGTTGACAAAGCTCCTCACTCCTCCCACCCCTTCCCTCACATGGAAAAAAAATCCTAATTTTGTCTGTAAAAACAAGCAAATATCAATTTTTTTTTCTTCAATTTTTCTCCACGATGACAAATGAGCAGGACGGCGCACGATTATGTTTGTCTATTTAGTCTCCAGTTGTCTCTTTGGGGGGAAAAGCTGCTGTTGCTGCTGTTAGCTGCTAATTTAAACTGCTGCCAACACAAACAGGAAGCAAAGGACACTGAAATTAAGAGGGAGGCTTCATTCCGAAGGCGGCTAATGACCTTATAAGCTGAGGGCAGATTTTAATGGTTCCACATGGCCAGAGAAAATTACGCTTCAGCCATTTTTTGTTTTTTTTATTGTGTTCTCATCGTGGCCTCTTCTTCCTTCACTTGGCGGTGAGTGAGATAATTAGGACTGAGTGAAGCACAGCTGTGAGGGGGGAGGGAGAGAAAAAAGGCTGAAGATGGAGGAGGTGGAGGAGGAGGGGGAGGAGGAGGAGCAGAAATAGGAAGAGGAGGGGAGGAGGAAGAGTAGGAGGAAGAAAAGGAGAAGGAGGAAAAAGAGAAAGAGGAGGAGGAAGACCAGCAGGAGGAAGAGGTGGAGAAGGAGAAGTAGGAAGAGGAGGAGGAGGATGAGGAAGAGGAGGAGACAAACCCTCCTCTCGTTCTTCCTTCCAGCTGCTGCACGTCAGCGGTGCAATTAACTGGGATCATGTCAAGAGGAGATCAGCCGCTGCTTCAACAGTCGCAGCAGCAGCAACAGCAGCCGTGCAGGAGCCGCAAAGACACATCAGGATGGAATTAATTGGTTTCTGCAGTGTCCACTCATCCATGAGTTGTTGAAATTAATTTTTTATTTTTAATAACACCTACTGTCAGTCTGTCTGTCTGCTCTGAAGCTGGAGGTGGTTTGTTTTTTGGGGAGATTTAAATTTTTATGGACCATCGCTGTTTGATTAGTTTGTCATCTCAGAACAAACAAAGTATAATAATAATAATGAATGAATGACTCAAAATTACATTTTTGGAAATACTCATTGGTCAAAAATATCCCACAGTTTATGTCCAACTAGCTGGCTAATTATCAGCTAGCTAAGCTAGCTAGCTTCTCCTATGTAGACGAGGGTCACATGACATGCGCTCACCCTTAGGGGGGTGGGGTTAAGTTTGAGTGGGGCGACAGCGAATCGTTTCACACCTGATGGTTGGTTTCATGAACTCTTCTGTGGGAGTTAATGGGACAAATAAATCATTTAATAATCATCCTGCAGCTCCTCGTGAGATGTTTTTGGTGGGTGTGAGGGTGAGGTGGGGGCGAGCTGGTTTGGGCAGGAAACCAGTGGCATTTACAGAAGACTCACCATGTCGTGGTCTGAAACCGGCCCGATACTGGTGACGAAAATGTCAGTGGTGACTTCGGTTACACGCTCTGTTGAAGCAGGAAATTGGCAGAGTGAGTGAGTGTGAGAGAAAGAGAGAGAGAGAGAGCAAGAGGAAGAGAGAGTGACAAAGCAAGTGGGCGGGCGAGCGAGGGTCAGAGGCATTGATTAGTTACTCTAACTAGCTGCTAACTGGAGAGTCAGTGGCTCCAAACCAGATGTCAGAGTCAAAGACTTTCTTTTGACTGAATCAGAGATTCGGTTCAGTTCCTTTTTGAGTCAATAACTGAATCCAGCTGACAGGCGTTCTTCCATCCCTTCTACCTTTCTACCTTATATCCTTCTTTCCTTCCTTCCTTCCTTTCTTCATTCCTTCTTTTCTTCCATCTGTTCTTTCTTCTCTTTTCTGTCCTTTGCCCTCCACCTCTCTCAATCTCCCTCTCCTCTCTTTCTGACTCTCACTCTCTCTATTGTCTATCTTCTCCTTAGAAGAACAACAATGGTTTGTTGACAATGAGGGTGCAGTGGCTCCCACACCAGGCAGTGATGTCTGCTGGTAGCAGCATCAGCAGCTGCAGCAGCAGTGAGTCAGAAAGATGGCAGGTGCTGCACGAGCCTCACTCATTTGCTCGCTCACTTGATTTTCACTTTTTCACACTCAACATCCAGTCAGCGTAGCGTCACTGCAGCAGAACATTTCGTTTCAGAAAATAAACTTTTTTTTTTTTTTTTTGCAAAACACTCAAAAACCAGTGAGTAGACAAATGATTGGAGCTGGGTGACTGGGACTGGGACTGGGTGACTGGGACTTGGAGTCAGGGACTGGCAGACTGGGTGACTGGGACTTGGACTCAGGGACTGGCAGACTGGGTGAATGGGACTGGGTGACTTTGACTTGGGGACTGTGTGACTGGGCCTGCGTGACTTGGAATGGGGGACTGGGAGTAGGTGACTTGTACTAGAGGACTGAGTGAATGGGACTGGGTGACTAGGATTTGGACTGGGGGACTAGGTGACTGGGACTGGGGGACTAGGTGACTGGGACTGCGTGACTAGGACTTGGACTCTGGAACTGGGTGGCTGGGACTGGGTGACAGTGACTGGGACTGGGTGACTAGGGGACTGGGTGACTGGGACCTGAGCTGGCGGATCTGGGTTACTGGGCCTGGGTGACTGGGACTGGGATTGGACCTGGGTGACTGGGACAGGGTTACTGATACTGGGTGACTGGGACTGGGATTAGAACTGGGTGACCGAGACTGAATGACTAGGACTTGGACTTGGATGACTCGGACTGGGACTGGGTAACTGGGACTGGAGGACTGGGACTGGTTGAATGGGTGACTGGGACTGGGTGACTATTACTAGGTGACAGGGACAGGGACTGGGCTCCTCGGGGACTGGGACTCGGTGACTGGTACTGGGGGACTGGGACTGGGTGTCTTGTACTGGGTGACTGGGACTGTGTGACTGGGAGTTGGGTGACGGGGACTGGGTGGCTGAGACTGGGTGTGTTGTACTGGGTGACTGGTACTGTGTGACTGGGACTGTTTAACTGGGAGCTGGGTGACGGGGACTGGGTGACTGGGACTTGAGGATTGGTTGACTGGGACTGGGGGACTGGCTGGCTGGCTGACTGGGACTGCGGGACTGGCTGACTGACCTCCCAGTCCGGGTCTCAGTCGGTTGTCGTAGCCGTCCAGCAGGCTGTCCAGGATCTTGGTGAAGACCGTGGTGTCATTCCTCTCATCTGCCACCCCATTCTGCCCGGAGCTGAGCAGGATGAGAAGAAGATTTAAAGTCAGGTGTCCCCAAAGAGTCAAAAGACAGTGAAAACAAAACTCTGAATATGAATCATAAATCAAAGGCTCCCTTAAAGAGTCGCACCGCCTCTGAAGTTGCAGTTTCCTCTGTTGCAGCTGAATACATAATAAATGATCATGTTGATGTTGGCAGAAAGGAAGGACGACAACACATTTACACATTTACAATTCCCATCGTTTGACCTCAATGTTTCAGAGCCAATAAATATCAAAATGTTTTTTTGTCTCGAACAACCTGATGATGAGAGTAACGTGGTGTTTCCTGCTGCATTGTCTCACTTACAGCAGTGCCGAAATCAGGGGGACTGAGTGTTGTCAAAGAGAATCTTCAAGACAACAGATTTTATCTACTTTTGTTGTTGTTGTTGTTGTTGTTGTTTCTGCAGACCTCCAACATTCCAACACTTGTGGGTCTCTAATCCCGCATCTGAAACTCTGAGCTCATCTGCTTCTCAGTGGGAAATTACCCCCCCAAAAAAACTGACAATCACATTAAGTCAACCTGGTTCTTTTTTTTTTTTTTTTTTTTAGCCTTTAGCATTTTTTAGCTCTCGAAAGATCGCAGCCACACACACACTGTGTGTGTGTGTGTGTGTGTGTGAGTGTGTGTGTGCGTGTGTGGTGGGAGAAATCACATGATTTATACATGAACGTGCCCTTTGAACATAAAACAAACTTTTGGAGCCACCATCACATAGAGTCGCGGTCACTAATTGTTGAAATGCCAAAGATGAAGAAGATGCAGCATTTCCTCGCATGAATGTTTCATCGCACAACTCACAATCACTGACGCGAGTCTTAACTGTGTGTCGTGCGGCGTGAGGGGAGGAACCGGAAACATGCACGCACGCACGCACATACACATCTATACATACATACATACATACATAATCTGCAGCAGGACGTTCCAGTTTATAGACACATCCCCGCCTCTGGGTTTTTATTCATGTCCTCACTGCTGTAAATGCTAAATAAACAGCAAGCAAATGTTTTAGGGTTGAATGTGCTCTGCCAGGCTGATGAGCTCCAAGGAGAAAAGGAGGGAGAGGTCATGGATATCAGTGGCGGGACCTGCAGGGGGTGACGACGGGAGGAAAGAGGCAAAGAGAGGTGGGGATGTTCGGAGAGCCAGGAAGTAAGAAAAAAAAAAACAGGAACACTATTCCGCCGGTTAAGCTGGAGTTTGACGTCCGTCTGTCAGTCCGTCTGTCCAACAATCAACCCACTTGCGTTACCACCGCCACACCATTTTTCTGTCCACAAATAAACTGTAACTCCCAGCAGGCCACGACAGCTTGATAACTGACGAAAAACAGCGTATCTGGATGTATTTTTGGGAGAAAATGACCTGAAAGGTTTTTAATTCAACACCAAACTGCCTGAAGTCACTTCCTGCTGGACCTCCTGCTCTGATAGCCATGCCCAGAGTGTAGCCACATCCTAAATGCAGGACTTAAATTTGGAACTAAAGACACCCGGTCAACTGTCACTTTGTCCTCTCAGGGGCCTGTGTTGCCCCCACTGAGCGCAGTGTGTGTACAAAGACTGGCACAGCGCCACCTTCAGGTGGAGCAGCAGGTTTGAAGGTGGTTGGAGGAGGGGGAGCAGAAATAGTAGGAGTAACACTTCCTCCCCAGAAACACTGCCCACAAGACCCTTCTATAGGTCACCTCAGCAGCAACTAGCTCTGCTGCCTTCTAACTGAAGCTCACTCACTCACTCACTCACTCACTCACTCACTCACTCACTCACTCATTCATTCATTCAATCACTCCTCCCCAGTCCCCTTTAGTTGACTATTTTTTACTCATTTTACTCTACACACACACATGCAGTGAAAACCTCTTTGGCCATAATTGTCCCAGACCCTCCAGTGTGAAGCAACCAGCGTGTTCTCACACCAAAAATCCTGCAGAAATCTGAAACGGGGTCACTCCAGATTACAGGAATCATCATTTTAGAAAGAAATCAGCCAACAACAACTCAAACTGGTTATTGTTGGATTTTAGGAATCAAGGTGAAGAGTGAAGAGGCCGAAGAAAAAGTTAAAAACTGTTCAGGTGTGTTTGTGTGTGGGTCTAGTAGAGGTGGTGGGCAGAGTCACCTGTGACATCACATCTGTTCAACCAACCTCATGTTTTCTCAAAGCAATGAAAACTGACTGTTCAAATCCTCTCACTGCTCCGATTTTCCTCTCAACTTTTTGTGTCTGTCAAAGCACAAATCGAGAAAAAACACACTCTCTCAAACGAGAAGAGCCCAAGCTGTTCCACCCCCGAAAAATGAAATGCATTAGTGTTTGTCCTTTCACGCCTACCAGCAAAATTGTCATTACAATTTTTTTTTTTATCTAATCTCAGAAGGACATTTTAGATGAACACTCAATTTGACTGGATGTTTTAAAATAAATTTTGTTTGGCAAAGTTCCCCAAAACTTGTTCAGTTTGGGGAACATTCCCTCATCCAGGGAACCAAGGGGCCACAATTACGCAGCTTCTCATCAGCAGCACTAACACACAGTGGCCTTTAGAGGAGCTGCTGCTGCTGCTGCTGCTGCTGCTGCTGGTGGTGTCGGATGGTCATAAGACGTGTGATGATCTCGTCAGTCGGCTGTCTGCTCATCCTGAGGCCACACCGAGCCGGTGACATTGAGAAGAGTGTCAGTGAGCCATCGTCTGTCCGTCCGTCCGACTCTGTGCTCGCTGTCACTGCAACATGTTCATTCAACTGTGGCAAACGTCCGGCCGACACCTTGCTGCTGCTGCTTCTGTTAGTGCTGCAGCTGCTACATAGCACACACACACACACACACACACATAGGCGGCTATATTTTGATTTTGGCGTGTCATCTCTCTCTGCTGTGTCTTGCACCTACAGGAAGAAGGGAAGGAGGGAAGGGAGGGAGAGGGATTTGCTGCGTCTGTGATGCCCCACTTAGAGAGAGAACTGATATAGAGGGGATGGAGGTGCAGCAGGTGAGGAACGGCTCCTACGACTGATCTTCTCACATCTCAACATTTTTTCTCTTTGACTCCACCACAGCATATGTGTGTGTGTACAAATAAATATATAGATGATGCTGGATATCTGAATCTATAATATCACATTGAGAAAACCACCAAGAGCTGAAGAACGTGAACAGGACAAGGTTTTTCCTCTCTCTTACCTTTTCCCTCCCAGGACGCTGGTGAAAAGCAGGCAGAGCCACAGACACGTCAAGGCTGCTGTCCCGCTCCGTCCACACATCTTGGCAATATGAGGACCTTTGACTGCTGGAGGTCACACACACACACACACACACACACACACACACACACACACACACACACACACACACACACACACACACATAGGGAAAGAGAGAGAGAGAGAGAGGAGATCAACAGGAGAACAGTGGAGCCTCAGCAGGTGTCAGGCAGGAAACTCTCTCCCTGCCTCTTAGCTGGTATCAACGCCCCCGCACCCCCCTCACCCCCGCCGCCCTCCATCCCTCCCACCCAACCCTCACACGCACTTCTTCATTATTATCGCACTTATCATCATGCTCGTTATCCACCACGTAATAATAACAATGATAATAATAAGAATGTTTTGTTTGTTTTTGTTTTTTTCTTTAAGTGCGTGGGAGTTGATGGACAGCGTCGTGTGGCCGCGCTGCGAACTAGTGCCGACCTGGCCCGCGTCGATCTGGACTGCTCCGTGTCGCGAGATAGATAGATAGATAGATAATAAGATAGATAGATAGATAATAAGATAGATAGATAGATAGATAGATGACGACTCGTGGCCACGTAAGCACGAACGCACGCAAGCACGCAGAGCCGCGGGAGCACCTGTGCACGAACGCACGCACGCAGCGCCGGGAGCACCTGTGCACATCCTCGCGCCGCCCGGAACCAGCAACGCGCGAGTCTCCGCAATATGGGGGGAGGAGGCTGCCCCGCTGCCGTGATGTCAGCCAGGTCATAAAGTAGCTGACCGTTCCGCATGCAAATCACAATACATTTCAACCCCCCCCCCCCCCCCCCGCCCCCGTCACGCCCCCACCCCTCTCTCTCTCTCACACACACACACACACACACACACACACACACACACAAGAGCGGAGACGACGTGGCTGCGGGAGGCGGCGGCGAGCAGAGGCGAAAGCGCCAAATCATGCGGGATGAAGCGACCCCGCATCATTCAAACACCGCCCGCATTCACACGCACGCGCTCGACGCTCCAAAAAGCTGCGCGGCGGTGACGGAGGCGAGTCGGAAGGACGCACTGCGCTGCCTCAAAACGATATACGAAAAACGGGAAGGGGTGGGGGTATTAAAATAAGACAATAAACATATGTGTGTGTGTGTATGTCTATAAATGAATTCCCCGCCGTCGAGCAGGAAGCGGCTGCGCGGATGGTGCAGATTAGCGGGCGGACCGAGGAAAATCCCGCAGACACTTTGAAGTTACTGTGAGGGGAGAATGTCACCCTGCCGCCGCGGAATGCAGTAATACATTTCGACAGGGGAGGGGAATTTAGAATGCAAAATACACACACACACACACACACACACACACACACACACACACACACACACACACACACACACACACACACGCAGTGTTGCGCGGCGAGGCGGCGGAGTAATTAAGCAAATAATGCCCTATTAATTCGGAGCGCTGTCCATGGTGCTGGAGGCAGTGGAGGAGCTGGGGGGCGCAATCATGCGGTCCCTTCCGGTCCATAACATACCCCGATAACGGTTCTGATTCGGTTCGGCAGCTCCTGTCGCGTCTCCTCCCCGGTGGCGGAGCGAGTGGAGCGGCGACAAGACGAACAATCCCACCGGGGGAAAAAATAAAATAAAATGAAAAAAAAAAAATCCTCGTGATCCTTCTTCTTCTGACGGACAACGAGAGGAGAAGAGAAAGGCTCGCGGGGTTGGTAAAAGAGAGAGAGAGAGAGAGAGAGAGAGAGAGAGAGAGAGAGAGAGAGAGAGAGAGAGAGAGAGAGAGAGATGTGGGGGTTGAGGGGAGGGAGGGAAAAACGACTTACAGCGGAGGAGCAGCCGAGGTTCGATTCCGTGGCCGCTGGTTAGATCTTCAAAGTTTGGGACAATATCTTCATCCACAGCCGGACTGAAAGAGCGAAGAAGAAGAAGAAGAAGAAGAAGAAGAAGAAGAAGAAGAAGAAGAAGAAGAAGAAGAAGATCCTCTGTGATTTCAGATCTGATAATTCCAGCCCGAGGGCTGAGGAAGAAGAACAAGCTGATGAAGAAGCTGCTGCTGCTGCTGCTGCGGACGATGTACGCAGGTCTGTTTGTCTCGCTGTTAATAGTGAGTTCAACTCTGAGTCTGTCATCATCATCATCAGCAGCGGTGGCAGCAGCAGCAAAACGTTGTGCCGATAAACGCTGCGCGATCAGACGGCGGGAGTCGGAAGAGGCTGAACGCGGAGAACCTGAACCCTGAGCCTGCCGCTCAGCAAGAGACTCAACCCGCCCATTTTGCATGCAACTCACTCCAATTTGCGCCGCCGTCGCCCTATAATCTCTCTGTTTTTAATCCCCCAGTGGAAGCTAAATAAAAACAATATTTAAAAAAATAAATAAATAAAAATCCAACCGGGGTCTCCTTATTTCTATTTTTCGACGTCTCTCGGCAACATGATCGCCTGTCGAGCGACTCGCTGCCTGGTGAATGTTTCCAACCAGGACGCAGCTGACATTTACATTCACATTAAAAAAAAAGATGAAAAAAAAAAGATGAAGAAACGTCACCGAGGAGACAACAGGCCTTGGATATCGAGGCGAGCCGAGGCGAGCGGCGACAAGACATAGAGCCGGTACTTACAGAGCTGGAGCATCAGCAGCTTCTCTTAGCTCGGTACGCGCGCGCGCACACACACACACGCACGCACGCAAACAAACACACGCGCGCGCGCACACACACACACACACACACACACACACACACACACACACACACACACACACACACACACACACAGAATAAGAGAGGGGGCGGCGGTAGGAGACGTAAATCAATAAAGTAACAAAAAATGTTGGGACATAAAAAACGTCAGACGAGACGAGCCTGTAACACCACCTGCCCTCTGCTCAACACACGCGCGCGCACACACACACACACACACACACACACACACACACACACACACACACACACACACACACACCCCCTCTCCTCCAAAAACACTCACCGTCTCCTCCTCAAAGCGCGTTTCACATGAAGACGACAGCGGCGGCGGCGTCTCTGTTTACAGCCCCAAAGATCCGCTGCTGCTGCTGCTGCTGCTGCTGCTGCTGCCGCCGTGCAGGAACTGAGTGGAGAGGAGCAGCGGCGCGCATCTGCAAAGCAGAGCTGCAAAGACAGAAGAAGAAGAGGAGGAGGAGGAGGAGGGGAGGGCACCACCGCGGCGGTGGATTTATGTTATTTATTAATATAGTTTAGTATTATTGTGATCAGCTGCACATTTCTACTGAATCACAGCATTTTAATTATTTTTCATCAGCGCGTAGCACGAAGGACGAGAGCAAAGGGCGGTGGTGGTGGAAGGGGTTGGGGGGCACTCTTTATAGAGACTTTATGATTATACTAGTGTAAGTCATGGTTGCATAAGCTTCACACACACACACACACACACACACACACACACACACACACACACACACAGCTGTTGATTTTGGAGAGCTTCTGCCAGAGAAGCAACTCCGTTTGTATAATAACAATAATAATAATAATAATAATAATAATAATAATAATAATAATAATAATAATAATAATAATAATAATAATAATGAACTGGATGTTTTTATTTTCAACCGAGCATGGAGAGAGAGAGAGAGAGAGAGAGAGAGAGAGAGAGCCGGCAGCAGCGTCACGTCAGTCTGTCTGCAGTGCAACGTCGCCCTCTATACGCGTGCGTGAGTGCGTGCGTGCGTGCGGTGCCTTCTCACGCGTGGCTAAAGAAGAGCATGTGCATGATTAGTTATGAGGGACGTCACAGGCAGTTCTATCTATCTATCTATCTATCTATCTATCTAAGATAAACCTAAGATGTTGGATCATCATCATCATCATCATCATCATCATCATCATCATCACTTCAGCTCTCAATTAAAACACTGAGAGAAATAATGATCCATTTGGGTAACGTGCTTTGCCCCGCCCTCTCCCCTGTCGTGGTGTCGCGCTGCTATAATAATCCAACGGATAATTTAAACAGCACGCGCACGCACACGCGCGCGCACGCTCTACTTCCCTGTGTGGGAATCTTTATTTATTTATTTATTTATTTATTTTTTGTGATGCAAGCTGAGCGTCACTCTCGCTGCCTCGCGCTCCAGACGCCGCTGCTGCATGTGACTCAGATTGTCTCGGCCCGCGCGTGCACGTGCGGGCATGCAGAGCCAACACGTGCGATCGTGCGCGACGCAGACAGCGGAGAGTGTGCAAGTTTGTGTGTGCGTGCGCGCGCGCGTGTCGAAAAGGAAGAACTCTGGAGAACAACCTGCTGGAAGAACAGCGCTACTCCTCCTCCTCATCCATCCCCATCCCCCTTTTTCTCTACCTCGTTTTTGTCTCTTTCTCCTCCTGCTCCTTCATTTATTTCTCCTGCTCTTCTTCCTCCTCCTCATTTTCTTCCTTCTCCTCCACCTCTCTCTCCTCACCCTCGTGCTCCTGTTCCTGCTCCTTCCCACCTCTTTTTCAACCCCCCTTCCTTCTCCTCCCTCTCCTCCTCTATCACCTACTCTTTCCTCTACTTCAGAGTCTTTTTCCAAATGCTGAGCTGCAGTTTCCCCTAAAGAAGAAAATAGAGACTTAGAGCCCCATCTCCCGAGAGGTGATGGGAGCGGAAGTGAAGTGAAGTGAAGTGTGTGTGTGTGTGTGTGTGTGTGTGTGTGTGTGTGTGTGTGTGTGTGTGTGTGTCTGCTCGCTGCAGTTCCCCCTACCTCCACTCTGAGGTTCCTCCTCCTCTCAGATGGTGTGAAGCTGCTGTTTTAATGGAGTGTTGGACTGAGTCTCATTGTCAGTCTGGCCTCCAGAGGGTGTTTTAAAAGGCAACTACAGCAGGGACAGATGGACAGGATGTATTCTTCAGTCTCTTCTCTCCCTGTTAGAATGAGGATATCCAAGTGACATTACTGGACTGGCGCTCATCTCAGCTCAGGTGAGATGAAGTGAGGTGAGCTGAGGTCCACTGCAGCAGCAGCCAGTACTGCTGGAGAAGAAGAGGGAGAAGAGTTGAAGCAGCAGTGAGGTTCTTCAAGACCAACGGCATGGAATGTGAAGGGCTGGAGGTTTTCCTTTAGACCAACTGGTCTTGTCAGGTGAGACAACTTTCGCAGTCAATTAGCGAAGGAGCGCCGCCTCAGAGCTCCTCCACTGAGGAACCACCACAGTGTACGTAACTGCAGAGTGGATCAGATAGTGGAGCCTGAGAAACCTGAGGAGGCTGAGGAACCCAAGGAACATGGGGAGACTGAGGATACTGAAGAGCCTGAGGAAGTAGAGGAACCTGAGGAACCAAAGGAACCTGAGGAAGCTGAACAGCCTGAGCATGCAGAGGAACCTGAGGAGGCTGAGGAACTTGAGGAACCTGGGAAAGTTGAGCAACCAGAGGAACCTGAGGAGGTTAAGGAACCTGAGGAGACTGAGGATACTTTAGAGCCTGAGGAAACTGAGGAACCTTTGAAACTCGATGAGCTTTTGAATCTGACAAACCTGAGGAACCTGAGAAGCCTAAAGAACCTGAGGATCTGCAGAGGAGAGCATGCCTTCAGCCATGGTCTCACGTTTGGAGCTCCTGCGCTTTAATTTACTTTTTTATAGCTCACATCTGCACATAACATCACAACATCTAAATTATGAGGAATGAATGAGGATTTTTAACACACACAACTTTGCCGTATTTACACGATGAAAAATGAAATATTCAGGCTCTGGACGAAGGACTGGTTCTGTTTTAAGGTCCCAGTGGACACTAATCAAAGGACCTGGACGTGTTGTTGCTCTGCCTCCTTGTGTGAAAAAAAAATACATGATTTACACAGGTGTGTGTACGCGCATTCGTGCGCGGGAACGAGCGCGTGTGTGTTTGTGTGTTTCCCTCTCCAACACGGCAGGAACCCAAAAGGCTGTGAAATGACGACATTCATGGTTTTTTATCTAATGTGCATATTCGACTCCGCACAATGGCACCGACACTCAGACCCTCCCACTGCCTCCGCCTAATGTTTTATTCAGCCCCACCACCCCGCCCCCCCTCCTCCTGCTTCTCCTTTATTCTCTGCTCCCTACAGTGGCGGGACCGTCAGCGAGGACGAGAACGCGTGAAGATGCGGAATGAGATGAGATTCTCACAAAATGGGATTTTTTTTTTTTTTTTTTTTTCTTTTTACATCGACGGGGTGAAAAACAGCAGAACAAAATCCTCCCGGTGGCTCTTTCATCAGGGGATACAAAACAAGGTGCTCTCAGAGGGCGGAGCCAACACCTGGCCAGGCGGGGGCGGGTGGGGGCGTGGGGGGCATGTTCGCCGACCTGGGAGAGGTGTCATGGTCCTCTGTGACGTCACAAAGTGCTCATTTCCAGAACAATGTGTGATAGGAAAACAGTTCAATTTGCAACAGGCACAGTGGAAGGTTCTGTGGCGCATCAGCCTCTCGTGGCCAACAGAGGAAGTGCGTCTCTAAAACCTCTCCAGTGTGTGACGTTTCTGTGCTGTTGCTGCAGAGGTGGGAGGTAATAAATTGCAAATAACTTTGGTAATGTATTTTAAATGGGATTTTTCTGGTATCTATGCTTTAATTGAGTATTTTTCTTTTCCCAACGGCTTTTTACTTTCACTCCCTGCATCTTTACACACATATCTGAACTTTTTATTCCTTACAGTGGAAACACATGCAGAGAAAAATAAACATGAGGAAAATAACATTGGTTATTGTGAGTAAAAGTGTCTCCATGCAATAACAGCCCACTATTAGGTTGGACTGCAGTTAAAAAGGGAAACAAATGGTATAGTCAAACTTTTTGAAAATAGAGTAAAGGAGTTAAATCAGTGCTGTTACTTTTAACAGAATAGTTTTTTTGTTTTTGTTTTTAACATAAGAATCCCTACTTTCACTGAAGTACAGAATGTGAATACTTTTTCCACCCCTTGCCCTCAGATGCGGCATCACATCTCAGTCCTCGGTGGCTTCCGTTTCTCTGAGAAGCACCGACGTGTACTTGTACGAAAATGCAGTCCATTTATTGGACTATTGTGAACTGCAGCAGCAATAACAGCAGGAGCAGCAGCTCTTCCACTCGGCAGTTTACATATCCAGCCTGAGATTCAGCTGACTGACTGACGGCACCAGTTTGGCTTCGGCTTTAAAACCTCTCGGACCATCTGGTACCCTTTTCTTCCAAGACTCTTCTGCACTCTGTGCACAGTGGAACTCTGGGAAACGGCGAGCGTGACTGGCTAAAGCTGTTGAAGCTTCACACGGGACGACAGTGTTTACCATCATTGGCTGGGTGGACGGAGGCTGCGGCAGTTTGTGTTGTGCAAACATCTCGGCCGTCTGGCAGCAGGTCTCCTGTTGGGGGCAGGGAGGTGCAACACAGGCCAATCAGCTTCTGCGTCTCAACACAAACAGAAAGCTGGTTGTTGACTCCATGATAAACTGAGGTAATGACCTCCATTCACATCAGCAGCCAGTCAGCATTCACATGCTACACATGCTGATACAAATGCAGAAAAAAAAGAACAACTTGACTTTTTCAAGGCAAAGTGCATCACTTTAGCACCATTTCTTGGCCAGCAGGCATACTGCAAAATATTGCAACCGGTTTCCTGGCTCTTCCATCTTTGTCCAACAGCAGCCGTGATGATAAAACCACCACTCGTCACGCGTTATGTTATTAGTGAATGTAAACAGCACAAGCGGATAAGAATCAGTGATGAACCAACTTTGTCTACTGGTCTATTGCATCCCCATTCACAATCACATTCGTGGTAGTGAATTTTCCCTGGGTCCTGAAATTAATTTCAAGAAAACAAATTCAAACATCTCAAGAGACATAAATATAACTACAACAGAGTCACTCACACACTTACAACATGTACGAGACAAGACAACGACAAAAAACACATAAAGATATTACTGGACAAAATAAATAAATATAACAACTCAAACAACTATGAATACAGAACTACTGATTTAACCCCAAAAAAGACAGAATTGCAAAACAAGCCAATAAATAAACATAAAACATACGAAGAACAGGGGCCCGTTTAACCAAACTAAGATAAGGGATTAAGCCGGGATATCTTGGTTATCCTGGCTCAATTTATCCGTGATCCAGTTGCACAAAAATGGGATAGGTGGAAGTAGGACATGTTATGGTATATTAAGTAACCATGGAGATTTATTCAGTGGAGTGAGCCTTCTCCAGACCAGGCTAAATTCCACAGTCTATTCAATCTCATCCCTTATCTCAGTAAACAGTTACCACCAACAAAAAGCAATAGTTATTCCACTGAACACTACACATGATCACATTCAACTGGACCCATTGTCATTATTTCAGCATTTGGAATTGTTTGATTTCAATCATTATAGATAAATTAGTTGAGATAATGTTGCAATCATTTAATAATTTGTAACATATATTATACTTTCCCATGCATCATATATAAAAATACACATCCCATATAAACATGAACACACATCAAAGAGTAACATGAGGTTATTTTATTGAGGTTTTTATTTACACCCTCACAACTCACAAGCTGCAAAATGGTTAGTTTACTATCGTGGTACCTATTTTTTTCACTTCAATGTCTTTGTGACGCCTCCTACCTTAAAAGATAAATAATTCAACTGTTCCCTCTTCACACTTTTTATCATTATAAAGTCTTTTAATATTTCTGAGAAATTGCATTTCAGGGGGCGACACGGTGGCGCAGTGGTTAGCGCTGCCGCCTCACAGCAAGAAAGTCGTGGGTTCGATTCCGGGCCTGAGACCTTTCTGTGTGGAGTTTGCATGTTCTCCCTGTGTCTGCGTGGGTTCTCTCCGGGTTCTCTGGCTTCCTCCCACACTCCAAAAACATGCATGTGAGGTCAATTGAACACTGTAAATTGTCCGTAGGTGTGCATGTGAGTGTGAATGGTTGTTTGTTTCTATGTGGCCCTGCGATGAACTGGCGACTTGTCCGGGGTGTCCCCTGCCTTCGCCCTAAGACAGCTGGAATAGGCTCCAGCAGACCCCCGTGACCCTGAGCTCGGGACTAAGCGGGTATGGAAAATGAATGAATGAATGCATTTCAGGGTACATGAAGTACCTTTCTTCCAACCTTGTTAATGATGCAAGTGTTTCAACTTTCAACCAATCATTTTTTCGGGCTTCCATTAATTCTCATTATGTTGCCAGTATGGCTCTCTCCATCCACAGCATCTGCACCAAATGATGCCATGACCAAATGATGATCAAACTGTTTTTTTTTTTTTTTTAAACATTTACAACTTATTAGTGCAGCATTTTTATATGCTACTTTAACATTCATTAGTAATCTGTTCAATATGATTGACCTTTGTGAAATAGTGGAGATATGGTAAAACCTTTGCATATTTTTTTTGTTCATGTTTTAAAAAAGATTTGTTAGACATTCCTAAAAATCTATAAATAGTTTACAGATGTTACTGTGTTCCCTAATCTAAAGTGAACCCAAGTCATTATTTACAAAGGTCTGTTAATGTTTAGAAGGGATTTGTGGAACTTTTACTCACCTGTTGCTTTTATTTGTTACTTCCTGCTTAAAAAAGTTTTGCTAAATATTCAAAAACATCTATAAATCATTTATAGATCTTATTCTGTACCCTCATCTAAAGTGAACCCTATTCATTTTTAACAAATATCTAATAATGCTTGCTAAAGATTTGTAGACATTTTAATTACATGCAATAAATGTTGTTTGACGCTTCTGACATCCAAACATCCTTGTGACATCAACAGTGACAGAAATAGGAGTAAAGGGTATGAGAGTATAAACAGGGCCGGACTGGGGGGAAAAAGTGGCCCGGGAATTATTGATAGACTGGCCCATTTTATGTGCGGTGTGGTATGAAAAAAAACGCATTTCATGGTGTTTTGGATAATGATCATATAATAAACTCTAGGCTACTTAAGGGTTCAGGTTAATACCTGTATCCCCGTATGCCAGTCCGCCTATGAGTATAAAACATCTTAATAAAACAGAAAAAAACAATATGCAGTGAAACATTCAAACAAGAACAGTGAAGTGCCTGCACATTCAAATTAAACTCTTAAAACTGAAAAACAGATTTTTATTTATTTTTTTGTGCATGTAATATTATCATAAATAAAAATGTCATTATAATAACTGCACATTATTATTTTCTCTTCAGGAAAGGTAGAAGTTTCCCTGCTTTTTGAAGGTCTTCCACCTTTGTCAGTAGAGCAGGGTCAGCATTGATCGTATTGGCACACGTTTGCAGCTTCGAAAACCCCTTCAGAAGTTACCCATATTTTTCTGGTGATGATGTGGGTTCATTTGGGCTCACTTATTCCACATATGGATGATCCTTAAAGATGTGACATCATCGCAAATGGAAATGAACAGGTTTTACAATCATATAAGATGTAATGCTATTTATTACAATGACAACAGATATATGATCAATTAAACACAGATTACAAAAGTTTTGATACATTCTAAACCAAGAACATTATGAGCTGAAACACACATCCATGAATCAACAACACTGTATATAGTTAAACGATAAGAATCTATGTCCATAATTCCAAAAACTTTCTGTTAAATAGTTATACAAGCAAAGTTGTCGTAACCACAGATCTCAAACTCACATCATTTCGACAGCCCAAATTTACCTCTGTGGAAAACACTTCAGATCTGAAGTGTTTTTCATCCCTTCTGGTCTTCTGGTTTTTTCCCATTCCTCTTCATTTTTTTCTTCTTCTTGTTCCTTTTCCGTTTCTTCCTCTCATCCTCAGAGGATGAAGATGATGAGGAAGATGATGAGGGGCTTGAGGAATCCTGGAATGACTCTGATGACCCAGAGTCTTCCATTTCTATTGCATCACCGTCACCAACCTTGTCACAGCTTTTCTTGCTTTTTTTCTGATCTAATAAAGAGCAAAAATAAAAACAGGCATATATGAAGCATATATTAGATGCAGTTAACAAAAGAGAGAGGTTAAGTATTTCTCCTGTCGTGTGTCGCTACATGTGCTGCGTTTAGGGACACGCCCTAAAGTATGAATACGCCATTTGTTGTAGGCCAACATCTGACCAAGCTGTCGTAATAGCTACCTAAATACACATGTCGAACTGCCTTGTGGGAATTTTTAGTTTCCTGGCGTGCTCATCCATCAATTAATGAGGGTGAACTTTGAAGTTTAATTTGTGTAAAGTGTTGATATGCCTGGTTTGGCCAGTAAATTAAGAGTGCTGACGGAAGGGGAACTAACTACGAAAAAAACACCACAAACTGATTAAATGGCTACAAAAAAAAAAAAAATATACTGCAAAGAACGGTTAAATACAATTTATGTGGGCATAAAATGAAGCTGAGGCAACAGAGAGTCTGTGGGGACCGATTTGAATGGTAAGTATGTTCTTCTTTCTTTCCTTTAAAGATACTGTATTACCAATAAGAAATACTCTTGGGAAATTGATTTACCGTATTTGCTGGACTATAGAGCGCACCTCAATGTAAGCCTCACCCACTAAGTTTTAAAAAAAATAATTGGAAATGTACATACAGTAGATAAGCCGCACCGGGCAACAAGCCGCCGATATCTAGGTTGTGGAATGAGATATATATTGGATAGATAGATGGATAAAAATTAGATGGATAGATTTACCGGTACACAGAAAGATTTCTTACTTGTTTATCTACATAACTGAACTGATTACTTTCCGAACGGTGCCGCTAACACAGCAGTAAAAGTGCTGATCAACAAAAACAGAGAAGTTGCGCACTGAACCCACTGAACACACGTCGAACCGCTGTCACTTTTTCTTCATGCGCACAGGAACCATTGAAGTCGCTTCATGAACACTGAACCCAGAAACCACCTGTCACTGTTCATTTTCCTCCTGCGCACTGAAACCGCTGAAGTCACTTTCTTCAGTGTCGGAGTTGAACAGCCTCAGAAGAGCCACATACCTTTGCTGTGTCTATGTCAGTGTTGCTCTCCGTGTCGCCGCTTGTCTCGTTTTTGCACTTCCTGCTAAAGCACCCCCTGGCAGGTGAAGTAAAATCCACAGAGAAGCCGCACCTTTGCATAAGCCGCATGGACTAAGACTAAAAGACTAAGACTAAAACTCTTATGATATTTAGTCGACTAAAACTAGACTAAGACTAAAAGATTTCAGATGACTAAAATATGACTAAAACCAAATGGTGTGTTATTCAAAAGACTAAGACTAAATTAGAATTTGCTGTCAAAATTAACACTGCTGGTATAATTTTCAGTTTGTGTGTTGATGGCCAAATTTCAAGGTTTCTGGCAGATAAATGGTTTCACTTCCAGTTAGTGTCTTGCTTATTAACCTGCAGAAACACAACTAAGGTCTAGTGCCACCTGACAACACTGCACAATTCAGAAATAAATAGGAGTTTACCAACTGCCCTCGTCATTGGCCAGATGTGATGTGATGTGATGTGATGTTGATGCTAGTGCAGCGTCACCACCTGAAGCCTGCACGGTAATTACACACAATGACAGTTTCTCTCAAAAACATCCTGCCAAGTCCAAAATAAACACAAAGAGAAAGAGAGAGAGAAATAAAGAGAGGTGAGATGAGGCAGCACTCAGATTGTTAGCAGGCACTAATGAAATAGTGAAAAGACAACATCATCAAACACGTGGGCTGTGATTCGCCGCCACCGCCTCTATTTCTGGAGGTGCAGGAGTTCACGCGTGTGTGAAGGCGTGACAGACGGAGGAGAATGAAGAGCGAGAGGAGTGGGAGGATGTAAAGGGAGGATTTCATCTTCATCACCATCTCCATCATTGTCACCATCCTCATCACCATCACCATCACCATCACATCATCATCATCATCATCATCTAATGATGTCACAGAGGGCAAAAGACACCTCTCTCTCCCAGTCCAGTGTCCCCCCCCCCCCCCCCCGAATCGGACACGTTGAAGAGCTTCACGCCAGAAACCAGCGTGTAAAAACGAGATTTCCCATTCCGAGGAACAGCAGAAATAGAACAGAACCTAGAAACTGTAAAATGTTTGGGGCGAGTGCGGGTGAGGGGAATAATGTTTAGTGAAACTGAAACGGAACTATTGGTGCTTTGTGAGTGCAAAGGGAAGGTCACTGATTTAGATGATGTCCCATCTGAAATATTCAGCTTGGATGAAAAGACAAGATGGACGATTTTCATTGTTCCTGGAGGTGCAAGGTCTGAGGGAGATTTTAACCAAAAGCTTAATGCCCTACTACAAGCAGAAGGAAAGTCCATGGATGATGTGCAGGCTTTGTTGAATCCACAGCCCGGCACACCTACTGAAGCCATCATTCGTGCTGTAGGCGAACTGTTCGACAAAACAGCCAGGCCACCAGTGGAAAGTGGAGGATACCGTCGCCTGCAAATCTTCTCAGGTACTGTGCCCACGCCAGCTGGAGAGGAGCAATTTGATCACTGGTTAGAGCAAGCCCATCTGATGGTAGAAGAGAGTGAAGGTTCTGCCAAAGATAAGAGGAAGAGGATAATGGAAAGTTTAAAGGGACCAGCTTTGGAGGTGATAAAAGCTGTGTGCCTGTCTGATCCAGATGTTTCTCCTGACAAGTGTTTAGAGGCTCTCGAAAATGCCTTTGGACTAGCAGAGTCAGGAGATGACCTGTATTTTGCATTCAGAATGCAGAAGCAGCAACCTGTTGAGAAATTATCTGATTTCTTAAGGAGATTGGAGCGTTGCCTGTCCAAAGTGATACAACAAGGTGGTCTTCCGTACTGTTCCAGATCAATATACCACCCCACAAAACGATGAAGCTCTTGACTGCCTCTCAGGCAGTAAATGGTTTTCTGTCCTGGACTTGAGAAGTGGCTATTATCAAATAGCCATGAAAGAACAGGACAAAGAAAATACTGCTTTTATTATTATTTGAGAGGATGCCTCAGGGCATAACAGGAGCACCTGCAACATTTCAGAGGCTCATGGAGAAAGCCGTTTGTGACATGAATATGCTTCAAGTATTAGTCTACCTTGATGACTTGATTATTTTTGGAAAGACTCAGGAGGAACATGAGGAGCGACTCTTGAAAGTTCTGGACAGACTTAGAGAAGTAGGGCTCAAGATTTCACTTGACAAATGTCAGTTTTGCCAAACAAAGGTCAGGAATGTGGGTCATATAGAGAGTGCTGAAGGTGTTGCAGCTGATCCTGCAAAAATTGAATCTGTGACCACTTGGCCTAAGCCTTATAATCTCAAGACCCCACACTCTTTTTTGGGTTTTTGTGGATATTACAGACGATTCATCCACAAATACTCCTCCATCATACGCCCCTTGACCGACCTCACTAAGGGTTATGGCCCTACTCAGCGTGGGAAAAAGTCAACAAAAAGGGACAACAGTGCCTACCTGGATGAGAGAGAACCATTTGGAGACAGGTGGGATGAGTCCTGCACCGAAGCCTTTGAGAAAATAAAGGACTGTCTGACAAACACTCCGGTCTTGGCCTTCGCTGATCCTAGCAAACGATTTACGCTTCATGTGGATGCTAGCCTCTCAGGGCTTGTAGCAGTTTTATAGCTGTTGTAGCTGTTATTTGTAGAGCACCCAGAAGGGCTGAGGCCAGTTGCATTTGCAAGCAGAAAGCCAAGCTCTTCAGAAAATAATTATGCCATCCACCAATTAGAGTTTCTTTCACTTAAATGGGCAGTTGTTGAAAAATTTCACAATTACCTTTATGGAGCCCATTTTACAGTGTGCACTGACTACAACCCTCTAACCTATATTTTTACATCAGCGAAGCTCAATGCTACAAGACATCGGTGGCTGTCAGATCTGTCAGTGTACGACTGACATAATCTAATCCTGTCAAGCGCGTGCAGATGAAACAGGAGACAGATTATTTGCAGGAACACGGTTTCGCTCGGCACAGCTCAAGCCCCTGGAGTTCCCCCTGTTTATTAGAAAACAAATCCGACGGAACCCCAAGGTTTGTCACTGACTATCGCAAGGTAAACGCCGTCACTGTCCTCGACTCATATCCTCTACCACGTATGGCGGACTATCGACAATCTAGGCACCGCAAGATATGTTACTAAACTGGATTTACTGAAGGGTTACTGGCAGGTTCTTTTAACCGAACGTGCCTCCCACATTTCTGCCTTCGTAACGCCTGACTGTTTTCTGCAATGCACAGTCATTTCCCTTCGGCATGTGCAATGCCCCCGCAACTTTCCAGCGGCTCGTTGACACAGTACTCGCTGAATTAACTAACTGTAATGCATACCTTGTTGACTTGATTGTTCACGGTACAACGTGGGAGAAACACTTTAACATGCTCGAGCCTTCGACTCCGCCTGCAGGCTACCATCCAACCAACCACACGCATCCAATCACGAGACAGCCAGCTACTTATGCCACAACTTGTTGACACTTGGGCGTGACTGAACTCCCTACCAGTACGCCTCGGAAAGTGCACCATAACTTGGAAAAGGATCGTGAGAGAAAGCTACAGTCGAGAGGCCAAGGGCTAGAGTTTTGTTATCTTATTTATCTTTGAGCTTTAAGCTAACTTTGATTTTGAGTACAATTTGTGTTAGAGTTTGTAAGGTTTAGATGTGCTGTTCTTGTATTTTGGTTTTGGTAAAATAGATAGCGAAGTTTTCTTTTCTCCGTTTTGTAACTTATGTTCTAAGTACAAAGAGACAGCTCTCGGTTTTGAAGAGATCTTTGTTTATTGATTTAACAGCACCATATTGGTTTTCCTCAGTTGTGGTTTTGCCTCGTTCTTTTTGTTTAGGATAATAAAGCCTATTTTAAACTTTTTACATCTACTGATCTCCAGAGGGTTTTTATGTTACGAGCTTCCTCTACTAACATCCCGAGCCGGTCGTAACATAATACACAAAGATTCACATGCCAATACAAATTAACCTTACATACATATTTCCTTAGTTGCAGTAAGGAGGATTGTGAATGCCTTACCTCACGGAATTTGGAAAAGGGAGTGAGTACTGAGGGCTGAGCAGCAGTTAGTTCTGTTGTTATGGGGCGTTGTCCAATCACAAGCCAACATTTATTACTGTCATGTTTGAATAGCCTTTGATCATGTTCTGCCTGCCAGTTGAGAAAAAAAAGAAAAAGAATAAAAGAACGTTATGCAGTCAGTATTCTGCATTGTGGATCTTTCATGCTCAAAGCCGATCGAAAGTTCTAACTATATCCATAAATATGAAGAATTAACACAATGATTTAGAGGCTGGTAAACATTGTTTATTGTCTTATACTTTTTTCAGTGCATTAAAGTGCAATTGCCTGCAATATATTCATAATCAGTTCAAAAATGAACATTACATTTTTGGGCAATATTAAACAACTTGAAATATGTCACCTCTTGCTTGTCGTATCAAATAAATTAGACTTTCTGTATGTCGTACAACAAAAAGTTAGAATGTACGCGACATAGAGCTTGATGAGGCGAATGCGTTTGTTGCACGTCGATGCGACTTTCCTAGGGGGCGCTACACCCATTAAAGTTTTTTTTCTCACGTCTCGGTTTTTGAAACCTGGGAAACAAATGCTTCCAACTCGGCCATTTCTGCATCTACAGAAAATATAGTGGATTCATTGTTTAGCCAAGGTCTTCAGGAATCTAACTGTGTAACTTTTATCTAGGTGTGAATAACCGTGTAGGCGTGGCCAGTGAATGAGCGGACAGTCCGACTTGGGGGCATTTCAAACAAATTGAAATATCTCACTTTCTTTATGTCGTACAAAAAATGTTGGAGTGTACGCGACCTAGAGCTTGATGAGACCAACGCATGGGTTTTTGTTGCATGTCGATGCGATATTCCTAGGGGGCGCTACGGCCATTTTAGTTTTTTTTCACATCTCGGCCTTTAGGTGGCGCTCTGGAGGAGTTCTTGCCCTGATTTTGTCACCACAGGAAGGTTTTCGCACAAGTGATCACAATTTGGTGCGAATGAAAGCATGTTAAGGGGGTGAAAGTGGGGTAGACATTTTGCTGTCCCCATTTTGTCTAGGGGGCGCTATTGAGTGGATGTGGATTTCTTTTTCAAGAAATCCAAATTTGGGGCAGGTCCGACCTACATGCAAAATTTGGTGAGTTTTAGAATATGGGAAAGGGGTGAAAATGGCGTTCAATTTTTTTTTGAAAAAGACCTTTACTTTGAAGGGGCGTAAAATGAAAACTAAAGCCTCTATCACAAAGTTTTCGATGATTGTAGGTCATGATGGTATGGTCTACATCATACTCCGATTTCAAGTCTCTCTCACCTATGGTTCCTGATTGTTTTGTTTTGAGATTTTTTCAAGCAAGTGAAAATATCTCACTTCCGGTTAGTTTGGGGTTATAAGTTAGCATTTATGAAAATTAGGTATGAATTCAAGAAACACGTGGGTCTTTGTCCCATGTGTCTACGACCTTCCTAGAGGGCGCTACGGCCATTCTAGTTTTTTGGTCTATGTAGGGGGCACTATTGAGTAAGTGTGTAAAATTCTTTCAAAAAAATAAATTTCTCAAGGGTTCTGACCTGCGTGCACGATTGTGCGACGATACAGGCCAGGGCTCAGTCCCGAATAAACATACAAAGAACAAACGGGTCTTTGCCTTGCGATGACCTGCTCTGACTTCAGAGCTGGTCTGTCGCCGGGGCTCAGTCCCGAATGAATGGCATTTGCTTACATATGTTTCCGCTTCAATGGACTGTTCATTGATCCGTTTTACTGCAAAGAAAGGGGCTAATGCAAAGCTAATGCTCGTGCAAAGATTTATGCAATTTAAACACAAATATCAAGTTAATCTCGACTAATATCAACTCGATCAGGGCTAAATTAAGAATAAACCAATATTCAGGCTACTACTATGTAAAATGTTACTCCATTGCATGCCATACTTGTACGCCAACTTTAGCAGGGGCCAGGTTAGCGTAATGGGGTGTAAAGGGGGCTTCGGGGCAGGGTTTATAGCTGCAGGGGCAGTGTTTTGCTCTCACCTCTGCATTCATCCAGGGTTTCTGGTTCGGGTAGCAGGTTATTGTCCTGGTGGTGGTGACATCATCAGTACACTTTGAGATTAGGGATGCACCGATCCGATACAGGGATCGGTATCGGATCCGATATTGAATAAAATTCTAGATCGGGTATTGGTGACAATGGGCCAATCCAATGGCCCGATCCATAGGAGCAGTTCCGTTCTGTGTATTTCTATGCTGTGCGATGCGAGTGACGTCGGCGACAGAGCAGCGGCCGTGCGGTTGACGCAGTTGAGTCGACACGGTTTTTGAAATGGAGCGAGCGAAAGGATCCGCCCTCTGGAAATACTTCACATTACCTCAGCCATCAAACACCACGGCTACGGGCAATATCTGCACCGTTAATGTTCCGAGAGGCGGTAGTAAAACTTCTAGCTACCTAATTTCACCCGAAAGAGCACGCTGAGTTTGTCGGACTGAATAAAAAAACCGGAGGCGGTATGAAGCAGCTTACTTTGAAGGAGATGAAGGAAAGACGGGAAACGTTTCCACCAAATACTGTACAGGCTAACCAAATCACAGACAAGATACTGCACTTTATTGTTATGGATGGACAGCCGTTGTCAGTTGTTGGGGACAAGGGATTCCGGATGCTAATTCACCACCTAGAGCCACGGTACGACATGGTTAGCCGAAAATATTTGTCCGAGGCGGCTCTACCTGAACTCTACAGTAAAGTGTGCAAACACATACTGGATGACATAAAATATGTCAAAGCGTTTAGCTTTACAGCAGATATCTGGAGCTCCGACGTTTCCCCCGTGTCACTTTTGAGTTTAACGGCACACTGGCTGGATGAGAGTTTCGTTCCACGCAGTGCGATGTTAAATGCAGCGAACTTTCGTGGGTCACACACAAGCAAGGCAATTGCCGCTAGCCTGACGGACATGTTTGACAAGTGTCAAATTCCGTTGAGCAAAGTCCATGTGATTCTGAGGGACAATGCTAGCAACATGAAAAAGGCGATGGACAACATGGGAGTGCATAGTGTGGGCTGCGTCGCACATACAATGCAGTTGGTCGTCAACGAGGGACTTCTCTCACAGCGCGCTGTGAGTGATGCCGTTGCTTGTGGGAGACAGATCGTCGGGCACTTTAAACATTCTCAACTCGCATATTCACGGCTGCAAGATATCCAGCTCCAGATGAACATGCAACCAAAACGCCTGCAGCAGGACGTCAAAACAAGGTGGAATAGCACTTATTATATGATGGAGAGTCTGATTGAACAGAAGCTAGCACTGTCTGCTTATTCTGCTGACCATGAGGTGCCCACAGCACTCACGCCAAATCAGTGGGCTATGCTAGAGAAAACAATGACCTGTCTTGAACCGTTTGAGGAGTTTACAAGGAAGGTGAGCTCAGCCACAGCCTCCACTGCTGATGTTGTCCCATGTGTCACTGTTCTCAAACGTCTCCTCTCTATGGAAACCGAGGCTGACTCTGGAATTAAAACAATGAAAAATACGCTCTTAGCAGCTGTTGGCAAACGCTTTCGTACCCTGGAAGATGAACCTCTGTTTGCACTTTCCACGCTGCTGGACCCACGATATATAGACAGGTGGGACTGTACGCACATTACATTAAAAATGTTTTTTCACTCTTTATGACAAACATTATTTAACTTTCATAGAACTTAGAACTGATCAATATTAAATAGTAAACACACATTAGATATATATACACTAATAACTTATATTTGAAATTTAAAGTAAGGATATCTGCATAAGTGATATTTTTCATTTCAAGAAGTATTGCTTTGCTGAGTCTACAACTGAACCCAACATATTTTATTTTTTCAGATTTCTTTTAACAGTGTAGACTCTGCTAAGCGTGGGAAGGATGCACTAGCTAAGGAACTAGATGAAGACTTGAGGACCACCACCACTGATGGAGCATCACAGGCTTTGGAGGCACCAGGAAAGGTCCCCCGAGTGGAAGCAGCAGTGGCAGGTCCAAGCAAAAGCAAGCCGCTTTAGCACTGCTGTACAATTGCATGGATATTTTACTGAGGAAACAATTCCTGCCACAGATGACCCATACAAATATTGGGGAGTCAACTGCCAGCGGTTTCCTGGCCTTGCTGCTGCTGCCTTCAGGTACCTCTCTGCACCCTGCACTAGTGTTGAAAGTGAAAGGCTGTTGAGCAAAGTCTCCACCATCCTGGATGAGAAGAGAAAGAGACTTACAGCCGAAAGAGCAGAAATGCTTGCTTTCCTAAGCAAAAACCTGCTATTGATGCTTAAGCCTGAGCTTGAGAAATCTGCTTGAGCAAATCACTGATACTGAGTAGCATGTGTTTGAAAAAACAGGGTTTGTTCCTTTTTCATGTTGTTTGACCAAGTTAAGTTAAGTTGACCCATAGTTAAGTTATAGTTTTCTTTTTTTTTCTTTTTTTCCCCCAGTTTCAGCTTCTCTTTCATTTTACATTTTGTGTTATACTCCTAATTGCACTGACTCAACAGGGAGATATTTATTTTATATTATATATTTTTTTCATGTTTGATTTTGATAAAGCTAATGAAGCTATTTATTTTGAATTACTGTACTGGTGCACGGTATTAAATAAGTTTTTCAGTCCATCAGGATCATTTTATCTGTTTTTAGTAAATGAGGAAAGTCTGACATTGCCTTGCACAAAAAGACAAAAACAAGACATCATTTGTTCGGTGATTCAATGCTGGTTTTCTGTATCGGTATCGGATCGGTATCGGCCGATACTAAACTTCAGATATCGGTATCGGTATCGGAAGTGAAAAAAGTGGATCGGTGCATCTCTATTTGAGATGAATCCGAGGACGGAGGAGGTGTATTCCGACCAGGGTAATAATCGGCTCTGATCGGCACTGCACCGATCGGCTTTCGATGGAAATGGGACACCCGCAACATCAATACATTTTTTACCTGGCGCACGGGATGACGTTGAGCGTAACGTGCGCTAAATTATAATATCGTGCCAGTCGCAGCGCATATCAAGTACTGATGCAAAAGTTTTCGATCACATTCCATCAGCGCTCGATAATTGCTTTTTCGCTCGCGGCTCGCGCACAACATGGACCAAAATGATCGCTGCACGCCGCAAACCGGCCGCGGAGGTGCGCGCCGCTTCAAGTGTGGCGTGAACGACATCATTTTGCTGTGGAATCGTTCCGCGGCCAAAAGTGCCCAACAACTAAGAACACTGGCCACCGCCGGACTCCTGAATTCTGTAGCACTTCATCTACGTGATCTCAGCACGATGACGTCAGCAGACACGCACCGGTGAAAGTGAGGGGGTGGGGGGTGCAGCTTGCCGGCGGGGGTGGTCCGTGGAGAAGGGACTAAAAGCTTTAAATGCTGATCGATTGCGCGACGTCCAAAAACATGGTGACAACGTGCTAATTTTAGTAGAGAAGAGGCTTCAGTTTCACGTGATTGAAGTCTCCTGCAACCACATAAAACGTCTCCGGGTGCTTAGTTTGCAGCAGGCTGATGAAGTTGTGTAGCTCCTTCAATGCTTCGTTAGCATTAGCTCCCGGCGGGATGTAAACAATGGTGACGAACACCACTGTGAACTATCGTGGCAAGTAGAATGGCCGACATCTTACAGTCATTCATCAATTGCCTCAGCGCAGTGGCTTTTTACCAGTTCGCAGTTTGTCATGTACATGCAGAGCCCACCTCACCGTGTTTTTCCCGACCGGTGGTCGCGGTCCGCTCGGAAAAGTTGTAAACCGTCGATCTGGAAAGCTGAGTCTGGCATGTTGTCGTTGAGCCAAGTTTCCGTAAGGCAAAGAACTGCACAGTTCCTCGTTTCTGTGGAAGAATTCAGCCTCAGACGTAACGAGTCCACTTAGTTGTCCAGCGAGCGGATGTTGGCCAGAAACATAGTTGCAATCGGCGGCCTGCTAGCCTTTAGTTGGGCTAGCGCACCCACACGCTTTCCTCTCTTCTGTTTACGGGCACATCGTTTCCTCTTGCCGGCAGCCCTTACTCTGCAGCGCCACTCTGTTGTCCTCAGGACCCACTGTCTTCCGAGTGCAGATTTCAGCTTTGGTGAAATTGTGATAGCTGATAGATGTTTTTAGTGAAAAATACAAAATTAGTATGGTATGCAGCATATAACTCTGTGGATGAAACAATAACTTTGTCAAAATTTACACCTATCGGGGAAATGGACAATTCAAACCAGGTAAACGGGACATAAGATTCAAATTATAGTCAGAAGCGGGAATTGAGATGGTCTCTGACTTTTTTGGGCGGTGTCCTTCTCAGATTTGATCAGCTTTGTCATAAGAATCAAGTCCCTCAAAAACATTTTTTTCAAATATTTGCAATTATGAAGTCTTCTATTATCAAAATATAAAACAATTATGACCACACTCCCGCTGTTGATTAGTGAGGGAACTGTTCTTGATAATTCGGATGGTAAGAAACACATATCTAGATACACACAACCCATGTGTGTGAAGCCAACTCATCCATTGCGCCTCATGCACCCACAAACAACTGATTGAACTACTTGTTATTCAAATGGATGAGAATACTCAAAACCCAGAAGTAGGAAGTATTCTTAGGATATAGGAAGTTTCTATTTTTTTGTTCATGGTTGGACTTGAAGATGAAGAAAATGTTTGATTCGTGAAATGTAAAATTAATGCATACATAGACATCAACTCATTGTACTTTGACATAAGATCGAATGGCCATTCAAAAATTTAACTGATTGTCATTTATTTTAATTCAAATGTTATTTTTTTTTAATATATTTTTGTTAAAAATCTATCTTTCACTTATGAAAAGCAATATTACTGACTATTTGTGAAATTTCAAGACTGTTCACTTCTTCTCTGAGCCAAACTTAGATTATCTGACAATTAGCCCAAATTTTATACCCATATAAAATGACCATATTCCGAATATTTGTCATTTTCTTTCCATATATGCTACATGAGAATCCACTTAAAATCATTCTTTTGGTGATTGTCTTTAGTTTTATTTTATGTATTTATTTTAAAACTTCTGCTGCCCCAGACCAACTGTAATTCCTCTGATTTTTAGCCACGCCTCCTTCTCTTCTCTTTGCTTCCCTTCAGGCCAGCTGGATAAACAAACACTAAAAACCATTCAACCTCAGCATCATCAATCACAACAACCATCAGTTGACCAACATGCATGAAAAACCAAGATAATAAGACAAGTGGTCCTGTGAGAATTATTGATTTTTCAGATGTTCAAATATTGATTTTTTTTTTTTTACCACTGCAACAAATAAAACACACACATACACACACAAGCGCACGCGCACAGCAGCTCCACTATGATGCAGACCCTCCTTGGCTCCTCCTCACCTGCTGGAGTCTTTAATTCTAAATTGGGATTGATGCGTCAGTGTAGATGGGAGAAGCTGCACCTGAGTGTGCGATTGCGCTGCTAATAGATCCGGCACAGGCGTCCCGTCCCGTCCGACCTGGCCACCATCACATCTTATTACCTCTGCAAAGCTCTGCTAGTCACCTCTTGCAAAAGCAGCTGCTCCAGCACCTCCATCAATCACAACCAAGCAGCCGGAGAGACAAAGCAACTCTGGGCTGTTGTAGGTTGCCTAAACACACACACACACACACGCAGACTCACATGCACACATGCACGCGAGCACACACACGCTTTGCAAGCAAGTAGGATGTCTGAACATCAGAATTTTATTTACACTTCTGCACATCACACACGCACACTGAGGTCACAATTTCACCTTCATGTTTTGATGCTCGTTTTCACTTCTTTTTTTTTGTTGCACGCAAACAAATAAACAAAACAAAAAAAAAAAAACGCTCACAAAGTGTCCCAGTGGTCCCTCGATTTTTCAGCCCCCAGCCATCAATCTTCATTAGGTTCCCTGACTTTGACTGAGAACAATAAAGGATGAGAAGCCGTCCCAGCCATGCACTAGATACAAAGTGCAGGTGCGTGTGTGTATATGTGTGTGTGTGTGGTTTCGTTTCAGTTGGTGAGTCACACTAAGGATTTATTCACCACGAAATCGCCCTGTATTTCCCTTTGTTTGAAATAAATTCCGGTCGCTGGCCAGTAACATTAGCATGTTGCTAACCGCTAGCGTGTTAATGTTGTCCAGGAACCCACGAAAGGCCTAACTTATTTTTTTACTCTGTGTTTGATTTTTTTTTTTTGAATAGTTCATCATAATGTCGCCAGTGTTGTAAACCTATTTTTCTCAAATCATCTCTGTTTTGAAGAAGCTGGAAGTAGAATCTCAACGTTATTTGAATTACACTTTATAGCTTTGAGAAAGTGTGCAGACCTTACGTCCAGTCTTTTGATATTAAAATGAACAGCTTAAATTTCAATTGGCTTGTTGTCACAGGTGCCGCCTCACAGCAAGAAGGTTGTGGGTTCGATTCCGGGCCTGGGACCTTTCTGTGTGGAAAGGGAGAACAGGCATGTTCTCCGTGTGTCTGCGTGGGTTCTCTCCGGGTTCTCCGGTTTCCTCCCACAGTCCAGAAACATGCATATGAGGTCAATTTGACACTCTAAATTGTCCGTAGGTGTGTATGTGAGTGTGAATGGTTGTTTGTCCTTGTTTGTATCTATGTGGCCCTGCCATGAACTGGTGACTTGTCCAGGTTGTCACCCTGCCTTCGTTCGGCCTATGACAGCTGGGATAGGCTCCAGCAGACCCCTGTCACCCTGAGCTCAGGAAAATGTACGTATGAATGAATGAATTTGATTTTTTTTTTAATGTAATTAAGTAGTTCTAGAATAACAGTCTCACGATAACAGTACAGTGTGTGTGTGTGTGTGTGTGTGTGAGAGAGAGAGCGAGAGAGAGAAGATCGATCGATTGATACACATTGTATTTATGGTATAAAATTATTATTTATTTTTTAAGAGTCAATGCGTCACTGTCCCTCACAACACCAATAAATGATCGCCTCGTTGCAGAGATCTCTCAAGTCTGCCGACGACGGGGATAGTCTAGTACCTAGAAGGGGGTTCAGTGCACGCCCCAGAGATTTATTTCTAATCAGTGTTTTTTTTAGGACAAAATGTGCTGAAAAGGATGAGCTATGTTAACAAGTTGTCAGAATGTCCCATTTCCCCAAAAAAACATTTTTTGGTAAGTGGTTCTAGCGAAATTGTGTTAAGGCAAATATTAATTCACTAAAATTACGTAAATAGACATGGAAGTCTGAAATTTGGCATGGAGTATCCTGAGACATAGGGGTAAGTAGCGGAATAGGATTTTAGGACTTGCCACAACTGTATTTTTAAATATGACCAACATCAAACCCCAGAAACACAAAAAATGATGCCGCTTGACAAATAACAACAAGGATGATTAATTACCAGCACTTTATAGGGGATATCACTGCCTCATTTGTATATAGAAAACTTCCCATGTCCCTAAGCCTCAATTTGAGCCTAAGATGACCTTTCTGGCTTGAAAATTGCTCTTTCTCTTCCAGAGGCCTTGTCTAGTACAGGTATCATGCACCCCCATATATGTGTGTGTGTGTATATATATATATATATATATATATATATATATATATATGTATTAGAGCTGTCAGTCGATTAAAAAAAAATAATCCGATTAATCGCAAGGTTTTCCATAGTTAACTCACGATTATTCGCAAATTAATCACATATTTTTTTATCTGCTCTAAATCTACCGTAAACTGATATTTTTCCATTTTTTTAATAATCATATCAACATGGGAGTAGGCAAATACTTGCTTTCTGCCAATGCAGCATGTTTATTCGTGTTGAAGTACTACTAACAAAACAAAAGATGCACAGGGTAAAAAAAATAATTATAAACTCAAGCCCAACAAAGATAACAGATGGGCATAACTGTAACATTACATAGTAATGATTACTAGTACTACCAAAATTTGTATATTTTACTTTTCAACCCGAACTTGAACTATTCATCCCCTTTTTTCAGCAGCCATTAACACAAAAGGATGACCCGCACTCAGGTGTCCATCTCAAGACCTCTTTCATAATGATCACTGACCGGCATCTCTAGGATCAAACAGACGTATTTTGATCAAGTCTTCCTCTGTGTGTGTGTGTATTTGTTTAATCTCTCTCGCACTCTGATACAATGTACTGACAAATATAACATACAAATATGATCAAATTTGTCATTCGGTTTTTATTTTGAAAATTCACTTCACATTTTCTCGTTTCCTGTACTATTGACGAGGATCGCTCGCGGCTCGCGCACAAAATAGAGCAGACGCCGAAACGACAACTGCATGGCGCGAGCCGCGCGCTTGTTCGCGTCTAGTGTGAACCACCACATCGATTAACGTGGGCGCCGAATGGAAGCGCTCGGCGCTTCGCTTCCACGTCCAGTGAACTGACGTTAAATGCATGGCGCGATCCGCGAGGGGAGCCGCGCGCCTGTTCGCGTCTGGTGTGAATTACTACATTGATTGCGCATGGGCGCCGAATGGAAGCGCTCGTTACAGTAAATGCATATCACGCCTTATGACGCCTTATCCATGTTAGTCCTTCCTAGTGCTCATCTACGCTCAGTGTCTTTTTCTTTTTTTTTGTTGTGTTTACAAGCCGGCTGCAAGCGTGTGACTGTGTGCTGTGAGTCAATTCATTTCCCGTTTCCACAATGTACGGAGCGGCCAAAGGTTCAAAAAGCACCGCGATAAAAAAAAATTCTGCGATAAAGCGGCGTTGAGTTAACGCGTTAATAACGCGTTAACTTTGACACCCTTAATATATATATAATCAGTGTTTCCTTATTGGATAGAAAAATGTGCTGAAAATGATGAGCTATGTTAAAAAGTTGTCAACATGTCCCATTAACTATTCATATGCAAATGCTACTATATATCTCAGCCAATGTTGCATTAAAAATAATAAATAAGGTGTCTGAACCTGTGTTTTGAGGGTCAGGAATCTCATTGGAACTATTCTTAAAGTGGCCACACCATGCTGGTGTGAAATGAGTTTCACCCTTACAATATAATCACATTTTTACCAAGAAATGGATACCAATAAGGTGTCAAGCCAGATGCTGAGTTTTTAAGCAAGCGTTATAAGATTAAGCGTAACATCACAAAACAAACATCCTCAGTAATAATTAGCAATAGTATCACATTGAAGGATCCCACCCTGAACACAAGCAAATATGTAAGCCTACAATGTACAGTGACCACATTATACGCTGGCCTGCACCATGAAGAACAAAATGCTCAATTGTTATCGTCTTCATAGAACTTGTCCTCTGATTCCTTCATCTCTTCCTCTTCTTGTCCATGTTCTCCAGTGTCAAGGAGATCAACCAGTGAGGTTGGTAGGACTGGACTGCAGGACCACACTGGTTTCAAAACCCCTTCGGTCTTCAACCATCCCTGCCCCTCACCGTAGGGTTTTGGTTTTTCCACAGTAGCTTCATCAGCTCACTTGTATGAGGCAACAAGGTGGTTCACGCGTTGGATGTGTGGCTTCAGAGCAGAGTAGGATGGAGGAAGGCGAGCCAGGACAAGTTTAGATTTAGTAGTGAGTTTGTCACCCCCCCACCTACCATTTTCCGCAGCAAGTTGGCACAGTCGACGTCCACCGAAGTTTCGCGACTCTGTCCATACAGCAGACAGATAAACTGCTCCAACTGCCTCATCACCTCAGGCTTTCCATTCCAGTCATCACCAAGCTGACGAAATGCCTTGTGAAACCTGGGATTCTTCTCCAGCTTTTTCAGGGGCCTCGCTGAAAGCATCTAAAATTACCTGATGAAGTTGGAAAGCAACATTTTGGTGCTTATCAGAATCAGAAAAACGTTTATTGCCAAGTAGGTTTAGCACTTACAAGGAATTTGTTGTGGTGTTGATGGTACTTTAGAGGACAGCAGAACAACAACAAAAAAAGAGGGCGGTAACTATACTAAAAATATTTTAAAATATACAGAAGGAAGTCAGCTATACAGTATATACACTTCAGATAAATTACAATTGGAATTTACAAAATTAACAATGAACAACAAGTGTGTAGTGCAAGAGTGAGTGCAGGGTAGAGAGTTAATGAAGTGCATATTGTCTATGGGTGGAGGGGTGGGGGGGACCATCTCCACTGTCTTCAGTGCGTTGAGCACCAAGTTGTTCTGGTTGCACCAGGACACTAGACGATCAATCTCTAGTCTGTAGTCGACCTCGTCCCCATCAGAGATTAGTCCAATGAGGGTGGTGTTGTCTGCTAACTTCAGGAGCTTAACAGACTGGTGGCTGGAGGTGCAACTGTTGGTGTACAATGAGAAGAGGAGGGGAGAGAGAACGCAGCCCTGGGGGGATCCCGTGCTGATGGTCCTTGTGTCAGAGACATACGTCCCCATCCTCATGTCTTGCTTCCTGTTGGACAGAAAGTCTGTGATCCACCTGCAGGTGGAGTCGGGCACGTTCAGCTGGGAGAGCTTGTCCTCCAGCAGCAGCGGGATGATGTTGTTGAAGACGGAACTGAAGTCCACGAACAGGATCCTGGGCATAGGTTCCTGGGGAGTCCAGGTGTTGGAGGATGAAGTGGAGAGCCAGGTTGACTGCATTGTCAACAGACCTGTTCGGTCTGTAGGCGAACTGCAGAGGGTCCATGTGTGGAGTGGTGATGGACTTGAGGTGTGGCGCTCAAAGGACTTCATGACCACAGAGGTCAGGGCGACAGGTCTGTAGTCGTCAAGTCCTGTGGTCCTTGGCTTTTTCGGGACCGGAACAATTGTGGAGGTTTTGAAGCAGGCAGGCACATGGCATGTCTCCAACGAGGTGTTAAAAATGTCAGTGAACACTGGGGACAGCTGATCGGCGCAGTGCTTCAGGGTGGAAGGGGAGACAGAGTCAGGGCCAGGTGCTTTGCGGGGGTTTTGTTTTTTGAAAAGACTGTTAACGTCTCTCTCTAGGATGGTGAGAGGAGTCAACGATGCAGTCAGAGGTGGTGGTGCGGAGGGGGCTCTGTGTAAGGGCCCCTCCTGGGCTGGAGGATTGGGTGGAAGTGTTATGGGCGGTGAATCCAGAAGAGTCCCATTGACTTTCAAAACGACAGTAGTACTTGTTTAGGTCGTTGGCCAGGCGGGAGTCATTGATAGTGTGGGGGGCTTTTGGCTTGAAGTTGGTAATCTGCCTGAGACCCCTCCAGACGGAGGCAGAGTCGTTGGCTGAGAACTGACGTTACAGCCTTTCAGAGTACAGTTGTTTAGCTTCCCTTACCGCCTTGTTAAATGTGTACTTTAACTCCTTGTATCTGTCTTTGTCTCCGTGCCTGAATGCTGCCTCTTTGTCCTTCCTTAACTGTCTGAGTTTTGGACTGAACCAGGGTTTGTCATTGTTGTAACACACTCTGGTGTATGATGGAATGCAGCAGTCCTCACAGAAACTGATGTAGGAAGTCACAGCCTCTGTGTATTCATCCAGGTTGCTGGTGGAAGTCCTAAAACCATTCCAGTCTGTAGTATCTAAGCACACCTGCAGTTCCTCCACAGCTTCTCTGCTCCACTTCTTACATGATCTCACGGCAGGTTTACAGAGCTTTAATTTCTGCCTGTACGTGGGTATCAGATGTATCATCACGCGGTCAGAATGGCCCAAAGCAGCGCGAGGGACGGCGTGATAAGCGTTGTTAATGACGGTGTAACAGTGATCCAAAGTGTTATTTTCTCTAGTTATCTGTGCTTCCGAGAGTGTAAGCTCGTGCAAGAGCACTAGAAATTGATAGGTTTGAGCTGTACACAAGCCAGAAAGAAATTAAACCAGCTTCATTATGTTTTACTTTTGTGAAGTTGATATGCTCACTGATTGGGTCTTTCTGCAGGCGTTTCAATAGCATCTCAGAGCGATAATTTGAGTTCTCATGCCCATTCAGTTTAAATTGTTCGACATAGATCAAATGTATGGAAGATAGCTCTAGGACCTCTTTTTGTTGGATGACATGAGTTTGAATGTTTTCCAGTACTGAGGCAAATGCTTTATGCAGTCCGGTTGTGTTCGGTATCCTTTGTTCTTTTGGCTCTGTGAGTTCCATGCTCATAGTTGAAGAATGCTGTGTGGAAGGATTTAAAGTATGAAGGGTGGTGTTTGGCCTCACAAACAAAGAGGTCTTTGCCTTTCACCTGTCTATGAAGACGAGTTAGACACATTTTCTCTGCCCTTGATTCAATTTGCTCCCATGCATTTGTTTTGTTCCTATAAGATGAGAAGAACTGAGGTCTCTCTGTTTTGCGATGAGTACCTTTGATCACAACCTTTTAACAAAAAATGCACTCTGGTGTGAAGATGGGACCAGACGACAATCTACGAGGCGAGCGAAGCCTCTCTAAGGTTGATGGTTCTGGTTCTGTATTATCTCTGAGGCGATGAAGGTTGGCAGTAAAGCACTGATAACAGTTCCGGTGGTACCCAACACTTTCCAGGTCATCAGGTAAAGTTGAAGGGATCTGCTCACAGACAGACTGCATATGATATGGAGACTCATATGATTGTTGGAGACGTTTATCCCGGATCTTATGAAGTTGATGTAGTTTTTCTGCAGCGGTTCCTTTTATTTTTGTGAGGGGTGTAAAATGACCATGATCTGACATTGATGACACACGAATGATGCATATAAGTGATGCCCTTTTTTGTGCTTCAGGAATTAAACTTTTTTTTTCCTTTATGCATGTTGGCTTAATGTCTATAACCACCACTGTTAAGACAATTGAATAAGAAAAACTATTATCCAGTAACTGATGTTATGGGTGCAACCATCTTATTTTACAATTTTTTGAAGCTAATACTTGTTTTAGCACATGTACAAAATATAATTTAGAGGCTGGTGAATTTAGAGGCTGATACGACAAGCAAGAGGTGACATATTTCAAGTTGTTTAATATCGCCCAAAAATGTACTGTTCGTTTTTGAACTGAATATGAATATATCGCAGGCAATTGCACTTTGTTTTCAGATGTCTCCAATTGTACAATTGTATGCACTGAAAAAAGTATAAGACAATAAACAATGTTTACCAGCCTCTAAATTGTTGTGTTAATTCTTCATATTTATGGATATAGTTAGAACGTTGGATCGGCTTCGAGCATGAAAGATCCACAATGCAGAACACTGACTGCATAACAGAACATGATCAAAGGCTATTCAAACATGACTGTAATAAATGCTGGCTTGTGACTGGACAACGCCCCATAACAACAGACATAGGGCCATTTCCAATTCCTCACTTAATTCCTCAATCTCAACCCTCGCCCTTAACCCTAAATCTTGGCCCTCAAAAATAAGTGTAAGGGCTTAGAAATGAGACACCCCTTAAGTGCAGTTACGTCTTCAGACTGTGGGGGGCGGCCTTACGCCAAAGCTACGTCCAGTCAGTCAAGAAGATGACGACGATGAAGAAGAAGGAGAAAAAGAAGAAGATGACAAAAAAGAAGAAGTCCTCCGTCGCTACACAATGATGTACACAAGTAACGTGAAGCCGGGACCGCCGGTCCGGCTGACAAGCATCGTAAACTAAAAAAAAAAATAATAATCCATAAAAAAAGTCTTAAACTAAGACAATAAAATGGTTTTATAACATTTAGATCTTTATTAACTAAGAAAATACTTCCATTTGTAGCTCGCTTTTTTCATCGCCATTTTTCGAAGATGTCTTGGCGAAAATACACAATGCCTTCTGGGTAGCCCTTACTCCCAAGGGTGGTGCCGGAGAATCTCAATATTGAGGGCGATACAGCCCTTAAACTCCTCCCTCAACTTGACGTTCTGAGAATCAGGACAGCACTTGCACTTCGCAGGAGCGCGCATTTTTGAGATTGAGGGTTGAGATTGAGGGTTAAGGGAGGAATTGGAATTCACCCATATAACTGAGCTCAGCCCTCAGTACTCACTCCCTTTTCCAAATGCCGAGAGGTAAGGCATTCACAATTCTCCTTACTGCAACTAAGGAAATATGTATGTCAGGTTAATTTGTATTGGCATGTGAATCTTTGTGTACATGTTGACTCTGGCTTTCCTACCATCAAAATGCTACTTTGATCATGTTCTGCCTGTAGACAGGGTATCCATGTGTCACAATTTGGACATTCTGTTCCCCCACTTTAAGTTTAATTTCATGTAGACGCAGAAATGACCGGGTTCGTGGCGTTTGTTTCCAAGGTTGCAAAAGCGGAGCTCATTCAAACACTCACGTGTTTGTCTCATCAAGGCCTAAAATTTACATTTGACAGCCTCATCCAAAAAAAAAAAAAATGGAGGTGAAAAATCTGCATCATTTGCACAAACAGGCTTATGATTATTACTCTCTACGTTATTATTACTATTACGTCTCTACTTCCTTCGGAAGCTGCGGAGAATCGGACTGGGGAGCTCCGTCCTAGGGAGCTTCTACCACTGCGCAGTGGAGAGCGTCCTCTGCATCTCCATCTCTGTCTGGCATGGGTAGCTGCACTGCTGCGGAAAGGAAGTCTCTGCAAAGGGTGGTGAAGGCTGCAAAGAGGACTGTGGGGAGTAGCCTTCCCTCCACCTTGGACCTCTACAACACATGATGCAGGGGGAGGGCCCTCCGCATTCCTGAAAGACTCCACCCACCCGGCTCACAACATGTTCCTGCCTCTTCCCTCTGGTAGGCGGCTGAGAAGCATTCAAAACAAAACCACCAGGCTGCAAAAAAGCTTCTTCCCTGCAGCTGTCAGACTACTGAACTCGAGCTGTGCTCTGTAGCCCTCTGCCCTCTCACTACCGCTCTCCCACTCTTCCCCATCTCATTCCCACCCTCCATTCGTGTGCCATTCCAAGTGCAATTTTTGAACTTTGTGCCTCACACACAGTTTACATTTCCATACCACTGTTCATATTTTTATACAACTGCTGATTTTTTATTACTGTTTTGTTGTATTCATATTTGTATATTTATTCTTAATATTCTGTACTTGTTTTTTTCTATTCCCTTTAATTTATCTAGGGTAATCTGGGACCTGAGTACTAATTTCATGCTTTTGAAAAATGGTATGACAAATAAAGTTCCTTGAATCCTTATAAAGGGTTTCTTGTCTGCTTTTTCAGTGTTTTGATATCTGAGGAGTATAAATACTGCTTCATGGGCAAATCTGAAGCTGATTTTTGTTCAATATTTACCCAAGCAGTTGGTGTGGATGAAGAGAAGTAGTACATTGCAGAACTTTAGGATTTTATGATTTTCCAAATTTTTTGGGATCATTTATATTTTTGATTGACTCAATCAAGTAGAATTCTGATTTTGCACTCTTAATAAGTGAAGTACATTTATTTCTAAGCTGCCAAAACTTGAGCCAGTCTGCCTCAGTGTTTGTTTTCCTAGCCCTGGCCCAAGCAATGTCTCTTTCTTTGAGGAGGTTTCCAATTTCAGAGGAAAACCAAGAATTATTTCAGCCCTTGACCCCAAATTTTCAAAATGGAGCATGTTTGTTGACCATACATCGGAATTCATAAAAATATCTCAGACCCAGCTCTGTATCATCAAATAGAGCTACTCTATTCCATTCAACAGCAGCTAGGTCATGCAAAAAAGCTGAGATACAAAAGTTTTTAACATCTCTTTTGCATATAATATTGGGCCTTTGGAAGCTTGGAATTTCTTATAGCTGCAATGGTACAATGGTACACTCAGGTCGTTGGCAAACACACCTGTATCCATATACTTCTGGGGAACGTTTGTTAAGATAAGGTCAAGTAAGGAGGATTTGAATGGGCTTTTAGTATTGGGCCAAGTTGAGGAATTGATCAATTGAGTAAGATTTAGAGAATTGCAGACAGCTTTAAGATCATCAGAAGATGCAAGAGAGGCTAGGGCTTCATGGGAGGCAGAGGGAGGTCTATAACAACCTATAATAGTAAGGGATTGGCTATGGGAGAATTCTAACTTTAGTGCAAGAAGTTCAAATTGTTTGGGAATCTGGAGTGAGGATAATTGGGTAACATGAAATGTAATTTTAATGTATATAGCCACTCCACCTTTTCAGGGACGATCACACCAGACATTGTACCCATCAATAGCAATATCCCTGTCAGAGTCAGATACTGCTTTACTTAGCCAAGTTTCTGATAAAATAAAAATGTCTGCATTGGTTGACTTAATCCAGATTTTAACAGCATCTATTTTTGGGAACAGACTCCTGATATTTAAAATAACTAATCCCAGGCCTGTCCTGGCGTTGAATTCATCACGAGTCCTAATGTTATTTAAAACAGGACCGTGATTAGGTTGTACATTGCCTGAAAACAGGAGTAAAAGCAGTATAAAAATTCTCCATTTCATATTGTGAGATGAACCAATAACAGCATTAATTGGTTTCACAGTCAGTAGGTGTGGTTTCAGAAAAAGCAAAGCATCTTTCCAAAATAAAAATACACCACAAAATAAGCTGGGCAAAATCATTCAAGACTATCCAACTAGTGATGGGCATTCCGGCTCTTTTTAGAGAACCGGCTCTTTTGGCTCAGCTCACTAAAAAGAGCCGGCTCTTTCGGCTCCCAAACGGCTCTTCAAATTTTTTGGTACCTAAAATAATTTATTACCAACAGTAATAAAAGATTATGCGTAATATGAATTACTAATGTAAAAAAAGAAACATGGACTATATCCAATGTTTATAATATAAACACACCTTTATTTATACACTCAAGTGATAAAAACTAAGATAGTGCAAAAAACAAATGTTAAACTATTTACAAATGAACTTAAATAACTATTAACAATTTTAAACTTTTAAACTTAAACTTTTTATGTTTCTTTCTCTGTAATTATCTGCCCTGTTTTGGAGAAGATTCTCTCTGAGGGCACTGATGTTGCTACAATGCACAGTCTCCATGCCATCACATGTGTAAGGCGTCGGTAAATTGAAGCCTTCAGTTTCGTGGCAGTGGAATCTGCTCACCGAGCCGCGCAGTTGCGCAACAAAACGGGTCAAACAACCCGGCAAGCGACCCGGGTGATAATCGGCTCCGATCAGCTCCGCATCGATCGGCTTGCGATAGAATTGGGACACCCGGGACAACACCACCTTTTTTACCGGCCGCACGGATTGACGTTGAGCGTAACGTGCGCTAAATCATAATATCGCGCCACATAGACTGGACCTTCATTACAAAGAATCATCAAATAAAAATTAGCATTTTTCGAACCGTTTTCGTGCAACGGCCCTCCAAATTCGACGCACATGAAAATACCTCTAGCGCCCTCTAGGAAGGTCGAAACGACATGGGACAAAGACCCACGTGTTCCTTGAATAGAGACCTACATTCTGACACTCTGACCTTTGACCCCTGACAAACCGGAAGTGAGCTATTTTCACTTGTTTAAAATCATCCAGAGTGACAGAACTCAACAACCCGTGAATGCTGCAAGGTTCAAACCTTTTGTATTACACACACTAGATTGTCAGAAGGTCAACGTAAAAAGAATGGTCCGGATGCGTTGCACCGTTTTCATTTTAGAGCCCTTTAAATTTGATGGATGTCAAAACTGACCAAAATAAAAAAAAACACCACAAAACTAAAAATGTACGTAGCGCCCTCTAGGAACATCGAACATCAAATTCATGCAGCGAAAACCCACGCGTTCGTCTTATCAAGCTCTACATCGCGCACACTCTAATTTCTGGTGTTTGCCAAACAGGAAGTGAGATATTTCGAGTTGTTTGAGATCGCCCCAACGAAAAAGAAAAGTGTGTTTTTTCACTGACCACGCCTACACCGTTATTCAGACTCCAGAGAACTATACGTAGTTAGATTGCTGAAGCCCTTAGCTAAAAGATGACATCAATATCTTTCATGTAGATGCCGAAATGGCTGAGTTCTAAGCTTAGGTGTCCAAGTTTGCAAAAGCGGAGCTAGCGGAGCTAACTCTGCTCTTGCTAGTTGGGAGCCATAACGCCTTTCTCTTTCTCTCCCTCTTTTTCAACACACACATACTGTAAATAGCTGCAGTTTTCTTTAGGAAAGTGCTACAGACGTCATTCAAACATCCATGTGTTTGTCTCATCAAGGCCTATATTTTACATTTGACAACCACTTAAAAAAAAAAAAAAAAAAAAAAAAAAAATGGAAGTAAAAAATCTGCATCATTTGCATACACAGGCTTATGATGATTAATTACACCTCTTCTCTCTCTTTTTCAACACACACATAAATGGCTGCAGTTGCCTTTAGGGAAGGCCTACAGACGTCATTCAAACACCCACGTGTTTGTCTCACCATTGCCTATAATTTACATTTGACAGCATCTTCCAAAAAAACAAAACAAAAATGGAGGTGAAAAATCCTCATTATTAGCATAGACTTCTTTCAGAGTCAGCAGATGTCGCTGGGCGTCGGCAGAGGACGGGGGTCAATTGGAGGCGTCGGCAGAGGTCGGGGGTCGGCGTCAGCCACAGCGGCTCAGTCCTGCAAACGCTGCTTGCAGCTTTAATTATTATTATTATTATTATTACTATTATTATTATTATTATTTTAAGAGCCTCAAATAATTGATGGCCACGTTTGTCCCATGTCCCTGAAACACAAATCACAAACCAACCAACAAACAAATAAACTAATATTGGCCGCTTTTGTAACAAAATGGTGTACAAGCAACAGAATTGTTGTAACGGGTGCTGCAAATTCAGAAAACAAAAACAAAACCAGTAAAAAAACAAAAAAACAAAGCAATCTGATAAAAGTGAAATAAGTGAATGGTTTGTCCTCTCCGGGTCGGTGGGGAGATCCTGCCTACAAAACACGTCTTGGGCAGCTATAAATGGCTGCAAACATAGCCGACACGAGCTACGGTCAACAAATGGGTAACGAAGCTGGATGCAAGCAGTGGAGCAGACCGCACTGGCTAGAACGAAGTTTGAGACCAGCCGATCAGCTGCCTTGAAAGAACTGCGCAGTGGTGAAATTTGTGTTTTTTTTTCTTTTTGTGTAGATTTCTTCCTGGATGGACAACCTGGACAGTGTACAGCAGGTGGTGGTTAGGCCGTGGACTCCAGTTGCTGTCGGACACTAGTGTGTCCTCTCTCACGAGTCTCCCACTCCCTCCCTCCACCCCCACCCCCTGCAGCCCCCCCGGTTCCGACATATATATTTCAAAACCACATTTATCAATGTGAACTTGCAACAGGAACTGCTGTTAGCACCTTTTCTCCCCCTGTACCTGGCAGTTCCTGCGTGCAGTACCCAAGGACTTCACCAGATGCACCTTTCTCACTCTAGACATTGAGCTCAGCGTGGCGCGGTTCTGTCGCATTACTCACTTAATCAGGCAGAAGAAAGTTCCCATAAACTGCATATCATTTTGACAAGATTGCAATAGTTTAGCTGCTTTCCACTTTGTTCCTGTATTTGTTATACATTAACGCAAATGACTGCATTATTAAAAGTATCCATATTTTCACTTGAGATTTGATTTTAGAGCATGAAGATCTGGTCTTGGAAGTATGGACATTTTAGTATCACAACAGTAGTCATCGGACGACACGCTCTACTTCCTGAGCCCCAACAATGGGAACAATATTTCACTTTTTTTGCATGCATGAATCTAAATATCATTAAAGAAGCAAAAGCCTACATGATAAAGGTGCTCTTGAGTTTTATTGTGTTTTGTTAAAAAAACAAAACAAAACCAAAAAAAAATACAATCTTAGACACTAAAAGCTATTTTGTCAAACAATTTAAAAGCATATCGACCTTTTGGCTGCAGTTTGAAAAAGCAGTTTTGTGTTTTTACAGCTTGACAGTTGACGCTGCACTCTGCTCCCTGCACCTGTGGCCTCGCTTGCCAGCTGCCTTTTTCTAACGCTCATATTCATGTTATCCTCTAACCTTCAGGAAGGCCAGAGCATCAATCTGCAGAGTTGCGTCGGGCACCTGGAGCCGTCAGCAGCTGGCTGGAAGGAATATTTTAGATGGGCAGCTCCAGTCAGTTGGAGACTCTGTAGCATCCTGTTGGCCACAGACCAAAATCCACGATTAACCCTCCTGTTATGTTGCGGGTCAAATTGACCCGTTTCAAAGTTTGAGGACCTAGGAAATACAGTTCAAAATATTTTTTCATTCTGAAACTTCTTCTGCTTGCCTTAATTAGTGTATTCAACATATAATATGAAAATTATTTATCTCACATATTTGCAACCACCCCCTGCATGTTTATATCACATAGATACTGTTCGGGTCAATTTGACCCGGCAGTCAAACTGGAGGTAAAAGGGTGTCAGAAATGTCATACTATTTTTTTCTTTGCAACTGTGAGACATGTTTCACCACACACACACACACACACACACACACACACACACACACGCACACACACACACACACACACACACACACACACACACACAGGTGCAGGTGTTATGATTTTTGACGAGAACCATTTGTGTTCTCGCGGGAAAACTCCACCCACACACACACAAACAGATACACAGTTGCAGGTGTCATGACTTTTGACGGGAACCGTTTATGTTCTTGCGGGAAAACTCCACCCACATTCAGTGGACACTCAACAGGGGAGGGGCAAAACATATAAAAGAGTCTCTGCATGGGAGTCTACCCCATTACACTTTGCCAGTCAAACCTTTTCAAAATGAGCAGCAAAAGGTTTACAGTCCAGGAGGCTCTGGAAATCATCTTTGATCATGACAGTGAAATAGAGGAGGATGTGTCTGAAGATGAAGACTATACTGAGCTAAATTCTGATTCTAATGATTCTGATTTTGATCCAGATGAGGAAATTGCCCTTCCTATTCCTCCAAGCAAGACATTCATGTCAAAAAATGGTGAAATACAGTGGTCTTCATGCCCAAATATGTGTCAGGCAAAACTGTCAGCAGAAAACATAATAAAGACAATGCCAGGGCCCACTAGGATGGCAGTGACTCGTGTGAAAGACGTCAAGTCAACTTTCGAGCTGGTCATGCCAAATTCAGTACATAAAATCATTCTGGAAATGACTAATCTCGAAGGGAGGCGAGTTTTGGGGGAGAAGTGGAAAGAGCTGGACAAAACACATTTAGATGCGTATTTGGGTGTCCTCATCCTGGCTGGGGTCTATAAATCGAAGGATGAATCGACAGCCAGTCTGTGGGATGCAGAGACAGGCAGGGCTATATTTCGAGCCACAATGTCTTTGGAGACTTTTCACATTTTCTCCAGAGTAATCCGATTTGATAATCGCGAGACAAGGGCTGGTAGACGGGAGAGAGACAAGCTAGCAGCTATTAGGACAGTGTGGGACAAGTGGGTAGAGCAACTTCCACTACTCTATAACCCAGGCCCTTATATGACAGTGGATGAAAGGCTGGTGCCATTCAGAGGTCGCTGTCCATTTAGGCAATACATGCCTTCCAAACCTGCCAAATATGGAATAAAAATCTGGGTAGCATGTGATGCAAATACCAGCTATGCATTGAATATGCAGGTTTATACTGGGAAGCAGGTTGGAGGAGCCCCAGAGAAAAATCAAGGCACAAGGGTCGTGCTCGACATGGTACAGGGTCTCAGGGGGCACAACATAACTTGTGACAATTTTTTCACAAATTACAATTTGGGTCAGGAGCTTCTAAAGAAAAAGCTCACAATGGTTGGAACTGTCAGAAAAAACAGGGCTGAACTCCCTGCTGAGTTGCTGGCAATCAAGAACAGGGCCCCACAATCTTCCATGTTTGCCTTCACAGACACCACAGCCCTAGTGTCTTATTGCCCCAAAAAGGGAAAAAATGTTGTGCTCATGAGCACTCTGCACAAAAATGCTGAAATCAGCACAAGAGAGGACCAGAAACCAGGCATCATCCTGGATTACAATGCCACCAAAGGGGGGGTAGACAACTTGGACAAAGTAACAGGGTCCTACAGCACCAAACGAATGACTGCGCGCTGGCCACTAGTCATCTTTTACAACATGATCGATGTATCAGCCTACAATGCGTTTGTCATCTGGACTGCGATCTTTCCTGACTGGAATGTGTCAAAACTGTACAAGAGGCGCATCTTTCTCGAGGAGCTAGGGAAGACGCTTGTGACGCCACACATCCAACGGAGGCAGCACCTGCCAAGGACCCCAGCCGCTGTGGCCACAGTTAGGGAGATCCAGGAAAGGACAGCACCCAGTACACCAGTGCGTGAGGTAAGTAAGTTTGTGTGTGTGTGTGTGTGTGTGTGTGCGTGTGTGTGTGTGTGTGTGTGTGTGTGTGTGTGTGTGTGTGTCTTGGGATCAGCAAAAAGACACCATAGTATAGTAATCATAGTCCTCTTGTTTCTAGGTTGCTGGTGAAGGGAAAAGAAAGAGGAAGAGGTGCCAGGTCTGCAGGCCATCTGATGATGTCAAAACAAGCATGACCTGTGCGAAATGTGCAAAATTCATTTGCACAAAGCACAGTGTGATGACTTGTCACTCATGTGCTGTGTAGACACACACACACACACACACTCACACGCACTCACACACACACACGCACTGTTCATATTGCGATTGCTTGTTATTTTGATCATTTCTGGTTCACAAACAGTACATGTATACAAAAGAAAATGTAAATGTTATTGTTCAATGTTATGTAAAACTGTTGTGTTCTATATGTTGATCTTTCAAATGCATTAAAGTGGTGAAACATGAAAAAAAATTTGAACATGTGATTTTTTTTATGAAGAACGAGTGAATAATCTTAATTGAACCATTATCTGTTAGAGGTAAGGAACACCATTGCACTAAATATTGATAGAATAGCTAGTAATGGAGTTAGTAATGAAATATTAACAATGCTTTTTAGGATTTTTTTTTTGTTTTGGACATCTTCTGGAGACTTAAAAATGCACCGGGTCAAATTGACCCGGGAACATCATTGCTGTTCCTGAAAAACGAACATAACAGGAGGGTTAAATCATTGGTCTCAGACAAGAAGGATAATTTCAACTACTTATCCTTGCCAAAAATTATTGTTGATGAATGATAATTAAGGGTGTTTAGTAGTTATCAACGATAATTTGCAGTGTTTGGTCAGTTATCAGTGATAATCAGGAGTGTTTGGTCAGTTATCAGTGATGATTTGCAGTGTTTTATCCGTTATCTGTGATAATTTGAAGTCTTTGGTCAGTTATCAGTGATAATTTGAAGTGTTTGGTCAGTTATCAGTGATAATTTGGAGTATTTGGTCAGTCACGATACCAGAATTTCAGTAGTCGATACCGAGACCAATGAATTTCCACAATTCTTATATATATTCGATACCAGGATTTAAAAAACAAACAAAACAAAACAAAACAAAACAGAGCCCATGTACTTTTAAATTCACTACTTTATTGGAAACTGTTTCAAACATCATTGTGCTTCTACATCTTTTTGCACAGAATTTATATTGCAATACCAGCTGCCAACTGCCAAAGGGTAACTATACATTCAAAAAAGAACATCAGTGGCCTCAAACAATATTGTTCTTATAAATATGGAAAGAAATAAATCAACAGTGGTGTGGAGCCTGATCTCACCATAACGGCGGGATTTTTGACTGTGTCAGCGTGTGACTTTCCTCCTGCTTCACCTGCTCTGGATCACACTGATACTGTAAAGGAAACAAAAAATTTAGTTTAAATAACAAAGTAAGAAACTGTCAGACAGTATCTCATCATGTCACCTTATGTATTATGGCGCATGCAGTATCGTTACATTACATTAAACCTCCATTAGCATGAGGGAGCGACTGAGAGAGTAGAAGGCTCTGTAGGGGAGGAAATATCTAGACACAAATAATAATATCTCCCCAATACATATTCCGTCATTCTGGTGTTACGATGACGATTTCAAAGTAAAGTAATTAATAATTAATTTAATCTAACTGCATTTAAAAATTATTTTACTTTTATGTATAGATTGAAAGAAACGATCATTAATGAAATTGCTTCTAAAGCCTACAGTTTGTATGGTCTTTATAATAAAAGAATACTCTATTAAATTGAATGCCTTATAAAAGAAACCCTTGTTAGTTTATTTTTTATATTGGCATAGTTTTACTGTATTTCTAAATATTCTTATATGTAATATAAAATGTAATATAATTAAATATGGTTTCTTTCAGCATAAGAGCCTGCTGGCAAAAAATGTAATTCTAACATTGCTATGATGTGATTTTAACTGTATTGCAATGTTTATTGTATCACAATTTATCAATTTTAATGTTGTTGTTTTTTTTACGTATTCTAACTGTCAAATTAACAATTGTGTTTGGTTCAGAGTCTTACAACATATTAATGTAAACTCTAACACAGCTGTGATGTAAATGTAACTGTATTGCAATGTTTTTTGTATCACAATTTATCAATTTTAAACTACAATAATATGTAAAATCTCCCCAAAAAAATGTTGTTGTTTTTTTTTACGTATTCTAACTGTCAAATTAACAATTGTGTTTGGTTCAGTCTTACAACATATTAATGTAAACTCTAACACAGCTGTGATGTAAATGTAACTGTATTGCAATGTTTTTTTTTAAATTACAGTTTATCAGTGTTAAAACTACATTCATTTATAAAATCTCCAAAAAAAAAATGATTTTTTTAAAACATATTTTTACTGTCAAATTAACAGTTGGATTTTGTTTACAGTTTTACAACATATTAATGTAGATTGCACGCAGATTCATTGTTTTTGTTTTTTTATGTCAGGATTTTACAGTGATTCCCTGTTAATTTCACAGACATTTTTTACAGTGTAAAAGAACAGCCCAGACATCTAGGTTGAGATATTCAATGGTTAAGAAATATAACTAAATAATTAAAGAACATGATACTCAATCTTTTCTATTCAACTCAGAGGTAGAGAGTATAAGTGTTACTCGGATAAATTTACCATATAACTGAAGGCCAAATATAAGCCTGATGTCAGGTTATTCTCCACATAGAGCAAAAGTCTCAACAATTCAATATTGAAGGGAAATGGATGACATACCAGTTTATTGTGAAGTCCAAAGTGAAAATGCAGCAAAAATGTAACAGACTGGTTGTGTAGAAATGGTGGTAAGCAGATCAAGAAGAAGAAGAAAAAGAAGAAGAGAAGGAAGAGGAACAAGGACAAGAAGAAGCCTGAGGAGAAGTTGGAGGAGAAGCAGAAGAAAAGAACGAGAAGAAGACAAAAGAGCCACGAGGTTCTTGCTATTTCCCTTAAATATCCTCCCAGACCAGAGACACTTCTTAATTGCATATTCAAAAGATTCAATCAGATGCTCTTCTTGCTCGGACGGAACGTAGGCACACTCAAGGAAACGTAATTTGACACACAGTGATAGTAAACAAAAACTCACTCACCTTGGATTCTCTAAACAAGTCTGGGTGCCTGTTATTGAGGTGTTTGGCCAGGTTTGACGTGCTTCCTCCTTTCGTTTGAAAGCTTCTGAGGCACTGTTTGCATGTCGGCTTGTTTGAGTCTAGAATTGCTTCGTCTTCACTCGCCTCGAATGCAAAATATTTCTACACGCAACTCTTCGGTTTTCAGCGCGGTGAGCAGCGTTAACTGCTCTGCGCTGATCACACACATATGCTGCCCCGTCAGTTCCGCCAATAATTGACACAGCTTGACGACGACAGCGACGGATAAGTTGCATATTGTGAACAAAGCCGTGTGACCTTTGAGGAAGGGCTGTGCGTGTCGGTGCTAAATCACCTGGAAGTTGTCCTGCTCAGAACAGCTTCAACTGCTTGGGCTATCTGATCTGATATTTGACCAATCAGCGAACTAAATCATTACCAAAAAAAAAATCTTCACCAATGTGTTTGTAAAGGTGTGTAGTAAGATATCTTAAAATGTTGAAACTGAACTCCTGTAAGTTTTCTTCATAAAAACTGATCAAACCGATTTTCGAAAAATCTAAAATGTTTAGTTTAGCCATTAGTAACTTGTGAGGGGTCAAACTAGGGGTTTTTCATAATTCTGAGTTGATTACAAGTATTTACTTTTCACTAAAACCACTCCTTGGTGGAAGTACAGCTTTGTCCATTTTAGAAGTGTACTCTGTATTGTTAGTAATTTTACTCTATTGATGTGGCTCAGGAGGTAGAGCGGGTTGTCCAGTGGCCGAAAGTTTGGCGGTTTAAATCCCGCTCCATCCTATTCCGTCGTGTCCTTGGGCAAGACACTTAACCATAAAGGCGTTTTTCCTTAGGCGCCCTAGGTAACACCTCGGTACGGGTCGGTAATCAGGCCTTTCCACGAGCCCCAGCACGTTCCCAGGGGTTACGATTTTGGTACTTGGTTGGTTGGGGTTCGAAGCGAGTAGAGCTGAGACCATAAGGGTGACGTAGCAATGTGCAGGGCACTGATTGGATAAGAGTTTTGACGAAAGCCAAAGGCAGTCTTTCATGAAAGACCAAAACCACCATTTTTAAATGCCCCACATGTGGATTTTTACAGTTTCACGTATTAAAAACTGAAAAGCTTATGAGACTGTACCATGGGCGAACATAGAACTACAGACATTTCTGTTCTCTGTGGCTGAAGAAAAAGCTCAAAGAGAGAGCTGGACGGACGTAGTGACAGGCAATGAAAAGCCTTTCTGGTTTCGTAGCCGGTGGCCGTCGCTGTACAGCGAAACAGTGTCAGGAGAACTAAAAAAATTCAAAAAAATACAGAGCGACTACCGAAGCACCAAGGACTACAACGGTCGGAGTGGAACGAATAGAGAAAATGTTGGAGGTTTGTTCAGCCTAATGCAGATGCGATGGAACAACGGGAGAGAGACGGGCTCAACTTGGCCGGTGGACGACGAGAGAATAGTCGGCCACAACACTATTTGAAAACATGCGTGAGGACTGTAAATGTGTTTTGTAACATCAAGTAACTTTTGTTTGAAGGCTATTTGCAAAGTAGAGCTGTTGAATCATGTCGATAAACCACTAGCCACCACCGCTAACTCTGTGCTCTGCTTGTGTTGTGTTCGCTGGCAGCGAAACTTAAGAGGCGGCGATTCTGACTCGCAAGTTTCCTAAGTTTCACTCCTTATAGCGATTTTAACGCTGCTAGCTTGTTAACACCGGTCGGACAGAGCTGTTGCTGTTTTGTGCTTTGTGTCGACTTAAGTTGTGCGGATGTTCTTGTCTAATAATAAACAACTGTGAGACTCAGGTGATCGGTTCAGCGTCTACATTTTCTCTTCTCGGACAGTGTTTTGATACAAGTAAACAGTATTAAACAAAGTCATTCCAAGCCCTACGAAAATGTCTTGCACAAACAAAACAAACAACGGTTAATACAAAAAGTGAATCCTATGGTTTCTGGGACACAGGCGGCACAAAAAACCTTTGGTTCGCCTTGCAACCGTGACTTTGCCCACGCTCAGGTACTGGTCAGGCTAATGGAAATACCTTTCAACTGAGCTGTCCCGTACAGTGAACGGCTGGCACTAGCCGCTCAACGCTAAATTGCTACCAATGGGGCTAGGCAGCAGCCACCCATCGGTGTGTGAATGGGTGAATGAGAGGCCTTTGTACACCTATTGGTGTATGAATGTGTGTCTGAATGGGTGAATAAGAGACCTTTGTAAAGCTTTGGGGTACCGTGAAGGTGCAGGAAAAGCGCTATTTAAATGCAGTCCAGTTACCATTTTGACCATTGGTGACTGACTCAGAAGTAACTGAGCACCAGATCCAGTCAGATGTTAAAACATTTTGGTCCAGTTAAGTTAAAATAGTTAACTAGTTAAAATGTGTGCAAGCATGAATAAATCAGACAACATATTGTTGGATTTACATTTGTGTGTTTACATTATTACAATCAGTTGAACATTTTCATTTACAATTATAAAAGCTTTTTTTAAAAAATCGATTACTCTCCAAAATGGAGTAGATCCTGCTGAAATCCTATGTACTGAATGAATAGAGAATTGCTTTGAATTGAAAAAAATATATATCTATTTTGAATCGAGAATTGAACCAATATTAAATCAAATCGTGGGACACCCTAAGATTCGCAGCCCTAGTTCTTTTCATTAACGTGGAATAAAATCTACGCGACTCTGCAGGGATTTGAGTTTGACCTCTGTGTGGCTCAGTCGTGGAGAAACAACCAACCAACAGCAGCAGGTCTGGTCAGACTGGTCAGTATAGTCAGACTGGTCTGACTGGTTGGAGTGGTTGGACTGGTCAGTGTAGTCAGACTGGTCTGGCATCCGCAACACCATCAGCTGAGATCTAACTTATTGGCGTATGGATCCAGCAGGTTCAGAGATCTTCTTCTGGAGGTCAAACTTGTCGTCGTTTAGCTGCAGCCGCAGAGAAAACACAACACGGCTTGCCTCCTTATTGATTTTTGACTTGCCGGTGAAAAAGTGAAGCCATTGGAAAAAAAAAAACACTGGGATGAGAAGAAGTGGAGGGGAAAAAAACCTTCCACGGCTGGAAAAACACTAGTGACGGAGATGACTTGAGGCTGCTGCTCACTGGGAACACTGGTAAAACTGGGAGCCAATCAGAGGCTCCTTCCCTCTGACCACTGATCTCCCCATCAGTCCATCTCTCATATCTCTCTCTCTCTCTTAGCATCTACCCATTTCTCTCTCTATATATCTCTCCAGCTCCCTCCTGTCCTCCAGTAATCCTGCCATGGAGACAGGCCTCCTTGGCAGAGGACTCTATGTGAGCAATTCATTAACTCCTCAGCTCAAACCACCCCACCCCCCAGGTCACATGACCATCGGACCGGCTGCCACGGCAATAAATGAGCCAGAAAAATGTTTCTGTGTAATGCGGCAGCCGGACATCAGAGGCTGCTCACTGAGGGGACCCAACATCAGGCCTCCTACAGGCAGCAACCGAGAACTGCAGCACATCAGTCAGGTGATTCCACGGTCAATTTGAGTCAATTCTGAGTGACTGATCCCTTTAAGATACTTAAAGCTCAATGGACGGATGATTGAACTGACATCTGAAATAAAAAAATGAGCCAATAGGATTCCTGCAGTATAGTGTGTCAGCGTTAACACTGTGTATGTTTTCCATTGAATACAACATTGAATAGCCCTGACAGATTTAGAATCAGAAAAACTTTATTATCTATCGTGACAGAAAACTGTCTTTGACGTGGCCCACATAAAACCAGAGAGACATTGATTTCTGTGAAAAAGCACAAGTCCAAAGTTTACGGGACAGGGGGACTTTGTATCGGCGGCCTGATGGCAGGAGTTGGAAGGACTTGTGCTAGGGGTGGGTGCGGTCATGTGTTATGAGATCAGCTTTCCTTGTAACTGCCTGGGTGTGACGCACTGAAAATGAGTTTTGAGTTTTTCAGGTAAATTTATTTTTTTATGATCTGGAAAACTTTGATTTGTCTTTGAACCAGGATATGATGTTAAAAGTGAGTATGGATCCTAACAGTGATTTGTAGACAACTCTTAAAATGTCCTGCTTGATATCAAAGCTCCTGAGTTTCCTCTGCAGAAACGGGTGTTGTTTTGCCTTCTTGTACACAGAGTCAGTGTGCTGGGAGAAGGTGAGGCAGGTGTCGATCTCTGTGCCCAGGTATTTAAAGGCCTCTACCTGCTGGACTCTTTGTCCATTCAGCCACAAGGGTTCAAAGAAAGGTTGAGGGGAAGACGTTTTCCTTCCCCCACAACACAAGTCTTTGGTTTTAGAGCTCCAGAGAGCTCTCCTTGATCCATAGCATCAGGTAATATGACACAACTCTGAGGGACACCCATGTTTAAAAACCTGTTCTTGGATCTAAAACTGGTTACCACCACATGTTGAGGCTGGTCCTGCAGGAAGTCTTTTATCCACAGGATCAGTGATGGGTTTACTTGTAGATCCGGAAGGCGGTTGCAGAGGGTGTCCAGGTTGACTGTGTTGAAAGCGGAAGAAAAGTCCATAAATAAAATCAGCGTGTTTGCAGACCTTGTCCAGAAGGGTCAGGCAGGCATCCTCCACCCCATGCTTTGCTTTGTAGGTAAAGCGGGTCAAGCTGGTCCACCACCATAGCAGTGAGATGACCAGTCACCACCCTCTCCTGCATGTGGAGAGGATGGATGTGAGTGCCACAGGTCTGAAAGACTTTGACCTGTTTAGTTGGTAGTACAGTGTCACCACAGAAGGACAAATAACCGCAGATGGAGTCTGTCAGCGGGTTTGGATCTCCCTCACAGCTTTGGAAAAACAATTCCCAGTTAGTAATTTCCATGCATGCTCCTTAATGCCTCGACAGACTCATTTTTCGAATTTCCTCTGTCTTTACCTTTGTCTCTGTTTTGGAAGCAGTACCATGATATTATGGTCAGAGCGACCTAGAGGTGGTCGGGGCTTCAATACATGGTTTGTTGCCAAAATTTGGGTGATATGACATCGCATCTGTTAAAGTCCCAAAGCTGGAAGACAGGTTGATCGCTGCTCTGAGTGAGAGCATTGTTGTAGAAATCAGCAATGCTCTTGGATGCAAATGCATTATCAGGTTTAGAGACATATGCCAAAATGACGGTGATCTGTGTGAATTCACGGGGGGGGGGGGGTGGGTTAGTGAGGTCTGAAGGACACTGTCATTATTTCATGGTGTTCGCTTCATTCACTCTGACAGTGAAGTTGACAGCCCACTTGGTGTTTACAGCCATGCAGAGCCCGCCCCTGATCGAATTCCGCATCCTCGTAGTGTCTCTGTCAAAGCAAATTATCTTAAATCCATCAATACTGAAACTGAGTTATCTTTTCTGACAGACATGTTTCCCAGAAGCAGAAGAGACTGATTTGTCGGTAGTCTGAGTCGAGTTTGATGAATGCGGAGAGTTCAGTTATTTTGTCGCATAGCGACCGCACGTTGGAGAGAGTTATTGCAGGTAGTGGCAGCCTGCTACCTCGTCTCCTCAGTCTGTTGCATATTCCTCCACTGGATCCCCTTTTCCTGTGACTGCGCTTGGAATGATGAAGGGCGATAGTTCTTGTAGATCCAGGGAAACCGGCTGCAGATCCAGTAGGGTAGGGTAGTTGGTGAGTTTCCCTCCATTGATGGGATTTCCCGGTGTTGAACAAGTCGCAAATACTTGATCCATAACAGTGAACTTGAATATGGAGGTCATGCTTGTTGTGGTTAAATATTGCACTTAATGTCTCTCAGTAATCACACTTAAACTTACAAAACATACAAACATTCATGGGTACTCGCGACATTCATGCATGTCGCGAGTCGCTCACAGAGTAGCGCCCTGCCCACCAACCAGTCACAGCCCTATCACACACACACTCTGCTTGACCTTTTCTTCTTGTCTCCACAGAATTGTGGTGTCTTCACTCTGTTCCCCCAAATCCAAGTGCAGCCTGTTGTCTCCTTTGACTGCCACTGCTACTGATGCTGCCGTTACCCTCAATTTAAATCAAAAGTGTGTAAGGGTCGAGCTGGTGCATGAGGGACCGGGACAGCAGGGTAGCGTTATGGGGGCGACAGACACTGCGCGCTGGGATCTCCACACAGTTTTATTTAAGGTTCATAACCAGCATCAACAAGATTGTTCATGTGCAAGTCAATTGGAACAACAACGGACTTCCGGGACTGTTTCCTGTACAACACATCGCAACAGAAAGAGGCGCTCTCCTGTGGCGCAATCCGGCACTGCGATAAAAGACTCTGGCCGTTACAAGTGTTTGCGGCGCATCCGCACAGCTGCGCATCTGCAAACAACAGTGAAATAAAACTCTTTTGCCCGTCTATTGCTGTGTGTAGAAAAAAAAAAAAAATGAACTGGTATCTGGTATGAGCTGGAACTGACTGGAACTGGTATGAGCTGGTATCATACATAATGCAGGTATTTAAAGTTTACCTGCATTTTGTCCATTATAGTTTCAGATTTAAGTCTGCTTTATTATTTGGCAACCGAACTGAACAGTGTTGAAGCTGATACATCACGTTGACATTTTGCAGTAAAGTACAGCACATATAAAACAAAATCCAGCACATTGTATATTATGATGAACCGGATCCACCGTGTTTTCCAATCATTGACTTCCTGCCTGAACGATTCTACCTGCTGTGCAGTGGCTATGAGTGAATCATGAAAAAATAAACGGCCACGTTATTTACCAGAGTGGCGCGGTTTCATGCTTCTGGGACACTTCTGTAACACGCCTGCACCACCTCTGGTGTGAACTTGCACATTGACTTTAATGGCCGCGGTCATTAGCCGCAAACGCGCTGCAGACGCTTTTGGTGTAAATTGGGGATTGCGGCTGCTGCTTTTACTATTTCTGTTTCTGATGCTATTGCTACTGCAGGTCCAGCACTAGCAGCTGCAGCTACTGTAAGGTTGTGGGAGACCTGAGACAAAGTTAGCTGGTGGACAAATGGAGCAGCTGCTCTCCTCGACTGGGTTTCCATGGTAATGTGGGTTTGACCTTATTTGTGCGTCTCGTTACGAACCCCACCTACACACCCACCGCCCACACGCCTTTGACAGTGCACAATGCGCACACACACGCACACATACATACATATGCATGTGTGCGTACTTGTTCACGGCCCTGGAATCTGACCAATCGCCTCAGAAACGTGCATCCATACGGCAACAAGCGCACCAGAAACACAGACCTGCTCCCACCGGGGGACCCTGCTGAGCCACAGCGCCACTGCCTCTCTCCGACGCCCCCAGGGGGGCTTCTCCTGGTGCTCCTCATTAGCATAGATGGTGTCCGCTGCGCACGCCACACTCATCAATCTCCCACTTAAGATATGCAAAGTCTACCATGTGATCAAACCTGAGGGAGGGACGGAGAGAGGTGTAAATCTGATGACTGTATGTGTTTTTAGCTTGCAGAGCCTTGACGGAACAGTTCTTGAAAGTCTGTTTGGTCTTTTTATTGTTAACTCCCATCATTCACTTGATTTTTAATCCTGCCTGTCTTCCACAGTCTCCAAATTCAGAGTTCTATGTGTCTGATATCAGCCAAAAAAATTATTTATATTTATATATTATTTATATTGTCGGACTATATATGCTCACTACTCACTCTTACACATAATGGTGGTTCTACACAATTTTACTGAGGGGGCCTGGTTGGGGTCTGGGTTTTTGTCAGAGGGGCACAAAAGACAAAGATTTGAAATGTTATTTGATTTATTTTCATTTTCATAAAACTAGTGTTTAACCATTGTAAACAAAGTGAATGGTTAAAAATATTTTTGATTCACAATTTGAGACACACATATAAAAAATGATAACATTTTACACAAATATAATAACACTATATACAAATATTGGCTGCCCTACTATTACAACAACTGTAGTCTGCGGTTTTGGTGATTTCTGGCAAACCAATGAAAAAATTAGTCAAGACTCAATGTCTTTGTCCTCCAAGACTCAATGCTCAGTACACCCAGATTGCTTACTATCTCGTCATTCATGATGGGTGGGAGGTATGTTTTCACAAGCTTTAATGTTACAGGTCCCAATGGCTGAGACCTGATGACAGTTAGTGATGTTGTCTTTGTCAGTCTCCGTCCTGTAGAACTGTAAAACAGGTGGCGGGGACATGACATGTGCTGCAGCTCCAAAAAGGCAATGACAATTTTATTTACAATTTTCTCCATTGAAATAATATTCATTTGCACTACTGTGTTACTTTACAAATGCATATTCAGCATAAACATAGGAACAATTTCCACCTGATACAGTTATACAAAAACTCTCAAAGGTTACACATTTTCCCCTTTCGTGAAAATGTTACAACTCCTCCTAAATCAACTCCATCTTAGAATGTGAATTCTTATTTTTAACTATGCTAGTTTAAACCAATATACATTGGAGATAACGATTAACACAAAATGCACAAATAAATGAAATAAGTGCATCTATGCGTGCACGAGGGTAATCACATGTGTGACGATGCATTCCACAATCAACACGAGGTCTAAAACTGGTGACATGGCGGCCGCTAGCCTGTTAGCGCTGCTACGTGACTGCTACTTGCATTTCGTCTGTGACTTGAGCATACTTTTAGCATTGACCCCCCTCCCTGAACTACGTGCCCACTATGCAGGGTCTCTTATGCCAACATAAAATACTGTCATTAGTTCAAGAGTTATGACAAACCTGTAAAACAGTGGAAAGAGGAGGCGGAGACGTGACATGTGCTACAGCTCCAAAAAAGCAATGACGGCGAGATCGCACCTCCACTTCCTATTAGAGCTGCTAACACCACGACACCGTCCCACACCGCCCCTCACTGACCTGGAGGCACATCGCACCTGCTGCACTCATGGCATCGATGGCTGACAGACAAATAACTGATGATAATAATGATGACAATAAAGATAAATAACAAAACTAATGATAACAATAAAAAAAAATACCCTACTTGTGACCATGCAATAGGGGGCGTCACATTAACGTAGAAAAACTCTGTTCACAAGAAGCAGTACTCACTGGGATCGATATTTTACAGAATCTGTAGAGCTCAAAAAACACTTCTTTATATGGCTCAATGAACTGCACTAGCTCTACTGTACTGAATGGTCTCTGCATCCCAGTTGCATCCCTTCTGAACTGACGTAGTTCATGCCCCAGGTCATCAATATTTGAATCATACATTCAAGCAACTGAAAACAGAGCCGTCTCTTTCAAGGATGTATCTTTTTGGGGATGTAGAGCCTGGATACTATTCATTATGTCACAATTTCTCATAGAAAATCGTCTTTCAAGCTCACTGAGCATTAGATCAATGACAGGGTGGAGAAAGTCTGCACTTTATCTCTTTCTGACGTTCTCCGTGCAGCAGTGGTCAGAACACAGTGCTTGCTGAGTTTAGAGCTTAGAGTTTTTTTGTCGTTTTGCAGCTGGTGGTGTTAGTTCACACAGCCCAAAAACGTTCAACACTTCACTTCATCCCACGCATCATCAAAAAATGACTCCTGTCTGAAATCATTCAATGTCTGAACGAAAGCTTTAACTAGAGCTACAGCTTTTGAAATGTCAAGTGGTGAAGACTGTAGCATATCCGAGAGAAGTTTTGTTTCTCCAAACACTTTATAGCGTGTTAAAAGATGCACTCTGAATTCAAAATCGATCAGTGCCAGCAGACTTCGAGCCTCAACAGATCTTTCACCATTACATTCTTGGGCTATCTCTTGCAGTAGTCGCTTAAGGGCAGGCAGTCTATCCATGATGTTAGGTAGGGCTATAACTCAACATGCCCAATGAGTATCACTTAAACTGCTGGAGCCCTCATGGTGCACTTTCACAATACATCTGTCTTTGTATACTCAGCCATTTAGGATGGACAGCTGATCCAGATGTGAACACATAGCTTTTCTAGTAAGTAAAAGAACTCCTCTACCTCCAGGACAGCTTTGACGGTATTTTCTAAAACTAGATTTAGAAAGAGAAAAATTTCCTGGATAGCTCCATTGTAGTAGTACCTTAGTACAAGAGATATCTGTTCCTGTTTCTTTATGTCTTTTGTTTGATCTGCTATGATGCTGACAGACTTCACTGTTTTTCACTTATTCTGTAATTTCATTTCAAACCATGTCAGCTAAACAATCCAGAACCTCATTCTGAATGATTTTGCCTGTGTACTTTGCATTATGAATGGAAGTCAATGTTTTTCTTTTTCGTTTTTTTTAACAGCTCTGTCGTGGTTAGCGATTGTGTCAAGAATTGCCTTGAAGTTCCCTTTATTATCTGAGTCTGAGGACTCAGATACTTGTTTTTCCATTGTTTTTATTTTTAAAAAGACATCAACTACTTTTTTGGAAACATGAAAGTCCATCCATCTTCTATTCCATCCATTCCATTATATTCCATCTTCTTATTCTAATTCAGGGTCACGGGGGTCTGCTGGAGCCTATCCCAGCTGTCTTAGGGCGAAGGCAGGGTGACACCCTGGACAAGTCGCCAGTTCATTGCAGGGCCACATAGAAACAGACAACCATTCACACTCACATGCACACCTACGGACAATTTAGAATATTCAATTGACCTCACATGCATGTTTTTGGACTGTGGGAGGAAGCCGAAGTACCCGGAGAGAAGCCACGCAGACACAGGGAGAACATGCAAACTCCACACAGAAAGGTCCCAGGCCCGGGCCCCGGAATCGAACCCACGACCTTCTTGCTGTGAGGCGCCAGCGCTAACCACTGCGCCACCGTGTCGCCCAACATGAAAGTCAAGAACCGTAAATGGTGGAGGCGATTAGACAGTCCTTTATGATTAAAAGTTGTTCAAATTGTTTTGATAAGTTTAACCGTTTGCATGTTATGGCCCTTTAAAGTCGCAGTACACACAAAATCCACCGAGAATCACTCAAAAACCCCTGGAAACACCATGAAACTGAAATGCCTCTCGTGGCCACTAGGAAGGTCATAAGAAAGACCTAAATTTCATATGCTCTGACCTTTGACCCTAAACAAACCAGAAGTGAGCTATTTTCACTCCAAAATCACAAAAGTCACACACATAAGTGCTATATGCTTTAAAATGTAGTATGACACTCACATGACATTCATTGTTGAAAGTTATCAAATTTCTTCCCATAAGTTTAAAGTATTATACTATTATACTAATTTCCGGGCCTTTGTATTTGATTTCTGGCCCCTCCAGAGTAGCAACAGACACAGACAAGACCTTGATGATTATTTATTTATTTATTTTTTAATGGTCTTTTAAAGTTACACAATTGGGTGACTTGCCAACCAACATAAACCGCCCTATTTTCCCTTATACTCATCAAGCTGTCTCATTAAGCTTCACAATTGACTAATACACTTTTTTTATGCCACATAACCAGAAGTGAGTTGAAGTGGGCAAATTAGCAAATAAAGCGTCAAAAATGCCGTTGCTCTCTCCCAGTACACATTTGACACAATCTCCTTAAATTTGGCCCACATGTGAATACAGGTCTTAACATTCTGAAAATCAACCCAATCGGCCCAACAGCGGCACCTACAGAGATAAAAAAATAGTTGCCGTGAGCAAACCGGTTCCCATACTGTTTTTATACAAGTCCCACTCCGAAGTTGTTCACAATATCCATCAAACTTCAGTATATGACGGGAAACACTTCATTGCACAAAAGCACACCATTCTCATTTTATGGCTTTTGAAGGACTGGACAACAAAATTCAAGCTCCCTAACAAAAAGAGCCAATCAATGGACTTCACGTGACTGTCCATTCATTCACTCATTATTGTGACTTAACTAAATGTTGCACAGTTGGATTCTTCAAGACCAAAGCTAAAAGACGATACCTCCCAGCGAAATGGCCCAAGAGACTGTGGACCAAGCGGAGCGGCCTTCTCAGGCCTAAACACATACGTATCCAAGGAAAACACACACACATGCACATTCTGCACTCACCCCAGCAGACGACGACCTATTGTAGAGCTTCTTGCTTGATTGTTGTTAGCTGTGTAAGTACATCTGCTGATGCTACTGGACACATCTTCAGTAATGTTCCTGGAGTCACCGTGGGTTTCGGGCCTTTGAACATCGTACCAACTATCCAGGTGGCCCAGCTGAGGTGATCAGTCTCAGCTTGTGTCCAGGTGGCTTAGCAACACTGACCCCATGGATCCCCTCTCTTCAGCCTTAGCCATCTTGAGGCTCTCTCTGCCGCTTCGGTGGTGTTGCGGATGGCTCTTCTCCTCAGTCCATCAATGCCCAGCCAACTGAAGGCTCTAGACAGAGACCGGGCTGCAAAGCCCCTGCAGCCAACTTCCATCGGGAGACACTTAGCTTTCCATCCAGCTTGGCGACACAACACGCTGACCAGCTTATACGTGGTGAGCTTCCTCTCATAGGCCTCATCCAAGTGGTCTTCCCAAGGAACTGTCAGCTCAAGCAGAGCTACTTGTTTGGTTGACTCAGACAGGAGGACTATGTCTGGTCTCAAGGCGGTGGTTACAATATGATTGGGGAACTTGAGTTGCCGCTCGAGGTCCACTAGCAACTGCCAGTATCTCGCCGAAGCCAGGAAGCCCGTAGATGTTCTCATCTCTCGTCTTGGCTGCTCCCCAACTCTGATGAAGGTGATGGCTCGCTTGGAGGGGCGGGAGCTTTTGGCCCTCTCAACTGCTGCCGCGATGGCTTCAGCAATGACCTTCAGGACCTGGTCATGCCTCCACCTGTACCTTCCCTCTCCTAGTGACTTTGGACAGCAGTTCAGGATGTGTTCCAGGGTGCCACGTTTGGTGCAAAGTGGGCATGTGGCTGACTCTGTCTTGCCCCAGTTGTGTAGGTTTGATGGGCTGGGAAGCACATCGTATACTGCCTGGATGAGAAACTTGATCATCTGTGGCTCGGCCTTCCACAACTCCAACCAAGTCACTTTCCTCTCGATCGCGTTCTCCCATCTTGTCCAGGCACCCTGTTGCCTCATTCCCACTGTCTTGGAGGATCTCTCCTCTTCGAATGCTGCCCTTACCTCCTCTTGGACAAGGCGGCATTTCTCCTTCCCTTTGACAATGCTTGTGTCAGGGGTGGAAAAGGAGCCCAGACCAGCTCTGCCTCTTGTCACCACTCCCACTAGCCTCTTGTGGTGCAGTCTTGATTCAGCTTGTCGCACCGCCTCTTCTGCCTTCCACTTACGGCCAGTCCTCACCTCAATCCCTGCTTTTTCCACTTTTGGATCGCTTGACTCTCTGTACTGCATCACCTCTCTAGCTCTCGTCACCTTGAACTCTTCTTCCAGGGACTTGAGTGGCAGTTGTAGTTTGTTACAGTGCCCATAGAGAGCGATGCTGCTCAGACTTCTTGGTAGTCCAAGCCATATTCTGAGTTGACTGCTGACCTTCTTCTCTAAGGTTTTGATTATCGAGATTAGCACGTCATAGACAAGGGGTGGCCACAGGATTTGGGGAAGAATGCTGTGCTGATATAGCCAGGCCTTGAACTTCCCTGGCAGCCCAACCGGTCCACTGCCTTAAGCCAGCCGTCCAACTCGGTACGGGTTGACTGGATGAAGGCTGCGTCCCTCAGGGTGCTGTCAAACACCTTGCAAAGACTTTTGACAGGCTTCTCTGAAATACCACCACAACAATCACAGCAGGTGTGCAGGTGGTAGCATCTGAATTAATCAGGTGAATCAGAGTGAGGTATGTGTGAGGGGGGTGGAGCCAAAGGAGGGGGCTCAGCTGGGCTCCAGAGTGGGATGGCAGGTGTACAACCCACAGTTCCAGTGTTAATCATTAAAAAAAAATACAGTTCCAGTCCCATTGATACACAATAACAGTGAAAAACAACAACAACAAAAAAACAGTGTGTGTGGCTTCGTCTTGGCTGGACGTCTCTGAGGTTCCTCCTGAGGCTGCAGGGAAAGGAGTCGTGTTTCCTCGGCAGCAGCAGTAGCGGCAGCAGCAGCAGTGGATGCAGCAGCAGTGGATGCAGCAGCAGTTGAGTGCCCCCGTGAGTGCTTCCTGTCTGCCTCTTCATGGATTTTAGCATCCTGTTCCATGACTTGCATCTTAACTTGCAATACCAATACTTTACCTTGCACTAACAAGGCTTCGCCTCCTCACTCATCTCCAAACTGCAGTAGCAGGAGCAACTCCACTCGTCGCAATGGTGCAGTTTTCCCATGGTTCGGTATACATCACGGTTTTTGGGCCACAGTAACGGTATGGTTTCGATATCTTATCTTATATATCTATCTAAAACTACTATGACTAGCAAAGGCAATATTGTATAGAAAATAAAAAAAATAGTTAAAAGCACAGATATAATCAAACAACAAACTTTATTATGATAAAAAAGAGCACTATCAGATCAAATTAAACAAACAAAACCACACAAATTAAATATGAAGTTCACAACTATCCAATAAAAATTAACCAAATCTTAACGCACTCACAGCCCAGTTAAGACATTTTCATTTTATTGGGCTGGGTGGGACAAATATTATGAATTTAGGGTTTGTTTGTTTTGGTGTTTGTTTTTTTTTACAAATGATAAAATATTTATTTTTAACAGCTTGAAAATAAATCCATATCAGAAAATGGGCTCAGCGATCTAATGTTGATACGTTCAGTTAATGCATATGTGATGTAACTTGCTTGCACCCTCACACAGTCACGAAAGCACAGAGTGGCGTCACAACAACAACAAACGGAGAAGGATTAGCAAATTTTAGGACGATAGTTGGACTGTAGTTATTATCTGAGGCTGATACATTCTACGTAGTCCCAAACACAGTCATCCGGGTTAATGTGGTAAATGCGTTCTGTTATTTTATTGTGTATTCTACACTAGTCTCTGCTCCTTCTGGATCTATTTGCACAACATGCATGTTTTGAAGTTTCTGACAGGGCGAAATGTACCGTATCAATGCGTACTGAAGGGTTTGCTAAAATGCAGTATTGTTGCATCTCTAATACATGTGTGTATATGTATATATATATATATATATATACATATATATATATATATATATATATATATGTGTGTATATATATATATGTATATATATATGTATATATATATGTATATATATATATATATATATATATATATATACATATATATATATATATACATATACACACATGTATTAGAGATGCAACAATACTGCATTTTAGCAAACCCTTCAGTACATAAATATAAATATATATATATAAATATATACATATATATGTATATATATATACATGGGCCCTACACGGATACGCTGTAAACAACTGAAAACGATGTAGTACCTATGCCCAACCTGGTGTGGCACCGCAAGTTTAATCCTTGAAGGCGGAAGAAGAAGAACGCCTGAAGCACGCCGTGTTTACAGAAACAGTAGCTCGCTGAAAACAAGCGCCACGGAGAACAGAAAGAAAGATCGCTCTTGAAAAGACGGTGTGGATAAACGACAGAGTTCAACGTCTGCTTCGAGTTCCTTTAGAACACAAAGCCTGAAAAGGTCCATGCTAAAATTGACTCGGAGTTGTGGCAGTAAAAGTTCGCTAACATTTCTGCGTTTCCTGCCTCAAACAGGATGTTTGCAAATTGTTTCTGTGGTGTTTATTTTCACTTTGCTCAAAATCCACGATCGATTCTCGGGCACGGTGGGTACGCTATCAGCCCCGTACTTGTTATTGTGCGACACGTGAGCTGCCGGTGAGCAGCAGCAAGTGCGTTGTGCACGTAATTACGTCATTAACACGAGTTATCGTTATTACCGCGAGATGACATATTCTTACCGCGGTAAAAATGTTTTGACGATATATCGCAAATGTGGATATATCACCCATCCCTGAGTCACGGCTCCGTGAGCAACATGCGTTATTGCGCGATAAAATAATTGTCGGCATTTAAAAATAAATGAGTTAACGAGATAATAACGTGTTAACTTGCCCAGCCCTAATATACTGTATATATACATATGTATATGTTATATATGTTAGAGCAGCGCCGGTCCGATCGTTATCGTTATCGATCAGATATTGGACGAAATTACAGTATTGGATCTCGGGTGGCAGCCGACCTGGAAAATTCAACACCGTGGCCTCTATCAAACATTTGTGAAAGCAGCATGGAACAAAACATTTTTGCAATATGCAGACAGACAAACTCATAGCACAGATCTCGCTGCTGGTGCGTCACAGGGATATCACCCGTCATGATGTAACTTAAACATTAGCACGGCTGACTCACGGTTCTAACAGCAATGAACAAAACATGGCATATCAGGCAAAAGACAAGCACACTCTAACAACGCACTTGGACACTCTCACACGCTGACACACTCGCACTAAACAACAACTCGCAAAGTAACTCAGCAACAGCGTTCCGCCCATAATCACTTTTGGCTACAGGGAAGCATCCAGCTTCCCCTGGCAAAGGTTGCCAACCGCCCCTTAAAATACAGAATTGTCCCGTATTTGACAATGAAATGGCCGTCCCATTTTGAATCGATACTGGATGGGGTTTGTCCCGTATTGAGTTATCTTGAACGTCAATTTATTTTCAACGCAAACTCAAGTTCGATTCCATAGAGTTTGTATTCAAAACCGTAATCTACATAGCTGCAGGTAGTACCATTGCGCAACCCATTCACAACAACTGTGGACTGGCTACCCACTCCACTGGTCGCTTCGAGACACGCAGGCTGGAGGCTCCCCCACCACTGCACCCAGGTCTCGCCGCTAACATCCAGCCACAAAACGGGGCCGAGCCTGGAAAGCCGGAGGTGGCCCGCCGACACATCCCCGACATTCCAACCGCAGACTCCATTCAACATTCCTCCGATAGCGCACCTACTGGCCCACCACACGCACCGCTCTTCCCGCCGACCACAGCCATCATCGGTGACTCCATGATCAGAGGTATCCGCTTTTTTAGATAGATAGATAGATAGATAGATAGATAGATAGATAGATAGATAAAAACTTTATTAATCGCAAAGGAAACCCACCACACACCCACAAGCATGGCCATATTCTTGACCCCGTCTGCTCAACCGACATAACCATCTCCAACATCTCCATCCATAACCTTCACATCTCGGACCACCTCGCAATCACCCTCGACATTCACATCCCTCAACCCAGCCCAACCAAACCAAGGACCATTACCTTCCGCAAACTCACCTCCCACTCCCCAGCACAGTTCGCACTTCAGCTGGCTAACTCCACCCCCCCCCCTGTCCCTTTGCCTCTGCCAACACAGCCAACCTCATTGACCTGTACAACTCCACCCTCTCGTCCTGCCTTGACATCATTGCACCCACCCGTGAAAGAACTGTCTCCTTCCATCGCCCCGCACCCTGGTACACCCCGGAGCTCAGAAACATGAAAAGAGAAAAACCACAACTCGAACGCCTCCATAAGAAAACCGGCCTCACTGTTCACCTCCATGCCCTCACTGAACACATCCACAAATACAACGCCGCCCTCAATACAGCCAGGATCTCCCACTACTCCAACATCATCCTCATCGGCTCCAGCAACCCCAGAACCCTATTCTCCATGGTCAACCGTCTGCTCAAACCGCAGGATCACACCTCCGCATCATTCACCCCCAGCAAATGCAACACCTTCCTCAAATACTTTCAGGACAAAGTCACTACCATTTACCGCTCCCTCGCCCCCATCCATCCATTTCCCCCCTCATCTCATCTATCATCAACTCCTCGTTCATCTCCGGCTCTGTCCCTTCATCCCTCAAACTGGCTGCTATCACCCCAATCCTAAAAAAACCCGGCCTTGACCCCGACTGCCCTAGCAACTTCCGCCCTATCTCCAACCTACCATTTCTGTCTAAGATCATGGAACGTGTCGTCGCCTCACAACTTTCAGCCCATCTCGAATCCAACAACCTCCTTGAACCGTTCCAATCAGGATTCCGCAAAAAACACAGCACAGAAACAGCACTTTTAAAAATCACCAACGACCTCCTGCTCGCCTCTGACTCCAACCAACTAACAATGCTCCTCCTCCTGGACCTGTCTGCCGCCTTTGACACAATCAGCCACTCCATCCTCCTCAACCATCTATTATCCGACCTCCACATCACTGGCTCTGCACTCTCTTGGATCACATCTTACCTCTCCAACCGTCAACAGTTCATTTATATTAACCATTGCTCCTCCTCCACCGCCCCACTCCCCCAAAGTGTCCCTCAGGGATCGGTGCTTGGTCCCCTACTTTTCACCCTCTACCTCCTCCCCCTGGGCCATATCATCCGACTACATGGACTCAACTTCCACTGTTACGCCGACGACATTCAATTATATATCTCCACCCACTCCATCTCCTCCACCACCATGACCACCGTCACCTCCTGCCTCAACGCAATAAAAACCTGGATGCATCACAACTTTCTCAAACTCAACAGTGATAAATCAGATCTTATAATCATTGGTCCCAAATCCCTCACTAAATCCACCTCTGACATCACCATCAACATCGACAAATCCCATATAACCCCATCATCACTTGTCCGCAACCTTGGAATCCACCTTGACCGCAACCTCACCTTCGACCACCATATCTCCCAACTTGCCCGCTCCGCCTTCTTTCACCTGAAAAACATCGCCAGACTCCGTCCCTTCCTCACTCCCTCTCCTGCTGAAACCCTCACACACGCCTTCATCACCATCCGACTGGACTACTGCAACAGCCTTTTCTACGGCCTCCCATCCTCCACCCTCAACAAACTTCAATACATCTAGAACTCCGCCGCCAGACTTCTCACCGGTTCCCGCCCCTACGACCACATCACCCTCGTCCTCCACCAACTCCATTGGCTTCCTGTTGCCCAACGTATCCAATTCAAGATCCTCCTCCTCACCTTCAAGTCACTCCACAACCTGGCCCCTCCCTACTTGTCTGACCTCATTGTCTGTCACACCCCAAACCGTCCCCTTCGCTCAGCTGATGCTAACCTTCTCTCACCCCTTGCCATAACCAAGCACCAAACCCTGGGGGACCGGGCCTTCAGTGTCTCCGCCCCCACCCTCTGAAACTCCCTCCCCAAACACATCCGCAACTGTACGGAGCTCAACAACTTCAAGACTGCCCTCAAAATCCACCTCTTCAGAATTGCCTACCCTACCTGAACCCTCCTACCCACCACACCTCCCAGCCCATATTTGCCCTCTCAACCCTGTCTGTTTTTAACTTTTTCAACTTTTAATCTCTTGCATTGTTTCTATTGTTATTTTACCTGTACAGCGACTCTGAGCACCTGTAAGAGCGCTTTATAAATAAAAAACATTATTATGATCCAATACAGGTACAGATTAGTGCTGAATACTAGAAAGACTGAAATATTCACAGATCTTAAAGTATGAATGCATGTCTTCAAATATTATATAAATATATATATATATATACTTACACACTCGTACCTAGATGCACAACATTCAAAAAATAACTAAAGAATATTATACATAGAACAGAGAAAAAATGTTTTATAATTGGTACTGAGATTTGGTAATGGTTTTATTTCTACCAATTGATTTTTATATATCTCCCTCATGAAAATTAAAAAAAAAAACAACACTTTGACTCAATCACTTTCAAATTAATTAATCAATTTAAGTTACTGACAATAACCTCTGTGGCAGCTACCCTTCATGTATCACATATGACCTGCAACTCTGCAGTAAATGGTAAAATGGACTGCACTTACATAGGGCTTTTCTAGCACCTTCACAGTACCCCAAAGCGCTTTACAAAGGCCTCTCATTCACACCAATGGGTGGCTGCTGCCTAGCACCAATAGGAGCAATTTAGGGTTAATTGTGGTGCCCAAGAACACAACGACAGACTAGGAGCAGAATTTGAACGGCCAATTTTTCAGTCACTGGACAACCCGCTCTACCTCCTGATTCAGTCGCCCCTGCAGTGCCCTTCAGTGCTGGTTTTCTCTAACTCGCCCTCTCTGACCAGCTTAATTCCATCTCTCTAGTATGAAAGCAGATATGAATAAGGTGTAGAAAAATGCTGATGGGAAGCCTAGTCCAATATTAAAATTTGTCTTATTGTTTTTTTGTTTTGTTTTTTTGAATTCAAACATAATCACTTCTTATCATTTTAAACCCTTTTCATTGTCAACAAAATAAAATCATCTAACTCTTCATATCGCATCGACCTGCAACTCTGCAGAGCTGGCTCTTCCTGTCCCATTTTCTCTGACCAGCTCAACATCATCTCTCTAATACGAAAGCAATTGACATGAATAAGGTCGTGGAGAAAAAAATAATAATGAAAAAGTCAAGACTAAGTGAAAAACGCCACAGACAAGACTAACTCCTTTCTAGATGTTGAAGGTGTGTTTTCAAGTTACATAGGTGTATAGAAAAATAATGTTGTTTCACAACAACAATTTTGATAATTAAGATGTTAAATTGCATTTGTACTTTTTTGGGAAGTCATATTTTTGCCAGAAAATAATAGCTATTAACGTTAACAGTAACAGTAACTTAACTAATGTAACAGACTATTCTGTGATTATGTGCGAAAAAGGAGGTGTGTCCTTCAGAGTTGCCATAGGGCGAAAGTGAGCGGATTTTTACCTCGGTTGAGCGGCGCGTGTTCTCCCTCCAGTCGGGTCGGGAGTCGGGAGGAATGCTGTTGGACCTCGTCTACTGTCCCGTTTAATGTCTTATACACACACTCAGTATAGGCAAACCCAGAGCGCTCGGCTACACTACATTAAAGTTTAAGTAGCAAAAGTGTACATTACAAGTTAGCTAGATGTTGAATCACAATGGCTTAACGTCAATAGGTCGTCCAGACATAAAATGTGATTTTCCTCCTGGACCCGCCAAGTTGCACATTTGTTTACTTTGAGTTTCACATTTGTTTACTTTTGCTGACTATCTTTTTGTTTTGTTTTGTTTTTTAACTAACATAGAGAGAACAGAGAAAAGTTGTTTGGCATACATAAACTTGCCAATAAAGCTGATTCTGTATACACACAGATTTATTTAACATATGTCCGAATCTGACTCTCCTCCGCCTCCTCAGCCTTCGTCCAGTGAAGTCGTCCAGCAGGTTCAGCAAAACAAACATGCCCCTTTTCTTTTTTCCCGAACTATGATTGGCTGTTTGTGGGACGCCTGCCTGGAACAACACAGAGAAGAAGATGATGAATATTTTCTCCCAAGCTGGCTGGTTATGATCCTGGTATGCACATTTGCCTCTGACTCTCTTTTTGTAAAGTCACCAACTACAGCAACAATATATAGCTTAGCTAATCTATTATATTGTGTTTGAATTAGCTTTGTCTGCTTGCCATGGTGATACATCAGGTTGGGGTCATGTGATCACAGCCAGTAAATTATTTGAGGTCACTTGACTTAACTTTGTTAGTTATTTGTTTGTTTATTAATAGAATGGCAGAGAAGTCTTTATTAATGCCACATTGGGGAAATTTGCACAATTACAGCTACAATATAATGCATGAAAATGAAAATGAAAATAGTTAAAAATAAAATTAAGAAATAAAATAAAATATTTATAGGGCAAGAAAGGAAATAAATAAATATTTATTATATTAATTTTAATATTTAGATGCCTGACCTTGATATCAAGACATTATAACCTTTAACACATACATGAGATATTCTATTACACCCATATGAATTGCCTAAAATTCACATTTCCTTACGCATTATGTTTTTGTTTGTGTTTAAAAAAAACAACAACCAAAACATGCCTCCTTTAACTGTAATCCAACTGTTGATGAGTTTAAATTCCCATTTTGTCATTTCCACTTCACTTGTAATTACCAGAATTACCTCCCTCCTGCAGCACCACGACTTCAGTGGAACCACAATGACTGATGAGAAAATTACAAGAAAAGAACGGGCACTTCTCCTATGTTGTCTGTTATCAGACTGGAGAACAATCTGCTCCTGCTCTGAATCATCTGGGAACCAGGAAGCCCTCAGAGTCCCAGACACCTCATCAACGTCTCAAACAGGCTGCACAGAGATTTCTCCTGGATTCGAGATGGAATCAGGAACTGGAGCAGGAGTAGAATTAGGAGGGAAAAAATCCGAAGCAGGTGCGGGAGCAGAATCGGGAGGGGGTGGGGGGGTCAGAATTATGAGCAGGAGTAGAATCAGGAGCAGAATCATGAGTAAAATCAGAATCAGAGTAAGAATCAGGGGCAGAATCATGAACAGAATCAGGAGCAGAATCATGAGTGGGAATCAGGGGCAGAATCAGGAGCACAATCACAAGCAAGAAAATCAGGAGCAAGAGCAAAATTAGGAGCAGATTCAGCAATAAAATCTGAATCAGCAGCAAGAGGAGGAGCAGAATCAGGAGAAAATCAGAATCAGGAGCTGCTCCTCACATGAAGGTAGTTCAGGTGAAGATGTATGGGAGGGGACTGGGGAAAGATTCCCGACGACCAATCAGATTTGCCTGACTGATTTCCTGCTGAATGCAGTGCTATTCCACTCTGTCTGTGTGTCTGTCTATCGGCGGCTGGAGAGACAGACAAACCCAAACCTGAGAAGTATTTTTTTCAGTTGACTGCAAGAGAATGTGAACTTATGGGGACATACTGGAGAGGACAAGGCATCATGGCACACTTCCACCTCTGCTGTCTGAGCTGCTGTGCCCAGTGACAGCAGAAAGAACAGCAGTTATTTTTTTCAAATCACCCTCTGGTTGTGTTTCCATGGTGGGGAGCAGCAACACCTTCACAAGCCACTGCACTGCCTCGCAGAGTGTGTGTGTGTGTTGTGTGTGTGTGTGTGTGTGTGTGTGTGTGTGTGAGGAGCCTCATCCTGTGCTGCTCTCAGTGACCCCTCCCCATCTTCGACCCTCCGGGCAGTTAAAGAGTTTATCCTGGGCGAGGATGTGGTCAGAGATCAAAGGTCAGTTGAGCATTCGTGACGGCTGACGAGCTCGGAGCGATGGCTCACAGTCAGACACCCTCTGGTTGTGTATCCATGGTGGGGAGCAGCAATACCTTCACAAGCCACTGCACTGCATCGCAGAGTGTGTGTGTGTGTGTGTGTGTGTGTGTGTGTGTGTGTGTGTGTGAAAGAGGGAACAAGTGTTTTAATGCTTAAATAATCGAAACTCGGACAAAAGTCAAAAACTTTCGGAGAGGTGTGAAGTTTTCTCAACATGAATATGGAGTATTTAAGAGAATCTGTGTGCAGCCTCATGTTGTGCGTGTGTGTGCGCGTGTGTATGTGAGTAAACATATGGTGAGTCAGTGAGTGGGAGTGCAGAGCCCAGTGTTCTTTCTTTTTCTGTAGGAGGAGGAGAATGATGGCTGCTGCTATTGCTGCTGCTGAAAAAAAGGTTCAGGTTTCACCAACAGGGGGCACCCTACACTTTTGTGATTGACTGCAGCTCAGACTGACAGGAAGTTGAATGCTTTAGTCACGTAACACCCATAATCATGTGAATTCATATGTAGTTACTAGCTCATATATATATATAGCTTTTATATTACATTTTAAAAATCATGTAACTAACTATACTCTATTATGTTTATTATGTTGTTCATCATCATCATCATCATATTATTATTATTATTATTATTATTATTATTATTATTATTATTATTATTATTATATTATTATTATTATTATTATTACTACTACCTATATCATTATTATTTCACTGATGTCAGTATTATTACTATTGCTGATATTATTATTATTATTGAATATTATAATGGTATAGTGTCATGTATGTTCATTATATTATATTATGTTATATATATATGTATATATATATGTATATATATGTATATATATATATATATATATATATATATATATATATATATATATATATATATATATTAATATTTTTTATTATTACTTTTTTTTTACTCATATTTAACTGCCATTTACCACGTTTTAAATTATTTTTTCTTTCTTTTTTACACTTTCTTTATTCCATGTTAAATAATCACGTCGGCTTCTGCCACACCAACATTTTACTGCCATGTAAGGTGACAAATAAAATCTTTGAATCTTTGAATTTCTTCTCTGTTTCCTGCCTTGAAGGCAATATTGGAAGTTTTGGATTAATTTTCATTTTTCATCCACACCAGTTACTGTTAATGATTTGACTCTGTTTCTGTTTGTTTCATGTGTTGACAGTAGAACATGTGACTGTAAGAAAGGACAAAAGTATTCACATTCTGTACTTCAGTGAATGTATAGACACTTGTATTAAAAAAAAAAAGAAAAGTACTAATTCAGCTAATTTCAGAAAAGCTAGAAAGTTAAATTTGGCGACTCAGCGCAACGTGAGGCCTCAGCGTGAGGCCAGTGCGCATGCTGCTCGATAATATCCACAAATAAAGATCAACAAACGACATCGAACAGACAACAAGTGGAACCGACAACACCAAGACCAACTGAGACTTGGCGGCTCCCTTCTGAAGATCGAGCCGAGTCCCCGTCTCACCGCCGCGGTCATTGCGGCCGCCCGACACGGATCGACGGACTGACCGAGCGATCAGGTGATCCGTTTTCGCTTCTGCCATAGGAGTTTCCAAACGGTGATCTGTTACTGCTGTGGCTGCCGGCCATCTCCAGGCCCAGAAGCTACCATCAGTCCAGTGGCTGCTAGCCCACTCCAGGCCATGAGCAAGATCTCAGCTATTGAGCCATGCCTTGTGGAAAGTCGGGAGGGGAAGGAAATGGAAATCCTCCTGGTAAAACTGGTGTGAATGAGGATTATGTCTCTCTGAGTACTCTATGGGAGCTGCTTGACCCGCAAAAGCTCTTCTATAAGGACATGTTGGACCTTCACGAAAAGAACTTTAAAACCTTCCTCACGGTAATTATGGAAAAAACAAACAAACAAATACATGATCTTGTAAAAGATGTTTTGGATTTCAAACACAGTGTGGAGTTCTCACAGTCAGAGATGAAGGAATTGAAGAGTGTGCACACAGTCAATCTGAATGCCTTCAAATCCATCAGTAGCTATGTTTACATGCTCACATTTCTCCAATCCGATCTTAACCTTGGTTGATCGGAAATTCCAAATCCACTGTTTACATGCTGATGCTCTGCTGAGTCTTCTGGTGTGAATTAACGCGGGACTCTGCTGTGAAGGTGGAGACATGTGGAGGTGGAGACGTGCGGCGGTGGTGTATTTATGACAATAAAAATTATAAATAAAGTGAAAAGAAATTTGAAAGAGCGGCGGCTGGGATTTAGGGATGGCGGCGCGGCATGGCTGAATGAATGTAGCGGAAACACTGTGTCAAGATGGTGGCGCGGATGGCTGTCTCGCTCTCTGCTACTTCGCATTATATTGAGTGTGTTTAGTGTTTTTTGCTGTCCATCACGGTCACCTTTAGCAGAGAAGAACTGTTAAACATCCGACAGTCTTCTGGAACTTTTTCTCCGGTTTTCACCGACCCCGGTGAGTTTTACAGAGATTTTGGTCAGAGCAGCCACGGTTCTCGACTGGATCTGCAGGAGACGAAGAGTAAGCGCGCAGGTGCGCTCGTTAAGCTGAGGCAGAGAGGTTACCACGCTCCATTGCCGTTGATACATCTAGCAAATGTCCGCTCCTTGGCTAATAAGATGGACGAACTGCTGCTACTCATCCAAAAAGATCCTGACTTTAGCAGATCCGCTACCCTGTGCTTCACTGAAACCTGGCTCAGTGAACTCATCCCGGACAGCGCCTTACAGCTGCCTGGATTTCAGCTCCTCAGAGCGGACTGCAGCAAGGAGCTTACGGGGAAAACAAAGGGAGTTGCTTCTACATAAACAAAGTTTGGTGTACAGATGTCACAGTGTTGAATAAGTATTGTGGTGTGATTGTCAATATAAGGTGACGTCAGCAAGGTGCGAGAGGGGAGTTAACAGCACGCTACCAGAGTAGAGGGTGAGACAGACCGGTGAAAAAGCCCAATAAAAACAATCCACGTTATAAAGCACAGTTGGACTCATGTGTATGTTATTCAATAACACGACAAGTATTGCAGCCCCCACTTAGAGACACTTTTTATAAACTGCCGGCCGTTTTATTCACCACGGGAGTTTTCCTCGTTTGTCCTGGTCGCTGGTAACATTCTTCTGCATGCATGTGTGACTGAAGCTGCTGGCTGACCAGATAACAGACACAGAGAGAAAGTTCCCGAACTCACTGACTATTGTCTTAGGGGATTTCAACAGAGCAAACTTCACTCACGAACTTCCAAAATACAGGCAGCATATCACGTGCCCCACGAGGGACACACAGATACTCGACCATTGCTACACAATAATAAAGGATGCATATGCCTATGTGCCCTGCGCAGCATTAGGACACTCTGACCACAGTCTGGTTCATCTGATTCCGTCCTACAAGCAGAAAATAAAAAACTTCTAAGCCCTTAGTGAGGACCGTGAAGAAGTGGCCAGAGGAGTCAAAGCTGGACCTTCAGGCCTGCTTTGACTGCACAGACTGGATTGTTTTTGAAGCTGCAACCCCAGACCTGCATTAACTCACTGACACTGTGAATTCTTACATTAGCTTCTGTGAGGACTTGTGTGTGCAGACTAAGACCTTCTGCACTTACAACAATAACAAGCCCTGGTTTACACCGAACCTCAAGCAGCTGCGTATGGCCAAGGAGGAGGCCTACAGAAGTGGAGACCATGCCCTGTTCAAGCAGGCCAGAAACACATTGACGAGGGAGATCAGGAAAGCTAAGAGGAGCTACGGGGATAGCCTGGAGAGTTGCCTCTATCCTGACCCCTCATCTGTGCGGAGTGGCCTGCAGAGCATCACGGGCGACAGGAGACCATCACACCACCCTGTGCAGAACTTCAGGCTTGCAAACCAGCCGTACAGGTTTTACGGCAGGTTTGAGCAGCCCACTCTACACACAATGGGACCCCCTGCATCACCATCAACCCCCACACGTCCCCCTGCAGCCCCTTTGTTCACACCTTTACCTTTTTCGTCAACCCTCACACCTCAACCCGCAGTCCCCGTTCCCTACTCGACCACCGTCACGTGCGCTGTACAACTGGCACCCAACTTTACACGGATCTTCAACTGTTCCCTGGAGCTGTGTGAAGTGCCCTCGTGCTTCAAAAGCTCCACCATCGTCCCGGTTACCAAGACAAGCGCCATCGCAGGATTAAATGACTACAGACCCGTCACCCTGACATCTGTGGTCAGGAAATCCTTTGATAGGCTGGTGTTGAGCCATCTGAAGGACATTACAGGACCCATGCTTGATGCCCTGCAGTTTGCCTACCAGGCAAACATGTCGGTGGATGATGCAGTCAACATCGGACTGCACTACAGCCTGCATCACCTTGACTTCCCAGGGACTTATGCTCGGATAGGTGTGTTCTCTCCCCACTGCTATTGTTCCTCTACACAAATAACTGCACCTCAGGGGACTCTTCGGTGAAGCTCCTGAAGTATGCAGATGACACCACCGTCATCGGCTTGATCCGGGATGGTTGACGAGTCTGTGTACGGACAGAAGGTGGATCAGCTAGTTCTCTGGTGCAGTCAGAACCACATGGAGCTAAATCCGCTCAAGACTGTGGAAATGACAGTGGACTTCAGGAGAGATCCACCGCACCCCCCAACAACGCTGTTCCCACCTGGGACACCTTCAAGTTCCTGGGAACCACAATCTCTCGGGACCTGAAGAGGACCACCCACATAAGCTTTGTCTGCAAGAAGGCTCAGCAGAGGTTGTACTTTCTGAGACAGCTCAGGAAGTTTAACCTGCCACAGGAGCTTCTACATTGCCATCATCCAGTCCTCTGCAGCTCCGTCATTGTCTGGTTTGGATCTGCCACCTGACAAGAAAGGAACAGACTGCAACGGACAATTAGGTCTGCGGAGAGGATAATTGGGACTAACCTCCCATATATCCAAGACTTGCACCTGTCCAGAACAAAGAGACATGCAAGTAACATCTCTGCAGACCCCTCACACCCAGAACACAGACTCTTCAAACTCCTCCCCTCTGGACGGCGTTACAGAGCACTGTACGCCAAAACCACTAGACACAGGAACAGTTTCTTCCCCCAGGCTGTTGCTCTGATGAACTCTCATCAATAACAAGGACTCACTAAAGCATCTTCTACTAAAATTGGAGCGTTGTCTCTATGTTTTTGACTTAACGCAAGTGACGCTCAATGTCATCCCGTGCGGCAGGTAAAAAATTTGATGATGTCGCGGGTGTCCCAATTCGATCCCAAGCCAATCGTTGCGGTGCCGATCGGAGCCGATTATTACCTGGGTCGCTTGCCGGGTTGTTTGACCCGTTATGTCGTGCTTCAGCGTGGCTCAGTGAGCCTGCTCCACTGCCACCAAATACCGATTAGTAGCAGGACTTCATGAGGTTTTTTGGCGATCGCTGCACGGCGTGAACCGGCCGCGGAGGTGCGCTCCGCTTCAAGTCTGGCGTGAACGATTCTACAGCCAAAAGTGCCCAACAACAAATAACACTGGCCAACGCCAGACTCCTGAATTCTGTCGCACTTCATCCACGCGATATCAGCGCGATGATGTCAGCAGACACGCAGCGGTGAAAGCGGAGGCGGCGCAGCTTGCCGGCGGGGGTGACAACCCCGCTGGCTTTGGTCCATAGAGAAGGGACTAAATGCCGATCGATTGGGACGTCCCGCGTTCAAAAAATATAGTGACAACGCCATAATTTTAGCAGAGAAGAGGCTTTAGAAAGCTGCTACTTGTAAATACAACAGGCTCCAGGTCTTCTTCTTCTCCCGCGTTCAGGGAGTATAACTACAGTGGCACATAAGGGCTGGCGTGAGTTTTCCAGCTTTCCAGCGTTTCCATGTTCAGGCAGATATTTTTGGAGACAGCTTTGTGTAATTTCTTTTTTTTTTTTTTTTTACAAATGGTTTTCTTAACAAGCTCGGTTCAAAAACAATTTCCTGTCCTTGTAAACGGCGTTCTAAAGATGGCTAAAATGTATTTTGTTTTTTCCCCCAACGCTAAAGAAAGCCACTGCAGAGGTGCGGGTTGCCGACCCCTGGTCTATGTTAATGGTTGTGCTGTGTCTTCCACTATACTGCTCATACTTTTTTCTGATGACACAAATTTGATTCTGACCAATCAAAGCTTTGATGCATTAATGGCTGAAGCTAACTCTGGAATAATTACATTTTCTATATGGTTCCAGTTAAATAAATTACCACTAAATTAAAAAAAACAAACAAATTTTATAATTTTCATAGGCAAAAATAAAAAGTATTGTAAATCCAATGCTAAGATTGGTGGAAATGATATACTCCAGGTTTCGTGCACCAAATTCTTGGGGTTTTTGATTGATGAGAGGTTGTCATGGACGGAGCATATTTTGTCAAGAACAAAGTGATGAAGTCCATTGTTATCATCAGAAAGATATGTGGGTTTATTTCTCAGGATTCTCTTCATACTCTGTATGATACTTTAATTTATCCACATCTCAGTTATTGCAATATTGTATGGGCAAGCACATATCTGTCACAGTTTGGACATTCTGTTTCTCATTTTAGTCTTTTCCAATCCATCCCATCAAAGCAACTCCATTCTGCTTGCCTGCTTTGATTGGACTGGTTATGTATAAAAAACCCTGCTTGCCACTCATAAAATATGGTATTTGTATTTTTGTTGTTGGTTGAATTTTGAGTATTCTATTTTATTTTTTATTTTATCTTTATTTTTGGGGAGGTTTCCTTAATTAATTATTATTATTATTATTTTTTTAATCTCTCCAGCACTTTCTGTGTGTATGTATGTATGTTTGTTTATGTAAATATACTAGGTTGTGAAATGGACTGAAGCGTAAAAAAGTTTTTGGGGAGTGCAATTAATAGACAAAACATTGGTTGATAATAACAAAAAACAGATTTTCTAAATGTTTTCTATGGACTGAAAACGTACTGACCTTTGATCCCAACGCTGAGGTCCTCTAAAACAATCTACTTTCCCTAAAATATTGTCCACTGTTATATTCAACCTCACAGTAGCAGAGTTCAAATAGCTCCACTTCAAGGAACAACAACTACAATCAATAATCACTCAATGACTTTAAACTCAGACTTTTAAACAAAAAAGTAACCAGCGTGTTTTTCCAATGTTTGGAGTAGAAAGTACAGATATTTCTGTACAAATGTGGCGAGTCAAAGTAAAAAGTGATCAGAAAAAATAATTACTCAAGTAAAATAAAACCTAGAGCAGCGATGAGAAGTGGTTGAATATCTCGCAGCAGGAAGTTGAAAAGACAAACAATCTGTGTCTGTACACAATCAGACTTTATTGAGTGAAATACAATCCAGTGGGGTTGTTGCATTTATCATCAGTGAAGGACAAAAGACCTGAAACTGCATATTGAGTGCTTGCTGCTGCTGCCTGGTCTGTCCCACAGGGGGCGGCGGTGACCATCAGCTGACCAGCAGGCGGCTTCGACACTTTGTGACATCCACCAGAAGAAGCACATGAGAAACAACGTAGAAGTGTCTTCGCCATCTTCTGAGCTCCGCCCACCTCCGTCAAGTCAGAGGAACCCTTGATGGGCGGGCGGAACTGTGGAATT